>NC_056735.1:1400673451-1400958451 GCF_019279795.1 Protopterus annectens
ATAGGTATATATGGGCATCACAGTTCTATACTCAGATGCAGGTTCAGACATGGGCTGAAATTACCTAAGCGTAGGAGCATGCCCAGTATGACCATCAATACTTACAAATGGGACTCCAGACCACACTTACCTGTACTGCAGTCCAAGATTTTGTGTGCTACAGCCAACTGGCTGCTGATCCTTATTAAATAGTCCAGCACCTCCCTGGTGTAATGCCTGAGGGATTTCCTGACTGTGTGCTGTCCTTAATATCTAACTCAAATCAAGAGTGTGTACAGAGTGTATTGGACTGAACATAGCTTTGCATAATACGTCTGGTGAATTTTAAATCGCACTGTGATTTCTTGGTACATCAGTAGCAGATTATTATAGATTGATGTGATGGGCATTTGGGTTACTGACTCCATGCACTGCAGGGAACCCATGCTACTGCATGAACTGTTCTATTCTGCACTTTCTACATTTTTCTGGCAAGAAGTCCCCCCGCCCCTTATATGTGGGCCTTTGTCCTGCCCTGCTCCAGTTTCTGGCTCTCTCCACAGTTGAAACAGAAATAAAAATATAACCTGTCGGGAACAGTCACACGTAAAAAAGCAAAAAAATCAAACAATACAGCTTACTGCGACCTGCACAGCAACTGAAAGTAACGCATTGAACTAACAAATGCTTCATCAGACAAGTAAAAACATCAAAGAGTCTCTTAGATACAGCACGTGGGGTGTTCATTAAACCAAGTACTTTTATACCAGATAAACATCCTATTATTGAGACTTTTGTGAATGTGAGTGACAGGTCAGAATGGCACTTAATAAGAAACACACATCATGTTATTATAATTTGAAAGCTGAGGAATATAGACCATTGAATGACCTTAAACATCTAAAATCTGTTGAGATCCATCCTGCAGACAAAGATGGAGCAATAGTAGCTGCGGATTCCAGTTTATATTTAGAGTCTATGGCTGGACTGTTGAGAGATGATAATACTTACCAATTGATTACAAGGCTGCAACTGACACCTACTGTTGATAAGATTGGTGTGTTGCTATTTGATCTATTGGTTACAGGTACCATTAATGAAGATTTTTCAGTTGAGCATCCAGTTGTCCCTATTTTATACTAACTTCCGAAGATACATAAAAATTTGTACCATCATCCCATGCAACCTATATTATCTAGCAGAGGATGGGCCACAGAGTCCTTGTCCATCTTTTTGGAAAAGATACTGAGACCTATACTTGACAAACTTTATTCTGTGTTGAAAGACACCAAAGATTTTTTAGAGGACCTGTACCGTAAGGTCGGTGGTCTTGACAGGACTACCAATCTTGTATTGGTTACTTTAGATGTGACTTCTCTATTCACAGTGATTCCTAACAGTGTGGGTATTGATTATGTAAAGTCTTTTTTAATGCAATATGTAAACATGCCCAGTAGCAAAACTGAGCATATATGTGCTCTTCTTGAATTGGTACTAAAGCACAATGCCTTTGTGTTTGGTTAGAAATACTTTTTGCAGAAGGTTGGCGTTGCATTGGGCACAGCTTGTGCCAATAGCTATGCCAACCTTGTATTAGCATACTGGGAACAGACTAAGGTCCTTAAAGATAATATTTATGTAAATGTCATTCACTATAAACGTTTTGTTGATGACATTTTTTTGCTTTGGGAGGGTAGTATTGAATTACTCGATGAATTTTTCTCTTTTTTGCAAAGGTCGATGGACTTTTTAAGCTTTAGAAGTAAGATCTCATTAGAATCTATCGATTTTTTGGACATTGCTATCCATATTAACAATTTGGGCAAGTTTAATACAAAAATATATAAGAAGCCATGTAAAAAATTCAATGTTGCATAAGATCAGCATGCATCCCAGACATATTAACAGGAATGTCCTGAAGGGACAGTGTCTTAGGGTCATGCGTTTACACACTGATGATACCTCATTGGAATATGCATTGAAGGAGTTTAAGATGGATTTTTAAATCATGGGTACACTGAGACAGAGGTAGCTGCCTGTATACAGAGAGTCAGAGCGGGAAGAGGGAGCATAGCTAGACCATACTTTGCTGATTTTACTGCTCGTCTTGTTACCACCTTTGGGCGTAACATTAATACTTTCAAGCAGATCATTAATCACCATTGGGACATTCTTATGGCCAATGATAAGCTTTGTGAGGTTCTTTCTTCGAAATGTCTTTTCTCATACCATAGGGGTCCCACGCTGGACTCCTATTTCAATCATTACAAACACAAGATGCCCTCCAATGCAAAGCAGGTTACATTATTTGGGTGCAAATTGGTGGGGTGCACTCCCTGCAGTCACTGTTCAGCCTGTACCCACGTACTCAAGAGCAAATCATTCACTAGCAACAACACCTCTAAGATTTATGACATTTCATGTTTTGGTAACTGTAGCACTGACTGGGTCATATATTTGGCTACTTGCTCTTGCTCTGCCTTTTATGTGGGGCAAACATCTAGGTCACTGAGGGTTCGTATTTCTGAGTACCTCAGTGACATAAGAAATAAAAGAATATCAAATTCACTATTTAAACACACCATGACCCACACCACTCCTCAGTTTAAATTTATCATAATTGACAGGATTATAGGAAACAGAATGTCTAAACTTGGTTGGCATACCATGTTAAATAAAAAAGAATCCAGTTGGATTATCAGGTTGGGAGGTCTGTTTAAACCTGGCCTGAATGAGGTAAATTGATTGTCCAATGAGATGCTATTTTGTAATCAGGTTTACTATTTAAACTTATGTGTGTGCTTTTTATGGTTATAGCACTGAGGAAGGCTAATGTTTGGCCGAAACCGGTTTGCTGTTCATCTTTATTTTCATTTTGGAGCTGCCACATTAAACTCTTACTAATTCTACCCTTGGTGCTGAACATTCTTTGGATTCTTTGGTTTTTGAACTGATACATGTCACCAGGTTGGTTGGGACAGCCCACTGATTGTGTGGCCTGCTGGTATTACCTTGCAAACATAGTGTTATTGCAGTTGTATGGGAACACAGGTGTGTTGGGAATAGGTGACTCTAGCATTGACAAGTCAAGCATCAGTCCTGTGGCCCCAGTGTTTGTAATTCCCTCGCATAGTGCAGTGGGTTTTGCTGCCTTGGGGCCTACTGAATAATATTGGGTTGGCCAGCATTGGGCAGAGAGTTCCTGTTGTCCCACATAGCTGTTAGTTGTTGCAGGTATCCCAGTAGCCCACTCTATTCCTTTGCATACATGCAGCAGGTCCATGCATATGCTACCACAGTCTACTACCCCTTCATTTGTTGTAAAGAAGAGTGACTTACCTTGTGCCTGCAGCAGTTGTGAGAACAGTGCTTCAGGGCTGACTCTGTTGGATGCACACAGTACACAGCCTATACATGATAAGGTACAGGTTGTGTGAGGTGTTAGTCCCTAGGTCCCTAGGTTGCCAGTGCATATGCTATGTGTTGCCTCTTTGTCAAGGCCAGCAGATACTGGGCACATCTATATCTGGGACATGCTCAGGGGATTCCTCCTCCAAGTACCCCTGTGGCTGTGGGGACCTTGGCACTAGTGGGGGTCTCTGTGTCCCTTCTCTGTGATGTTCCTGCCACAGCTGTTTCTGCAGGATCATATTCTGTAGCATGGCAAATACCGTGAACATGTGTGCACATGTGGTTGGAGAGTATGCAGGGCTGCATCAAATATGTCAAAGCAGCTGAACCGTGACTTAAGCAGCCCAAACACATGCTCTATGATGTTCCTAGTTTCTGCATGTGCCTCATTATGGTGTTCTTCAGTAGCTGTGTGTGCATTTCTGATGGGTGTCATCATCCATGGTTGCAATGTGTAGCCTGCATCCCTCAGTAGATGGCCGTATGGGATGTCCCCCTGGCAAATGTCTGGTACAGCTGTGAGGTGTGCCAGATGAGGGAGTTGTGATAGCTGCCACAGCTGCTAGCATGCACATTTATGATAATGCCCTGGACATTGCACATGACCTGGCAGTTGATGGAGTGATACTCCTTGTGGTTGATGTAGACCCTACCATCTTCACCGGGTGGTGCTTTGATGTGCACATGAGTGCAGTCTATGGCACCCAGTACCTCGGGAAGTGTATTACACAGTAGGAGAGATGCATATTATTCACCTTCTCCTTAGGGGTGTGGGGTAAATAAATGTGCTCACTGGCATGTGCTTGCATGGCATCCAAGAACTGGTGGAGTACCCTGGATGCAAATGCTTGTGAGACACCCATTATGTCCCCAGTTGGTCTTTGAAAAGTACCTGTAGCTAATATTCTAAGGGTTACACATACCTTTGTTTCCACTGGGATGGGTTCCCCTCTGTTGGCTCTGGGTCTGAGTTGAGGGGGCAGAGCTCGGTGAATTCTTGTAGTATGTCCCTGTCCACCCTGGAGCACTCTGCAATCTCCAGCTCATGTAGCCCCTGGAAGGTTACCCTGGGCCTGAACACTCTTCTCCTTCTCAGTCTAGGCCTATTGTCAGCATCAGCATCATCAATGGCCTCAGCCTCTAGCACATACAGATGTAGCAGAGCAGCAGCAGCCCATAGCATTCTATCAGTTAAAATTCCCAGGGCTGTACTGCAATGGTGCATAGTATGTGGGAAAAATCAGATTCTAGGGTGTATGTATACTTTAGAGTGGTGGGCTGCAGATGCAGCCTGTGTAATTGGCTGACTATGATGCATTCCACCTGCCAGGGTTATCACTGAGGGGTTCAAATGGGCCACTGTCAGTGGAACAGGGCTTATCAGTCATTTATACTTGATTGGCTTCCCCAGGCTATTTCCTTTTACTTTTTTTTTTTTTAATTTCTTTCACTGCTAGAAACCCGTGGTGCTAGTGTAAACAGTGCTCAGCAGTTTGGACCCTCCCCTGTGCACGGACATGCTTAGCCTTTCTTTAACCAGCTAAAACACACTTCACTGGGCTAAGCAGAGCTTAGCAGCATCAGGTATACTCCCCCTACTTAGCTGTGCTTAGCTGAGTGCAAACAGTTGCCTTTAAGCTCCAATCTGCTTACAAATAGAATGACACTCCCCCTTTTGATGTCAGCTACCTGTTCTAGTGCTATCTACACTGTTCTATCCCAACCACTGGTTGTACCTGCTGACACGTTGGCCCATTCTGCTATTCAAAAACCCTAGCTCATTTACATATACCTAACTGAGTATACCCTGGATACCTCACTACTCCAGGGCCTGCCTCCTTATCAACCACTGACACCTGCCATTGTATGACTCTGCATGCTGGGCACTTTAATGCAATATTTTTGGAAATATCTAACTTTCAGTTTTTAACTTTTTATGTATTTATTTATTTTATTTATTTATTTATTTATTTATTTATTTATTTGCATAATGCCATGTTTGGTGCCGCACGCTGCTTAAACATAATATATGTATTAAAAAAATAATATATTTTAATTTCTTTGCATTGGTTTTTGGACTCACTGGCAATATTTATGGCCATTTGCATGCCTATAGTGCAGTACCCTCCCTTTTTTGGGGCTTTTACAGCTCCTGTTTAAATTTTACAGTCCAGTACACAGTTACTATCCACGTACATTTCTTACACCAGCATGGCACCTACACAGGTGCCTTTCTGCTTACTGGATCGCAAGTCACCCTCATTTGCATGGATTTCACAGCAGATGAGGTGATATGCATTCCGCGGACACTTCTGTGTCTACACACTCGTGCACGCCACTGCGGCCTGCTTATTGGATCATTCAGCGGTCATGTTATGTGTTGGGACCGTGCCACTATGCCTACACGGCAAATCGCTCCATGTAGGCTTTATTGAATTCCACCCAATGGCTTAAGCAGACATAATTCATATTGCAGGTGACTAGATAAGTTAAATGACTGCTTGTGAGGCATATGTATGTACATGCGCGAGCGCGCGTGTGTGTGTGTGTGTGTGTGTGTGTGTGTGTGTGTGTGTGTGTGTGTGTGTGTGTGTGTGTGTGTAACTGTAACAAGGATCTAGTATAGCTCTTTGCAATAGTTTCCTCAACAAACTACTGGAGAATTGTCGAAGGCACTAACTGCTCCCACTATACCTCTGTTGGTCAGAATAGACAACTAGTAACTATAAGAGACATATAATTTTAATATTTGAAGAAAAGGTCAGTTTTTGTGGCAACTAATGCAGATTATTCTTCTAAAACACTAAATCAGTCTTATTTGCAACAAATAAAGAAAAAGGAGCTGAACACACATGTGAAAGAAAGTGATGAACAGAAGATCATCCAAACTCAGCTGTGTGCAGGTCAGCCATCATGGATAGAATGACTCCTGCTAGTTTTTAGATCTCTCTAAATGTTATCATTTGTTTATTAATTTTCAAATAACTTCTTCTTAAAGCTAAGGTGAGACAATACATTTAGTAACAATTATTACCCAGTGCATTTCAATAACCCTCTTAGCAAGAGCCAATGAAGCACCTTAAATGTCAGTCATCTTATCTCTCTCTCTGTATTTAGAGAAAAGGGTGTGCCGTTGTGTGTGTTTGAGGCTTTTTATCTATTGAAAAATTACTCTGTTTTGCTGTTGGCAGGTTGGAACATCCCTACTGTCTGTATTAGAAAACATGGAAAGGGTATAATGGCAAACATGGTAAATGAAGCTGAGTTTGCACTGCTAATTAACAAATATCATGAAAAGTATATTGTAAATTACACATTAATGTAATAACAAAATCTAAAATATTTTGTATATTACAAGAGCAAAGTTTAATAAGATGGTAGCACTAAATGAAGCTGAATTTCTAAATAGTGATAAAGCTCAAAATATAATTTGTCTACTGACTTCAAAAATTCATGAGCATATATTAAGGCTCCCAGTGTGCTCCTGTACCAGATGTAAAGGGTATATTATTAGAATCTTTAGACTGTACTATATTAACAACTGGATCAGTTTATATTATCAGTATGTGGTTATTTCAAATGTACTCAGGAGTCCTGATTCAGCAAGCGTAGCACTTAACAGTAAGCATTATTGCACTGTAAGAAATTCCAAAAACAGACAATGCCAGTCCATTTAAGAAAGACATTTTCACCACGAATAGCCTGCTTCTCATTCCAACCTGTTTGTTTTTAGTAAGGAAACTGAAGAAAGCACTTATTTAAAAATGGCTTTGTGCCACATGTGGTTGCACTTATAGTTCAGTGTTGTATGCTAAGATTTTCTGACTAGTTGTCGCCTTTTATGCAAACAGAACAGTAAAATCAAAACAGAGTTGCTGCAGCTGATCTATAGAGGTACAACATAGTTAATCCTTGCTGCTTACCATTTATTCTTTTTTCCTGTGATATACACTTCACAGCCATTTACTAAGTTCTTTTACTGGCCATTCTCCCTACTAATATAATGCTACTTCAGGCTGCTAAGACCAGTGGTACTTCAAGAGTGTAACAGCTGTACTGATCCACTCTCAGATTAGAGCAGCAAGCTGACAGCCCAATTAATTATGTATGAGGGGTACCCTTAATGTTCCTTTTATGAACTGTTTGCATGTCGGCATAAAAGTATAGATTAGTTACGTTCTTTCCAAATATAATGTGCACTTCCTGAACCTGCTTCCCCATACTTTTCACAGAGGAGTGTTTCTAAGCACAAAGGATAATCTGAAGGTTGGTGTCAATGACTATACAAAACTTATATAGAACCATTTCTCACTAGGCAGATCAAACATGTATAGAACCATTTCTCAGTAGGCAGATCCTGACAAGTCTAAGAAGCAGAATTTCCTAGTAACGTTGTAGAGATTTTAGGCATCTCAAGGAGTATTATTATGTTCAAGTTTAGTGATGATTTCCTTAAAACATACAGTCCATGAGACAAATTTTTCCTGAGGGTACTGCCTGGTTAAGTGACTTGATCAGAGTTACACAGTATATAAGTAAAGGCTGAGGGAGTCAAACACTTGGGTACATGAAGTAGCTTGTAAACAGTTCATAGCCTTAATCCGCTGTGGTAACTACCAGACCATTTGCACTAGCTGTCAGATTCAATAATTCTATGTCTGTCTTGGTCTGCACCTTAGCTGGACTCACAGTGTTTTGTTTGTAGATTAAAATATACTTATATCTACACAGATTTTTTTTTGGTTTACTATCATGTACTCGACTCACAGCCGATTGAGTGTTCATATGCTCATATTCCATGAAAATTGGAATGCTTAATTACAGTATACCTGACACAAACACCAAACCCAAAACTCCCTACCACTCTGGACCTAGGAACAAAGATTATATGGGTCCAGAAGGTGGAAAGGTTGGACAGTCAGTAATGTCAGTTTTCAGCATTCCAACATTCGCAATGTGGTACTCGCACAGGTGGACTGGACTGCCTGTGAGTCAAGTTTATGATAGTAAACCATTTTTTCCAGCAATAATGATGATATATGATAAGAACTGAAAGAAGTGTGCAATCTCATTTAGAAAGCCAGTAAGCATAATAATTGTACATTTTAATAGTTATAGCTGAGGCATTCTCATTTAAATTTTCCACAATGTCAGGTGCTTAGATAGGAGTAATAACTATGAATTATCTTAAAGGGTACCTTACTGAAGTACAGCTTACACAGCAGAATAACCACATGGTTTACACTATTACATCTTAATTGTAACTTGTTGTTATAGTAGTTTGCAGTAATTCCTTGTCAGTATGCCCAGTATAATGATATAGTAGATGCACGCCATTTAGCAAAGAGACCTTTAAGTAATGAATGTCATGAGATATGTGTTGTTATTTGTCGTTCATTGTCAAGGCCTAACTAAATTAGCCTCAGGGATGTTGACTTTGCCAATGTCTGGGCAATGCAATTAATGACCTATTGGTGGAGGATAAAAACAATAACAACATTTGTCACAGCGAAGTCTACATTTGCTGTACATGCAATTACATCTACTACAGGTGAATTACTAATACACGTTGATGCTACACCTGGATGTGTTGTATATTTTTGTCATAAAACTATTACTACTGCTTTTAACAAGACTCACTTCAGGGGTAAATATACATTCCATTTAAATTGCATTCAAATATATATTTTAATACACTTAATTAATTCAGAATGTCAGGTGTGCCATACATCCTCTCATTGATTACAGTAACAAAACTGCCATCATAATCACAAATAATTGTAGGCTGCTATTTGATGATGTATGGTGAGCAGAGACATGCAAACAGAGGCAATTCATAACAACTCAGTAAAGCTAGAAATATTTAAATGAACACACTTGCCAGTATACACTTTTATTTTACCCATGTCTTGTGTGGGTTACCTATCCATTTGTGATATACAGAAAGCAACAGCCTGTGCTAATTGATATGCCTGATGATATTTAGAAACACGACTCTTTTTGTCAGGGGATTGACTACACTTGACTTATATCTTGTTTTATATGCATGTTCGCATAAGCAACATTAGCATGAACATATTTTACATCTGCTATAGCTACAGAAAAGGCAATATGTATATCAGATCACCATTCTGTTTATATCCTGGTCAATATAACATATCTGTCTTATGTATCAGGTTCTTCTGTATTTTATTGCATGCATAGACAGCATGCATATACAGGCATGTGCAGTCATTGACTTTCTAACATTCCGACCATGCATGTTGCTAAACAAAGGCTTTTATCAGCAATTAAAAACATTATTGCTATGACTGCACAGAGTATGCCGCGGTGATACGGCAGTATCGTTGTTACCCCACAGCAAGAGGTCCCCCCGTTCGATTCTCGGTGTGGCTTGGGAGTGCCTTCTGTGTGGAGTCTGCATATCCTCCCCATGTTTGGGTAGCGTTCGAAAGACATGCGTGCGTAAATGGGCATGCCTTCGTTGAAGGTTGGGCGTCGAGCTGGCACCTCAGCGTTTCGTAAAAAAAATCTACTGCCAATCATTAGCAGACCGAAGTTCCATTGTGGCAACCCCTTACCAGGAAAAAGCCAAAAGACAAACAGACAAACAACATTTCTATGACTGCACACGTACCTGTGATTCATTTTAATATATCCACATTGTCACAGGCATATGCAATGCTCTAAAGGGATCACTATCGTTTCCTTCACACACATATGGCAATGACAGCCTTACAGTTCTTTAACCTATATGTGTGTTCTAACATCAGTTGTGTGGATGTCATTTATTACCTTTTATCTCTCCCGTAGTATACATTCCAGTGACAGAGTACTTCAATACACCTGTCACAAATGTTTAGATCAGCATTCACGGTACAATCTACTGAGAATGCCAGGAAACATGTATAAGTGGCAACTGTAAAAGAATACACTTTGACTGTTATTATATTAGTGTTTAGCATTTACATTAATATAAACACATGCTTGCCTCATTCATATTAAAAGGTAAAATAACCTCTTTCCATGGTTACAAGTGACAAAAATGGCAAAGACATGTCCCCTTCTGATGTGAATGATGCAACAGCTGCAGAGTTCATTTATTCATGTTTTCTATGATGACAGGGAGAATAGAGTAGTACTGTCCATTACCACAAATAATTTTCTGTATGCACATCTGATATGCAATAACTGCAGAATATGCAAATATCCACTAAAGTATCTACTGCCCTTGCTAACAGCTATCTGAACTCAGCATTTTATTAAAATTGATATCATGTTTCCTCCCCTTTGTTACACTGTTGCTTTGCGTCTCATCACACTAACATGCTTAAATCGTGTATGCTTAGTGCAAAGGGTACACGCTTGTTAATGAATCCCAGGGCCTGGTTTTTTTTCTCCTACTTCCTGTTGCAATTCCTGTTTGTATTATACTAACTTGACTTTAGTTTCTCTAAACTGCCTAAAATTTCTCTAAATATTGTCATTATCATATAAATTCTATCTATTCTTAAACAAAGTTTTCACATTATGTCTAATTTGGTAATTTTCTAAACTGTAGATATTTTTGAAGATTGTAAAATTATTGTTCTTAAAATGTTTTTGCAATACTTTGGAGCTTTTCTTCTTTGACCTCCACTAAATATGGGCATCTACATAGTCAGACTTTCAAATGTCAATCAATTAGTAAGCAAAGGTCAATAAATAAATAAATACACAACTAAACAAATAAATAACAAAATTTCATTGCACGTGTGGCTGCACAAGAACTGTGCCACACAAGGCTGCCACGGCAGTGTTATCCACGACATTGCTCCCATGCCTGTCTCTAGAGCTACCTCTATGTATAGCGTATCCTCTATGTCAGCATAGTGCTGTTCTTGCCTATAATGTGGTACTTTTGATTTAATATGTCAGTACTGTCCTGGCGCTAGTATATATCTGATTAATGCTGCGCCAGATTGTGCTGCCTGCTGCATAGCATTTAGCTTTGTGCAGCTGCACAGCACTGGTTTATGAATTCCAACCATAGCCATTTCATCATAGGATCATAATAAATACAAGGAGATTGGGTCTCAAGACTGTTTACACCCTGCTGGTACGCACCTTCAGACTGATCATTCCCTTTTGAGCAGGGTCAGGCCAGTAAAGCCATAGGTGAATTTGAGAAATCCTCTTTAATATTCCAGTTCCCATTTGAAAAAACTAAATGTATCACACTGCTTTATTTGCAGTGTGAGTCTATCCCAGAGGATAGATGGGTGCTGTGTAATGAACTTATCTCTCCACCTTATTCTGTTTATCTGCTTGTGAAGATTTAGATCACTTGTTCTAGTATTTGTAGGACTATTTGATTTCTGAACATACAAAAGATCCTGGATCACTGGAACCTTAATGGCTCAGAAGGCAAGGTATAGCTCTCCCCTCAGGAATCTGTAAGATATTGAATAAAGTAACAGCACATCAATTCCTTTCTTATAGCTTACAGTTTTTAAGCCAGTGATGTTAGATAGGAACATCTGGGGTCTCTATAGTTCTTTCACATGTTAAAAGAGGTAATTCCCAAAGGAAGCATTGTATTCAATAATTAGTCTAATAAATGCTGAATATTATGGAACAATGACCTCTTTGGATCTGGAAGACATCCACTTGGTGATCAGCTGGACTAAGTGGAAGGACTTCCTGACTACTGTCATTATGTGATGATTAAATGAGAGGGAATTATCAACCAATTATCAACCATGTACCAAGATCTCTAACAACATTCTAATTCTAGAGTAGAGTATTATCTATGTCATATACTGGGTGAGGTCATTTTCCAAACTCAAATATATTATACTTTTCAACATTTCATTTAAGGAAAGTGTTAGCATACCAGATGTTTAGAAAAGTAAGTTCTTATTGCTGGGTTTGGGTGTTATATAGGGTGTCTTGGCAATGCCACCCAGATTGTAATCATCTGCAAATCTGGTTAGCCAGAGGTCTTAAACTGTGGTCTGAACTTGAAAAAGTAAATGTCAAACAAAATTGTCCTAGCAAAGAGTCATGGGAACAGCATTGGTTAACTTCATACTTGTTGATGAGGGACCTGCTACATGCACAGTATGATTTCTTCACACTAGCCAGTAGAGATTTGAAGAGGTTAGTTGGTACAAACAAATATGTGGCTCAAGATACCCATGTCTATACAGTGCTTGGTTAAATGAGGCTATACAATGAACAGAAACATGCAAACATGGGCAATTTTATAACAACACAGAAAAGCCAGAAATATCCAAATGAACACACTTGCCAGTATCAAAATATAACATTTCATGGTTTTATAGCAATCAGAGTCCAAGAAATAGCTATGTTCTTTTTTTACTCTCACTAAAATACAACTTAGGGCAAGTCTTAGTTAGGTTTCTACTAATATCAAAAAAGGTGCACAACTATTACAGTAAACTCAGTAGACAAGCAAGATTTACTTAGTACAGATGTTTTAAAGCTGGCATTTTAGTCAGATCTGGTGGAAAATTGTCACAGACAGAAGGGTGGTGGCTTAATGTGTACTAGTTCATAGCAAATGAGCTCAAGGCCATGCAACCATTATTGTTCATAACAACACAGAAAAGCTAAAATTATTCAGATGAGAGGGCTGACCAAAAGCAAACCAGCTTGATTCAAGGCTCTAAATCAATAAGAAGCCAGTCATTAGTGGAGTCTCATAAGGCTGAAGTTACCATAATAGTTAATGTGTTCATATTATAGACACAAGGTACAGGATTTGACTCTTCTTTTGAGTTGAGACATTTGGCCAGGCTTAAAATGGCCCTCAAGGGAAGATAGTCTAGTATTATCCTATGAAAACTATGATCAGTGCTGGGGATTTCTGGTATTGAATTCTCTGATGTCAAGGTAAATACGAAGAGACTCTAGTGGACCACTGAAAACAAGGTGTGGTCATTAAATCCAATAAAAGTACAGATACCCTTCATAGGGCCTGGTGCAGACAAACAGTGGGTGTCAGTGCCATTTACTAAAACCCAATGTGAAAAATACATAATAGTACTGTTTGGAAAGAAGGCCATCTCTGGAAATTATCACATTGGTAATACACCACTAAAAGTAGACCCAGTGGTCAGGGATCTGCAAACACGTGTTGACAATAACCTGAAATTTGACCACTATGTGTTTACTGAGAAGAGAAAATCATTCTAAGTTGCACAACTTATTAGTAAGGGCATGGCATCAGGGTCATGGAGGTCATTGCTTCACTGTACTCAGCTCTCATCTGACAAATCATTGACAGGAATGCATTCTTTGGCATGAAACAGCTTAAGACACCAGAGAGATTCCTCAACAAAAGAATACTGGGAGTAAATAACAAGTCTTATGTGAACCAGCCTTATCCCTGTACTTGGTTTCCTACAGACCATTGTGCGGCGATTGATGTCTAGCCTACAAGTGATCCACTGATCCCACACTGTTGGCTTTGTTACATATCTGCAAAACAAACAGCATCAGAAATACCCATTGTAAAGACCTAAACCTCATCTGCAAAATGAATAGAACATATTGGAGGGACAAGTACATGCCTCAAAGAATACCTCTTCTCTGAAACAGGCTTCCCATCCATGTGCAGCAAAGATCATCCTAAACCATATTCAAATGTAACTTGGACTGGTGTATGGGAAATCACAAAATTAAACCTGGTTTGGCACCTCTGTCCCTAATGGGCAGGGGCAGCCTGTGAATGCTTGTTGTGTACAAGCCTATATCATAACTCATAAAATTCCTTGGGCTATTGACACAACTCAGCAATATTTTGGTAAAGTTTGGAAAAGCTTAGCTAGGTTTAAATGGATCTTAGGCCAATAGTCCAGTAACCACCTATGAACCTATAAAATGGCTAGATTCTATTTCACTCTCACTAGAGTACAAACCTAAGCAATTAACTAGACAACTTATAAATACAAACAAAAGTGCACAGCTATTATAGTAAACTCAGCACAAACACAGACTATAACTAGCCCAGCTGTTTCAAGGCTGATATTTCAGTCAAATGAAGATTTTAATCTCTTCACATCATCATCTGTAGTGTGACCCTGGAGTTTGAATATATAGTTAGGGGGGTGTGGGGGCCACAGCCCCCCACAATGGGGGAGTGGGGTGTGAAGCCCCCCACTTAATTTCATGTTATATTATGTGGTTCTGCTTTAATATTGCTTAGTAAAACAAAAGTAAGTGGGGGGCTTTGCCCCCCCACACTCGCCCATTGTGGGGGGCTGTGCCCCCACACCCCCTAACTATATATTCTAACCCCAGGGTCGCACTCCAGTGGGCTAGGGGACATATTCCATTTACTTGCCTCGCAGTGCTCTGGAGACTGCCAATAATACTTGTCAGTCAAATGAAGTGTCAGTCAAATGAAATTTCAGTCATTTGGTCTCAGTCAAATGGGTGTCAGTCAATTGGAAGTTAGGGCAAATGAAGTAGACCTACACATATATATATAGGCATTTTTAATCAGTTTTCCAAATCCTTTGAGTTTACCAAAAGTGAAACAATAAGCAAAGGATTCTTTTTATATAATATCTGCACATTAGAACTGTAACATTCCTAGTGTGTTTCATTGAGACAATTGCAACTATTCATAACTTTATTTTTGTATTTGGAGCTTTTCTCTCTGGGCCTCCACCGAAAATGGGCTTTGTCACCTGGTCAAGTTATCCCAGTAAACAAATACATAATAAAGTAAAATATTTGCATGCATATGATTATTAATATATTAAAGGATATTTATCAAAATATAAAGTTGAAATGAAGTCCATGGTAGATTAATGTTATTTAAATGCTCTTGTTATTTCATATAATAAAACATATGAAGCCAAATGTTAATTTACATTAAAATGCCTGGTAAAACACTTCACATGGAGAGATAAAAGGTCTTTATTAAAAATATAAGCAAGACTTAAAATAATATTCAGAATAAGATGGAAATAAAGTGTAATGAATGCAGTCACAAGAATTTCTTTTTAATTGGTATCACTGTGATTTTTGAAGAGGTAAACTGCATGCCATGAACCCAGTTTCTGTGTGTCTTTTCAGGGCTGTTTAAGTCCAGACTACTGGTTCCATTTCAACCAAAGACTGTTATTTCTAACACAGGATACAACTTTATCAAATGTATTAAAAGTCTCCCCTGAGGAAAGAATTTCTTAGTCTGATTAGATAAAGAAGTTAACTTTGATGTTTCCCTGCCTCTTTGCCAGAATCTTCAGAAAATAATCTTTGTTTCACCTTAAAATGTTGAAGTCTCACTGCCTATATTTACTGTAGGTGGGTTTCTGCAAGCAGATTTCTGAACAACCTCCTTAACTAAAAAGGAAAAACTTAACTACCACAGATCTAGGTGGTGCTTTCTGAGTGTTCTGTAGGCTTGGATAAGGATCTTTGGACTGGGTACTTTCTATTCCCATGAAGAGTCTCTCTTACAAGTTTAAGATCTTCAGAATTTATACAGTCAAAAATGTAGCATGTTATCCCCATCCGTTTTACAGGGAGTCCAACAGTTAGAATGTTGTTTCTTCTGCACATCAGACTTGCTGGTAACAGGTTATTTTGTTTATGTAAGAAGTGTGTGTGCATTCTCAGCACTTTCAATTTTCAGATACATAGATTAAGGAAAGGTAAATGGTTTTCTTTTTGATTTCCTGTAGTTTTATGGAGGATTTCAAAATCTTAGTCTGTTGGCTAAAAATGCTTTTAATATTTTCAGTTTTATGTGGAAATTTTTCTTGTTATTGAATTTCAAAGAGTTCATGTAAAAATAAATGACTTGCTGTGTGCACGTTTTGAATGAGAAATCTGTGAATGAGTGCATGGATAAGTCCAGGCATGGTCAGCAAAGCCATAGCTAGGTTGGGGTGAAGGAAGTGGCTGTCTGAAACCTAGGATGTGAGTGGAGCTTAATTAGCAGGGTAGAAGAGGTCCCAAAAAGGTCACGATAAATAAGTGGTATGTGTGCTTGATCATTGCTGTTGAATGTGAATGCTGATAATCCCCAGATGTAATAAACGCCATGTAGGAATAGTGTAAGATCAACACGGAGTTTATGGTGGCCGAGTCTGTGCCCCCCCCCCCTCCGCAGCATGCCTTGCATGTTAATGAAGGCATGCTACTGAGGGAGAGCCATTTAACACAGTTACTGAATCAGTGTAGGAGGTGTGTTCCAGTGTCTGGAGATGAGTAACACCCCCTGCACTGTTAATATAAAATTTAAATATATTATTTTATTTATTTATTTTTATTGGAGGGGGCTTATGTGTTTGCGAGACGCGGCACTTATCAATGGACACATGCCAGACAGTTAAAAATAGGCTAAAAATAAAAAACGGATACTTTTAATTTTAATTTAAAAGGTCACGTTTAAGCATAGGTGAGCAGGTTTGTACAGCATGGCGTGGTGCTCAGCAGTGCTTAAACTTGACTGAGATTTATATAGAAATGTATACCTGCAGTCATCATATCCACGTAGCTGAATGGATAGAGTCATAGCCTTGTGTGCAGTAGGTACACGGTTCAAACACACAGACAGTCAGCTTTTCTATGTGATACCAATATTTTATAATTTTTTTTTGATGTATTTATTGACATTGGTTAACCGCATTAGTCCAGCTGGTCCAGAGGCCCATTTTCAGTGGAGACCCGAGGAGAAAAGCTCCAGTTACACACAAGTGTCCAATACATTACAGTCACACTCCAAGATAATGTAATTAAAATACATAAGGTTAGGAGATATAAAAGTAAAATACATACAAATAATAATGTTGTTGTGTCTTTCTGCTTTTCCCAGTTAGGGGTCGCCACAGTGGAACTCTGGTCCGCTAATGATTGGTAGTTGATTTTTACGTGCTTCAACGAAGGTACGCCCATTCATTCATGTATCCACGCAGAAGACGCTCTAGCTGAGAATCAAACCAGACAGCATCTTACTGTGAGGCGACAATGATACCGCAGCGCCACCACCGCGGGTCAAATAATAATAAAGTATCATTAATGAACAATTAATTTCAATATATGTTTTTTTTTTTTTTTTAAACATCTGGTATGCCCATAGCTAAGCTTTTCTAAGCACTGCTAAGACAAGCTAAGCAATGCTTCAATAGGACCTGTTTGAGCAGTACTTAGCAACGTGCAGCTCTGCTTATGTGGTTTGGGCACTGCTAAGCATTTGCCAGTTTAAGCATTGCTCAGCTAATCTTAGCAGGTTTGCGTGGTGCTAACCTTCACTTAGCATTTTGAGAAATGGACCAGTGGTGGCAAAGGGTGGGAAAAACAGCCTTATTTAAGCTGAACAGGTGGGAATACAGCCAGAACTTGTTGGAGTTAGACCCATGCAGGAGCCATGGCAGGAGTTGGAGAGGGTGTGCACTTCTGGGCTCAGCGGTGAGCATTTCGGAGTCCAGGGTCATGGTTGTTTCCTTGTGAAAGATCATGACATCCCAGCTGCTGCAGGGCCAGTACCAGGGGTTGGAATATAAATTGGAGGCCTAGGAACGGCTGGCATGTGACCTCACCAGTGCAACTGGTATCACCCGCACAGGTGAGCAGGTGCATCATCATTATGATGACCTGAAGCATCAGAAGGGGGATCTCTTGGCCCAGTGGATCCAAGATGCTTGGGACCACAATGCCCCACAAGTTTGTAAATAGTGTCAGCATTGCTTTATCAAATCCTAATATGAATATCTGATAGACAGGTAGCATAATGGTGTGTTTCTCTCCTCACAGCTGCAGAGGAGAGCTCACAACCTGTAGGCCCATGCAGGGTGCCTGACCAGGTTGTGTCAAGAGTGTGGTGAGTACAAATGTATCCTGTAATATATAGTAATATAATTAAGAAAGAGTACAGTAGTAACTGCTAGTAGCTATATTCTGTTTTGAGTGTACTGCAATGAACATGTTCATAGACCTGCACTGATATAAGTGAGTGATGCCAGGTACAGTTAAATGTAGATGAAAGCATGAAACCTGATAATGTTAAGGAAAGCAAGTTATTACTGCATTAATAATGTTCAGGAATAAAAAGTATATACTGTATTAATAATAATGTTCTGATAATACGGTACAACTGGATTCATTATGTAAAGGGAATAAATCATCTACATTCATAATTTTCAGGAAATAAAGTACAACTGCAGTCAGAATTGTTAAGGAAGTAAAGTTAGTAATACATACATTGTGGAATAACAGCTATCTTTTAATGCCTGCATTATGTAAAGTGTTCAACAATAAAAAGACTGTTAACTGTTCCATGTCACCCTCAATAAAGCTGTTCTGTGGCAAATGTGTGTATTTTGGGCTATTGGTCAAGAAATTGAGTAGTACAAGTGCTGTGAGGTAAACATGGGTATAATACCATGAAGTGACTAAAGGTTGGCTGATAAAGAACTGTTTTGCTTAAGTTTAGATGTGGAGCTGTACTAGAAGATATACTGCATTAAGATATTTGTTCTGCACTAAGATCTGAACCTTGAATAGTAATGTCTAAGGTTTTATAGTGTGTTTCCCTCAGGATTGTCTTGTGTTAACCTTTGCATTTCAGCTATATGCTTACTGAGTGTAGTTATGCTGATGTAGACAAGTACGAAACTGTAATAGCTGTAGACTGCAAATATACTATCTGCAATTGCATGTGGATCAAGTAGGCAACCCAGCACCCTGATATGATCTGTACACATCACACATATTCCTATCCACTAGGGGTTAAATGTGTACACCTACATTCCAAGTAGTAATACACACTTCACTTATTATCTCTTTCATGCATAAATCTCATGCATGTGTGTTCAAGTGTCACTACAGTCTTGTATAACACTCTACCTACATTACCAGGTCAGAATTTATAACCAGGTGAGCTCTAGGCACATATCGGTGAAGCAGCATACAGCAGTAGCTCAGTTTGATAAATTATATGTATGTTGTTCATTTTCCACACATAGACTGGCGTTCGAATCCAGGGACAGGTACTACTATACATTTCTAGAAACAGACAAGTACTACTTAATATGTATAGAAACAGTAATGTATTAACATATGTTCTCACTACAGGTAAACAAATTGTCTGTAGTAGCTGTTCCAATGATAAACTAATTTGTGTGTCCAGATGTAGTGTATAAACAGCATTGCTCAGCAAGGTGATAAGACTTCATTAAATTAAATGTCCAGAAGTACACTACTATTCCAAGTTAATAAGCCAAACAAAACTGTTTATTGTTGTTATGGGTGTATGCCTGGTGCATTTGTGAATGTCTGCAGATAATCTAACCCCATGCCTGCCACGGACAGCAGAATACATGAAAACTCTCTATACTATGCACGATACATGTCTCTCAAGTGTCACAATGTCATGGATAGTGATTACTGTTGCCAAAACCCTTGGACACAGATTTAACATCCAGTCGAAGTATGTTAGTAGCACTCTCGCACAACATTGGTGCACAGTACACCTTGGTAGTTATATATGTTCCCCTGACATGTAATAGTCCCCTGTAGTTGTGTACCTGTAGGTGTTACAGCTTGGCCCTTACAGTCCCATGTGGATAGCTCAAGAGGTATGTCCATGCTACAGAAGACATAGGGCACTTGTAGACATAAAAGTAAGGGCAGACCTGTAGAGTCTAGAACAGTACTGTTGCAATAAATATAAGCCTATACTGTTGTTGATGGAATGTCTCTCTCTCTCTCCCCACCTCTTATCTGCATCACAAATATTATTATTGTCATACTACAAGTATGGTTTTCATTTCACATATGTTGTCGTCAAAACCTTATGTTGGGCCCAGTGTTTTATTATTGTCATATATTACAATGGTTGCATACTAGCATATCTTGTTGAAATACCAATGTTGGCCTTTTGCAGTAACTGTTACTAGCATTTTGTTACAATGCTGACTGTTCTCCCATTTATTATTGTGTTCTGCATGCTATGCAATTTTATTGTTCTGGGTTAATTGAAACACCCATCCATGCTATTATAACTAACATTTAAATTTTCTGTTCATGACTAACCTATGCATTTTGAAAAAAAACTCAACATCATAGCATGAGTGGGTAGGCCAGTTACTGTGGATCCACCAACCCCACCTCATCTGGCTGTGGCACCGGGTCCCAGCATGTCTGGGACTCATACTGGAGCTGCCACCTCTGCTGGTCCTGCACCACCCAAAGGTGGAACCACATCAGGGGACTGGGCCTGTCCACCCAGTGGGTGTCAAGAAGGAGTGGTCACCTGGAAACAACTTCCAGGCATGGTGCAGAGGATTTTCCAGCATGATTTAGACAGCTGACTCTGCCAGATTGAGGCTAGGCTGGAAGACCTGAAGGGGCAGGCTGACTCTGGTGCCCAGCCCACAGCACAGCCACCTTCAGGGCCGTGAAGCAACAGTGGTTACTGCACATGGGTGTGGAGCTCAGTCCCACTGCTGCCTTCTGGGGCACTTGGTTCTTTGATTCCACAACACCCTCCCCATCCAAGGTGTTTACTCCCCTCATGTGTCATACACTGCACCTGACTACTGCCTTGTCTATCTTGTCTGTTTACAAATGCTACCTCTCCTACCCAACTTACCTCACCAGATGTACATATAACCCTTCCCCAACATTCCACTCTCACCTTAAAAAAAGGGCATCTGTCCCACAAAATAAAGAATGCCCCATACATAGCTCTCTATTTCACCCACACCTAAACTGCCCACAATCAGTCATTACAGCAATTAATCAACAAAGTTATGTCACACTCCTTTCTTTGGGATGTGAGGCTCCAAATACCAAATTGTCAACATCCTGCACAGCTGTTGCTGTACAAGCAATGGAGAGCTATGGTACTTTCCTACACCCATCCTGCACATCTCTACCTGCTTTTCACATTGTTTTTTCCCCCTGCTTGCCCCCATTGCACCACTTTCCTATCACCCCTTTTTCTTTTTTTTTTTTTTATGGAATTAGCATGGGTTTAAGCAGACCTCAGTGGCACTACTCTGCATTGCATTTTGCAAACCCACTTAAAACTGCTTTAATGACTTTATCTGTTTCTGACACTGTTATGCACATCAATAAAATAACAACCGCTACTAAGTCTCAAACCCAGAACCCTGTCAACTACAGCGTAGTACATTAGCCCATTAGACAGCTCAGGTTTGAATAGCAATTTGTGTTTCTATAAACATATCATGAATTCCATTGATACACAACAGAAAAAGTATTCAACTCTGCCAAGTCCTGAACACAGCACCCTGCCAACTACAGTTTAGTGCATTAGCCTACTAGGTTACTCAGCTGTGAAGAATAAATGGTGTTTCTATAAGCATATCCTGATTGCCAGTGACACACTGCATCTACATATAATGGGATAAATGACACTGTACTTGGGTCTGCGATGCAGACACCAAAACAGTACACAGCCAAATACATGTTGATAGATGTATGTGAGGCCTACAATATCAGGTAGAGCTGACAACTGCACAGACTGCTGCAGAATGTCCACAGTAGTGCCACCCACTTATGACACGGTTGTCATAAAACCTATTCTGTGTGCCGAAGTACTGGCAAGTCGGTGCAGATTGAGGTTACAAAATCATGACAGATCAGTGTCACATGTCATACCCATCTGAAAAAACATGTTCAGGTCAATTCTGTGTAACACACTGTATGCATGCAAATGTGTCCTCCAACTACATGTGCCATAATAATAACTCAGTAGCTCTAACTGTTACATTCTTAGCATGTGTGAAAATTGCACGCCGACTGTCCTGGCCTACAGTCAAGTCTGTTGCATGTCAAGTACATGCTTGTCAATTCAACATAAAAATAACTGAACCCTGCAATGTCCAGCAAAACTGCTAGCTGCTACTGCAGTCACTGCCACTCACATTAGCACATTGAAGGCCTGTAAGGCGGGACACATGTCACAAATATGAATAAATGTCCTAAATCTCACCTACCACTCTGTGGCTGGTACTATTACTTAACATATGTACCAGAAGCACATGTCTCACCTTGACTGTTATGGGTACCCCCACCCTGGCTATGCTGTGACAACAGAGCTGACACTACCCCCTCACTGACATATACAGCTTGCTGTCCCCCAATGTGTTCACAATCCCCAGTATGACTCCTGGCCAGAATGGAGCAGCTGCAGCCTGCAATACATGCAGCAGTATGTTCAGCTACCTGCTACATATATACCATACCTCCCAAACACCTAGAACAGGGCATCCACACAACACTCACACATAAAGGGGAGGGGCGAATGGTCAAGTGATAGGGACATGTGTCAAAGTCTTCTCCTACAAACATACACAGCTGATAGACAAGCAGCAACTGCAGCAGCATGCACATTCAGATAAAAATGACATAAGACACTCACAATTGTTTGTCTCCTTACTGAACCCAACACATATCATTAAACAGGAAACTCCCACAGAATCATAAAGTCTGTTAACAATGGCCAAACATAGTATGCATAACTGTGGACATATATCAATCCAAACAGTGGACAGTATTTCTACCTACCCTCTGTGATGCTGTAGTCCCCACATCTCGATAATGTCCTCCTCACAGGTCTGAAAAAAAGCCAAGGCCTAAATGAAGGCCTTAATCATAGCACTGTGTTACTATGCCATTGGCTAATGAAAATGCAATCCAGCTGTTCTAGATGCTATTAGCAACTGTGAGTCACAGATTGGTGCACAGGCAATCACCTGTTCATGAGCATTACCTACAAAAGGCAAGCTCCTACCTATGGCAAACAGATTTGAGACTTTCTTCATGAAGACAGACTGTGCTATCCAAGGAATATACCACTGGATTTCTGCACACAAAGGACTACAGCAGTTGTGCAGGTATGTAACAGAATTCCCCATGTAATGGGATGCAGGTGGGGGGATGCAGCCATGGGAAATAGGGATTACAATACTAGGGTCCCCATATATCAGGCACATGTACACATTTTGCATACATCTCTGTAGGGTGGATGTTCTGACACCTACAAGGAGGTCAACCTACACCACATTTGCAGAGCTGTCTGTAATTGTGTAGCACAGATGTTGCTGGAATGTCCCATACACTTGTAGTAACACTCACCTATTTGTCAGATGGTGGCTGCATGACAAGGTACTGGGATGTTGCCTATAGGAGACACAACATAATAAATGGCAGTAATGGGTGTGGACACATAACAACACAGTTTGTGACAGCACATGGGTCAGAACTGGTATACCTAGGTTCATATGAGGTTACTATGCCACTGGCCCTGAGGCCCTGTTAAGCCTAGCCCAGAGTTTAGCCCATGTGTATGCAAGTCAGCACCCAATGCTCCATTCCAACAGGGAAAAGGTGGTATCCCTAGTGTGTATGCCCTGTTAACCATCCAGTTATCCAAGTCTCACTTGAAAAGGTGCAAATAGCTACCCTGGCTGATGTGAACAGTGTGTCCATTCCACAGTTGGATGACTGTGTGGGACACACATCTGACCCGGCAACAAGTCCTGCTAATGTCACACCAGGTTGAGGGTGTGTGTGCGGGTTAATGGAGTGAAGCTTGACTTGCAGTTGTGCAGCAGACCCATCAAGGTGGAATCCATGATCACCTTGTATACCAGGCAGAGGTAACGTCTGAGCAGTCTGTATAAAACTGGGTAAAGACATGGGCTAATCTGTGTATGGTAGATGTGTGAGGCCCTGGTATTCTGTGCAGGGGAACATCTGTGATCTCCACAGCTGTTGCATGCGCTTTGCAAGGTAAATGACGACAGGGCATTATACTCAATAATGGTCCTTATTAGGGTGGAATACAGGGATGTTGTGACCCCCATGTCACTGGTCACATAGCATTATGCATGAAGTGGGCCATGTATAAGGTTTCCCTTACAACGGAAGCAACATGGTAGGCAAATATCATGTTTCCATCAACCTGTGTGCACATAACCCTCTTGACTGATTGCATGCTTAGGATGTTGTTAGTATTGTGATAATATGTGTAGATGTCACGCTCCCAAAAGGGGATGACGCTGCATGTCATGGTATGTAGCCTGAGGCCACATGTCTGGTAACAGTCATGTGTTTGTGTCAGACCCTCTTGGCAGATGTCCACATCACTAGGGAATGTGGTGATAGCACCCAGCATGCAGTCATCTGCAAACATGGTCAGCCATAGCCCGATGGCTCTGCCCTGCACTTCAGAAGAGTACATCATACATAACAGAGGCCCAAACACAGAACACCAGGTTACCCCACTAGTTATGGGTCTTCCACTTTGGAGTATTCCCCAATGTGAACTAGGTGGGTCCTGTCTGTGCCCCAGTGTGCTATCCATCTGGTAACATATGGACTGATGGCTAGGTGGGAGTGTATATCTATTGTGGCCAAGTGGGAAATACTGTCAAAGTCTTTTGCCAGTTCAAGGTAGGCAGTGTGCACTGTCACCCCCCATCCATGGCTTTGGTGACTGTCTCAAAGAGGTCAGCCAATTGTAACAGGCATGATCCCCGCCTTGACAACTCCTAACTGTGTGTGATGGAGTATGTGGAAGTCACCAATGTCCTTGTTAATGAGGTTCACTATAAACTGGTCCATGGCCTTGTAGATCAGCCTAGTTAGGCTGATGTGTCTATAATGTGCCAGATTGGCAGATGCACCACCTAATTGTAAAGGGGTGACAGTGGTTGTCCTTCACTTGGCAAGGACAAAGGCGGTAGCCATGCCTTGTTTGAATGCAGTGCCTTATGGTGTTGTAAGGTCATGCTTGGGGTCATGTAGGATGCATCCTGTGATAGGCTGCCATGGTGGCTGTATACCATGACTTAGAGATGGCAGTGGTAAACTGTTCCCCACATATAGGAGAAAGAGGCAGATACTGGGGATGTCCTGATGTACTGATGGGGGGTGACACATGGTAGAGCCTACACTGACTTTGTCAGGCATCAAGTATGTTATACCTACAGCAGTGGTATATCTGGTGTCCATGTCCACCACAACTGAGCAGATCCAAGTGCTTTCTCTGATGTTGTAAAGATATGTGCAGAAGTGGAGATGATTATCTGTAGTGGATGTCAACAATTTGGGCTCAGAGTTTGCTTAGCAGGTTTCCAGTAGTGATCTCATTTGCTTGTTCAGGCTAAGGAGACATTGCTCCAAAATGGACACCTGCTCCTACTTTGTCTCAGACAGCAGTATGTAATCTCTGTTATAGACACTATTTATTGCAGATGTCCACCAGACAGGTGTATGTATCCTTACAGAGGATGATGTAGCCCTGTCAGGTATACCTACATACAAATGCAAATATAGTGCTTGTGTGTATGTGTGGATATTGATGCCAGTTCCTACAAAGGGGTTGGGGCTGTGAAGCTATGTATACCACCCCCAGGAGGCTGTATTTCACTTTGGAGATGTATGTATGTCTGACCCTAGCTAGATGGGTATAGTGGGAGATGGTGACTTCAAACGTGACTGCATAATCGTTGCTTTGCCATGGGGGATGACACTGTATGGATGCTGCAGTGGTTACCTGTTTTCTGTAATATCAACTCCAACACACCTTCACCTCATGTGGGGGTAGCCCCTAGCTGCACTCTGTAATTCCACTGTTGATGGCTCTCTGGCCATTTGTGTGCTGGCATGGGTACATCTTCCAGTGTATGCAAACACACTATGAACAACTCAAAAACTCAAAAATAATAAAAAGAACCACAGCAACAGCTGAGAAAAAGAACCGAGTTTATTAACCAAACACTAATACACAAACTAAATACACACATACAGACTAAGCTCATGTTTGGTTAATAAACTCAGTTCCATTTCTCAGCTGTGGTTTGTTTTATTATTTTTGAAGTTTACAATGTATGTTTGGGTCGTTCATGTAACCCAGGATCAGTGTACTGACCTGAATCCTGATACAGTTGATGAGGTCCATATAGGCAGAATGGGCTTCCTGGTCACATGGGGGGCAGTAGCTAGCTATGATTTGAATAGGGGTGTTGGCAATTGTGAACTGCCCCTGCAGTGTCCCCTGTTTATCTTACTACTTGTACAGCCAGTATGGAGGTTTGTATGTGTCTCATATATCCCATGGCATTACCGTCCACACTTTGGGGTCTGACTGTATGATAGGATGGTTGACCAGGTAAGGCTGGAGTGCTCTCTGCAGCTTTGAACCATTTCTCTGTGACTGCACATATGTCAACATTTCCCAGGGTTAAGAGTGCTTGCAATGAGGGCAGAGTCATGTGTAGACTCCTAGCATTTAGCAGCATGGCCTTCAGCTTGTGCTGCACTGACAGTTGTATGTTGGCAGTGATAACTGCACAACTTTTCCTAATTAAGGCACTATGGGGGTGGCAAGAACCATTGCAAGATGAGACAGTTGAAGGCCATCTCTGGCAAAGCATTGTGGTCTGTTGATCATATCATCCCAGGCTCTCAGGTACTAGAACCACCTGGAATGGCACAAGATAACAGGCCAGATGTTAAGGTCAATCATTTCCTGATTGTATTGCAGCATCAGTCTGGGTGACAGCGGAATGCTGTATAAGGCTTGGGACATACCTGCCTGGGACACATAATCAGTGTGCTCACTCATGTCTCGCTGCATATAGTCCAGGGAGGTACATCTTAGGTCGCTAACATGGACTGTGGCAGACTCATGACAGTACCTGTTGGTGAGAGACATCAGTTCATATGCGATATGGCAGATTCTGGCACCTGATACAAAAGTAACTGTGACCATCCACATATACAGCCTGGTGAGAGGCACATCATTGTGTCTCACAATGGAGTGCCCTATGTGTAATATATGGTGATGCCTTTGTGGCTGTGGGAGACAGGTATGTGGCTATGTGTGGTATGTGCTATGGTGATCACATGTGGATTTACCTCCGATGTCTCCTTTGTTTGTCGATGTGTATGTTGATGACCTCTGCATATGTGGGTGTATATTGTATATGTGTGGGTGGTGTGTGAGGTGTACTGATTTTGCTGAAAACCTATTTGGGGAAAGATTTGCAGGCTTGACAGGGAGAGGGCATAGGCTGTAGGTTCCTAATGTCATTGCTTCTCTCTCACAGTTTGTTCCTTGGTGGTGTTCGTAGATGGTTGTCCATCTGTGTACATGAGGCAGGTGCTACACTGTCCCAGGATGCTCATATCAACCGGACTGGCAGGGGAAACTCTAGGACATTGTCAAGCCATATATTCCAGAATCTGAGGGAGGAAGACAAGGGAGACCTAAGGGGTGGGCCTACAGCCCAGGTGCATACAACAGTAGGAGGCTCACACTACTGAATACAATGTAGACAGGCTATGAACAAGCAGTAACAGGTGCAACAGAAAAATGCATTTGAACACCTTAAAGGACATGCAGCAAGTAGCAGGAAACATCAAGATCAGGGGGCAATGCATGATGTATTGCCAATATGTTGCTGATAGTCGCATACATACTGTGGTGATAGATGGTGGGGTGGGCTGTGGGAGTCAGCGGTGGATAGTGCAGGAAAATGTGAATGTGCAGGCTATGTACATAATGGAGAGCAATGTATGTGGTCCTGTGATGTGTTCCATTCTTCTTGTCTTTCAGGGCGGATGTGCTGCCATAGGAGTCCACCATTTTCAGAAGCAGAGAATGCCACCATAATTGATGCCCTGAGACTCCAGCACCAGGTCCTGTTGTCAAGGACTCATCACAACCAACAAGAATGTGCTGCACTGTGGGAAGACCTCATTGTACGGATTAATCATGTCAGCCAGCAGGGCAGGAGCTATGAGCTGGTCCAACACCCGGCCACAGATATGATAAATCATGCACAGCAAAGGGCTGCAGCTATGGCCAGATACTCTGCTGGCATTGGTAGAGAGCCTTCTATACAACAACCACTCTCAGCCACAGAGGAATTCCTGTCAAACCTGGGATTGGCAACCAGATCACAAGAATCCATCACACCATATGTCATGGAGGTGAGTAGCACAGCTTCCACAGCCAAGGAGCATCCAGGTAAGTGTCCTGTGGTCATCACTTTAATACTGTAGCATTCATAGTGGCAGTCTCTGCATACCTGTACACATATGTCAGGTCAATCTCCATTTGTGGAGGTGAGAGTTTGTAATGCACACATGTGCACACATATTGTGAATGTCAGCAATGTGGGTAGTATCACAGTTTGTACTATACATGTTGATATATGGAAATATTATCCTGTATCAATGCCACATTTGTGTCTGCTGATAATACCTCTCCCCTACAAATCCATAGGTATCTCTGGTGTGGCCAGGGTGCATCATCCTGTAGCCCATGAGTGTGGAACTGTTTTGTGATGGCTCAACTGTACCCTAGGAATGTTAAGGGCTGCCAATTTGCTGTGGACACAACTGTTAAGCTTAGCCATATTGCACTACTTACATGATCACTTGCGGAGAGGTTCATGGCAGTGAGTTACATCAGCATTCACAGTAGCATATTTGCAGAAGGTGTAACATATTAGCAAATATTTTTGTGAAGGTGTAGACAGTCTGGTATATAGGGGTGCATTACTATTGTGTAAATGGGTGCACTGTGTTTTAGGTAAAGGTCAATCACATACACTGACATGTCACTTATCTCACACGTGTATGGTAGTAGCAACATTTACCACTGTGGGTTTTTAGGGCCTGTCATGTGTGTGTATATGTTGTGGTCTGCTTGTGCTTTGTGCATGGCATCAGTCATAAAGTGTTGTCTGTATAATGCATTTGTGGCACCTCACCTGTGTGTGTGTGTGTGTGTGTGTGTGTGTGTGTGTGTGTGTGTGTGTGTGTGTGTGTGTGTGTGTGTGTGTGTGTATCTGTGGATTGCATGACTCCATCCATGGCATTGGTGATACCTTACATCATTTTGCTGATGTAGTGGATAGACATTGGACTGAGACATTGTCAGTCCTTAACCATACAATGTCTGTGCTTGAAAGTGTGGTGGGAGTAGAGCATCAGACACATGGACATAGGTCAGCAACATCAGCTGAGAGCCCACGTGGCCATGCACAGTCACAGTCCTGAAATGGCAGTACCAGCAGCACTACCAAAGGAAGGGTGTTGTCCACACCACAACGTGGCAGACCATGGGCATGTGGTCCTGGGCAGTCCTGTGAGGGACACAGACCCAGCAGACACTGGTCACTGTCAGCAAGTAGTACTGCATCTGTCCCAGGGAATGGTCGTGCCAGTGCCAGTCCTGGTGAAATCAGTTCCCGTGTTAGTGGCCAGAGACAGTGAACTGTACATTCTGCCATGTACAGTCCACAGCTGTCCAACATACCCTTGTTTAGTGCTGGCAAACGGCTTGACTGTGTACATGCACCTAGTCACACATCATTATCACATGCAGATCACCACCAGATACACAACTTTAGGGAATGTTTGTTGTCCTACACTCTTGGGACTTCTGTATTTCTGCAGAATGTCCTGATGTTTGCCACATATTTTTGGTCCATTTTTCATAATATTGTGGTTTTCTGGCAAATTAATGGCAAATCATTAAAGACTGAAGTTAGACAATAATGAAAGATATTTGTATTTCAGACTTCACAGCCAACAGAAAATTCATGCTAATGCACAGCCTGTCATTCTATCAACTTTCTATGTTTGTAAGAGCAATATTTAAAAAATGCTCCTATTTTTGGGGGGCTTTGTCCCACTTTTCTGTATGGTTTTGTCCAGATTTCTTGCTTTAAGCGGTTGAAAAGTATGGTGATGGTCCTAACACAGTCATACTGCTACAAGGTGATGTATACATGCACACACACTCATGAACTGCCCTCGTTGAGAGTAGAACTCTTACCTGCCTAGTTGTACATACTATAGCGCTATATATAGTACATATCACATGTGCCACAGAGCATACACATTTTTACAGTGTCTGCCACTACTATTCAGGTAAATGACATCTGCAGCTGCTGTAAAGGGTGCCAGTGAGGGGTTAACAGGTTTGCACATGCCCTTAAAATGGTATAACTGTAGCACAGAAACACAGGCAAGACAGCCACACTGCTGTAACGGGATATGCATACACACACATACACTCACAGAGTTCCCTGTTTTGGGATTAGATCCCCTACCTATCTAGATATATACACTATAGTGTTTAATATATATATATATATATATATATATATATATATATATATATATATGTATGTATGTATATATCTATATATATATATATATATATATTTTATATATATTTTATATATATATATATATATATATATATATTTTATATATATTTTATATATATATATATATATATATATATATATATATATATATATATATATATATAGGTTCATAGGTAGGTGCTAGGCTATCTGCCTGAAGGCATTTATAAGCCTAGCCAGAATGTGTTGGCTTTCGCTGCCCCCTTAGATTAGTTCCCTGTGCCTCTATCCAGCAGAGCCACTGAAGTGATCCCCGAGGTAAACTTTCTGTTTCCCATCCACTCATCAAGATTTCTTTTGAAGAATATTAGTGAGGAGCTCTGCCTAACATAGATTGGGATCTTGTTCCAAATCATGGGAAGTCTCTGGGACAGGAATCTATCCCTCCAGCGCATACTATTTATTGTTGTGGTGAGGTTTAGATTCCTAGAGCTTGTGGCTCGCAAGGATAAGGGTTTCTTTAGGTGGAGCATGTCCATCAATTCTGGGTTGGACATGGCCTTCTATGTCAGGCAGAGATCACCTCTGAGTAGGCGGTATGCAACCGAATACAGCTGCAATTTCTTCAGTCGAGCTGCATAGGGCATCTGTTTGAGGCCAGTGATCCTCTTGATGAGGTACTTCTGTGGTCTTTTTAGCTGTTGCAGGTGTCTTGTAAGGTACATCCCAAATGAGGCATTGTACTCTATGATGGGTCTGATGAGTGATGAGTAGAGGGGCAGAATTACCTCTTTTGATCTGGATGCAAACCCTTTTGTGATTAGGTGGGCCACGTAGAAAAATTGTCTAACCACTTTGGCAATGTGATTATCAAAGGTGAGATTACTAGATACTTGGGTCCCCAGATCCCTTATTACATCTTCCGTATTTAGGGTACTACCACCTATGTGGTAGTTTGTGGGTACTTTGTTTTTTCCAAAGGGGATGACTATGCACTTTTTGGCATTTAGCTTGAGGCCATGATTTTGACACCAGGTATCCGTCTTAGTGAGACCCTTTTGGGGGATGTCTGTTTCAGCCGGTGAGTCAATTATAGCCCCTAGTTTGCAGTCGTCTGCGAACTTGGTCAGCCATAGTCCTCCTGTGCTTACTTATACCTCTGAAAAGTATATGTCGAACAGGAGGGGTCCTAGGACTGAGCCCTGGGGAACTCCACTTGTAACAGATTTAAAGTCAGACCTAGCTCCCGCAACTCTCACCATGTGGGTTCTGTCCATGAGCCAGATGGCAACCAATCTTGTGATGTAGGAGTTTATGTTCAGGCCGGTGAGATTATCTATAAAACCAGAATGGGGAATGGTGTCGAAGGCCTTAGTGAGGTCTAGGTAGGCTGTGTGTACCACCTTTCCCTCGTCTATAGCCTTGGTAACTGTCTCAAAGAAGTCCACCAGGTTTAGGAGGCATGATCTGCCCTTAACAAAGCCGAACTGGGTAGGGTCCAGTGTTTGAAAGTTCCCAATGTCTGTGTTAATGAGTTCCATGATGATGCGCTCCATAGCCTTGCAGACCAAGCTAGTCAGGCTTATAGGGCGATAGTTCCCGGGGTCTGTTGTGGCTCCACCTTTGTGGAGCAGAATAACCGCTGCTGTGCACCACTCTATGGGTATGTAGCCTGTGGAGAGGCTGAGTTTGAACAGTGTGTTTAGGTGAGGGGTTAGTTTGTCTTTGAGCTCGTGTAGGACACAGCCTGGGACACCGTCCGGTCCCATTGATGCTTTGTTTTTGGCTTTGGAGAGGGCTGTTTTAACCTGAGTGTCTGTGATTTCAGGGACTCTACATTCTTCTGGTATGGTTATGGGCCCTCTTGGGGGTGAGAGGGGGGTGAAGTTTGCACTGAACCTGTCTGCCAGGATGTTGGCGATATCGGTCGGTTCAGTGTATTTTGTGCCATTCTGCACTAACTCTGAGCAGATCTGAGCATTGCCACTTAGATTCTTGACATAGCTAAAGAATGCCTTGTGGTTATCTTTGGAGCCCTTGGTAATATTTCTTTCAAAGCTCACCTTGGATGATTTTATGAGGGATCATAGTTTCTAGCTGATACTGATCAGGGATGTCTTCCCTTCTTGGGATTTTACTGTTTTCTGTACTAGTTTCCTCCTTCTATTGTATAGCTTGTTTATGGCAGGAGTCCACCAGACTGGTTTCCTTTTCTTGGAGGAGTGAGCCTTGTTTTTGCTTGGGATGGCATGATCCATGCATTCTTGTAGGTGCCCGTAGAATGCATTAGTAAAGGATTTTGCAGCTCGTTATCCTTCAGCATGGGGGGGCTTTGAAACTTTCCACCTCGGTCTTAAGTAACATGAAGTTTGTTTTTGAAAGGTTTTTCATGGTGGTTTTCTTGTCCGGGGGTGGGGGCGGAATGTGGATATCCAAAGTGATTTGTTTATAGTCAGATATAACCAGCGAGGGGTTGACCTCCGGTGTGGAACACTGGTCGCCCATGTTGGTGATGACCAGGTCCAATATGTTGTCACCTCTGGTGGGAGTGTTGACCAGTTGAACCAGGGCGTTTGAGTTTATAAATTCTAGGAAATATTGGGCAAGGGAGTTAGTACTTGAGTAGTTCTCCCAGTTAATGTTTGGGTAACTGAAATCACCCAATATTAAGGTGTTTGGTAGGACCTTTATGTCTCCCAGTGTTTCCAGAAATGCGGAATGGGGGTCCTGGGACATGGTGGGTGATCTGTAGCAAGCTACAATTTGAATTGCAGTTTGCCCATTGTTAGTTGCACGTGGATGAAGCATTGTGCTGTGCCACTAACCTGGAGGTGTGGGTATCCTTGATGAATATGGATATGCCCCCGTCTTTTGTATTTTGGTTTGGGTTCTGTGGCCGAAATGTATGGTATGAGTTGTAGCCTGGTAGTGCTGGGGTGCTCTCTGGAGCCTTAAACCAGGTTTCTGTTACTGTACATATATCAATTTTCTCCATGCTGAAGAGTGCCTCTAGTGCGTGAATTTTGAGGTTCAAACTTCTGGCATTGAGTAGCATTACCCTCAGTTTTTTGTTACTTGTGCTATTTACGGAGGTGGGTTTGTCTTTTGAGCCTTCCCTAAAAAAGGCACTATGGGGGTGGCAAGAGCCTTGGCCAGTATTTGAAAGCCTAAAGGTGACAGGTGTAAGCTGTCTCTAGCGAAGCAGCGTGGCTTGTCGAGCATGTCATCCCAGTCAGACAGACACTGGATCCCCTTTGCCTGACACCAGAAACTTAGCCAATTGTTGAAATTGAGAATTTTTTTCTTTATACCATGGTATCATTCTTGGTGAGGTCAGGATGCTACTGAGGGTCAGGGTCATACCAGCCTGGGCTACGTGATCAGAGAGCTCTTCCATGACTCTTTTCATGTAGTCCAGAGAGGTACAGCTCAGGTCATTCACACCAACATGGACAATGACAGAGTCATACTTGTACTTGTTCTGTAGTGACCTGAGTACTTGTGTTATGTGGCAGATCCTGGTGCCCGACAGGCAGCAAACAGTAACCTTCTCTTTATTCAGCCTAATGAGTGGGATGTCAGTGTGCCTGACTATAGAGTCACCTATTACTGGTATGTTGGGTATGTTAGTTTGCCTTAAGGGCTGTGATTGCATGGCACACTGGTTTTGTGAAGTATGTGTTTCATGGTTTGCGTTGGGGGTGGAGGTTGGTTGGATGTTTACTTTGGAGGTCTCTGTTGGTTTTGCAGATTTTTATTTAGAACCTCAAGTATGTTTTCATGTATTTATGTGTGTTTTTTTTCCAATGCTGCTTTAATGGGTTTATGTGAGACTGGTGGTGTGATGCAAGTATTTCCCTTCTTTTCTTGACTGTCTGATCCAGTCTTGGGTTGTGAGAGCTTAGCCTCCAGTTTGGCTGTATAATTGCATCTCTCGCATGTATTAGTGTTTGGTGGTAGGAGGAGGGGGTTGTCTGTGTACATGAGGCAGTTGTAACATTGCCCAGATTCACCATTTAGACTGGAGAGTACACCTACAACTGCCCTTTGGACATGCCTGGATAGGTACAGTGAACTGTTTTACTGGATGGCTGGTAAGGTTGAATAGAGAGGCTTGTCCTTCTGTACAGTACAGGAGGGTGTAGTGCTAGGGTTTATAAGTGCTTTCTATAGGTTTTGAGTAAGTGCCAGGCTAAGAAATGAATGGCTTAAGTGCTTAAGTTGAAATGTTGTCTAGTTCAAGGGAAAAATTGAAGAGGAGACTTTGTGGAGTCGGGAATAGTTTTACCCTAGCTAACCGGCATGCAAAACTGGGCAAATACGGTATTTATAGCCAGGAAATTCAAGAAATAGAAATTAGCCCAGAATGGCCAATAAACTACTAATTTCTGGGCTGAAACCACTCCTCCAGGGACAGACAGGCTGCTCAAAGCTCCCCTCTCTCACAGGTGAACAGAGAACTTCCTTCTATCCAAGTAAGGTATGGGCAAACACAGAGATTTGTAGCACAGCCCTGAATGCAGCACTAACCTGAAAACTGGACTATACTAGCTTAGAAAGGTGGGAAACAAGCATATAATATATATATATATATATATATATATATATATATATATATATATATATATATATATTAGAAAATAAAGCAGATACACTCAAAAAACACTTTAAATGCACAGAAAAGGATACTTATTATATATCGCAGATCAGAGTTGTAGTCAATGCCCCTAGTAATAAAGTAGGAAGAAACACAAATATCAGATGAATAAAGTACAATATATATATATATATATATATATATATATATATATATATATATATATATATATATAAAACAATAGAAAATGAACAAACTGATTTAAACAAGTTACCCAATTAACCAAAAAAAAGCTGAAAACTGAGCCCTGTTCCAGCAGTCTTCAATCAGACAAGTTCTAACTGCACACCCCTGCTTACTAGGGTGCAGGGGAACCTTCTCCAAAAAAGATGGCCTGGATCAGTGCTCAAGTTATACAAACAAAGCTAGATTCAGCAGGCCTGAATCTGTTCTATGTTACAGCAACAAGCGGCACCAATTTCAGAAAGAAACAGTTCAAATAATCAGGCACAATAAGCCTGTGACCTGATATTCCCAGCTCAGAAGGGCAGAATCCAGCCTCTCCTCCCACAAGAGTGCAGACCACAAACCTTCTTAATGTAGAATAACTGGCTGAAGCCCAAGTGCTTAAGCCAGAACTAATGCACTTTTAGAATAGCAGACACCAGGGCCTTCAATCAGCAATTCCCAGTTTAGAAGGACGTAAGCTACCTGTCCTGCCACAACAGTGCAGACCACAAACCTTCTTAATGTAAAACAGCCTGTATGAAGCCCAAGTGCTTAAACCAAAAGACTTAGAATAACAGTTACAATTTAATCAGGCTACTACCAGGCAGTAATAAATGCAGCAGAATAAATAAAATTTAGTACTTTTAAGAAAAGCAAAATAATGTAGGAGGAAAGACAAATATAATAAAAGCAAATGAAATTTTTTTTTTATTTTATTTATTTTTTGGGCCTTCTCAAATCTACTCTCTGTATTAAGTAGAGTAAACACTAGACTCAGAATATGATCTCACTGTACTTGGCTAAGTGAGCAAATGAGATGGACCCAGGAAGAGTGTTCTAATACAGACTTACAGGAAGGGCGGGCAATTCCAGAGCCAGCAACACTAATACCAACACAAGAACAGGGAGGGAGGATGGGGAACTAACTGCAGAGAGACACAGAGCACACTGCTCAGAAACACACAATTAGAAACAGAAAAAATGAAAATACAGTACTTTTAAAACTGCAAGTTAGTACTTAACAGAATATTAAAATGCACTACTGCAAGTTTCACTTAGCTTCAACTTCTAATGCAGATGTTTGTAGCCAAGCAAGTGTCTCAGGAGTTGAGCATAAAATGATTTCTCAAACTTTGTGGCTACCACTTAAAGTAAAGAGGAATAACTCTAGGCTATTAAATATCAGATAACAAAGAAGTGATAACACCACCCCCTTGTATAGCAAACAGACAGAGAGCACACTGTTCAGAAACACACAATTAGGAAACAGAAAAAAAAAAAAAAAAAAAAATAAATATATATATATATATATATATATATATATATATATATATATATAGATAGATAGATATGTATATCACATCTGCTATGGAGCTATGGAGCTATTGTGGTTAGATAGTGTTTACCTGTGCTTCTAAGGTGTATGACATCAGTAGGACCTGAATAGCTTGCCAATGGGGGCTTAACAGGTTTGCACAGGCCCTTAAAATAATATAACCATTGCACACTGTTACAGGGGATATGCATACACACACACACACACACACACACACACACACACACACACACACACACACACACACACACACACACACACACACACACACACACACATTCACTCACAGAGTTACCAGTTTTGAGATTTAAACCCCTACTTATCTAGTTGGCATGTACTGTAGTGCTACATACTTATTGCATGCACCACAGAGCTTATGTGCCTGGAGAGTGTCTAACGGTGCATCTAAGGTGGATGACATCAACAGGCCATGTAAAATAATGCAATGGGATAAACAGGGTGGAACAGGCCTCAAAACGGTGTAACCATCACACACATGACAGCCGCACTGCTGCAGGAGATATGCTTCATACACACACACATACACACACACACACACACGCACACACGCACACACACAGTTGCCGGTTTTGAGATTAGAACCCCTACTTGTCTAGTTGTATGTACTAAAGTGCTACATACTTATCACATGTACCACAGAGCTTATGTGCTTGGAGAGTGTCTAACAGTGCATCTAAGGTGGATGATATCAGCAGACCATGTAAAGTAATGCAATGGGGGGCTAACAGGGTAGAACAGGTGCCAAAATGGTGTAACCATCACACACAAGACAGTGTCAGTACCACAGGGGATATGCTTCACACACACACACACACACACACACACACACACACACACACACACACACACACACACACACACACACACACACACACACATATACACTCACACAGTTGCCAGTTTTGGGAATAGAACCCCTCCCTATCTAGTTACATGTACTATAGTGCTATGTAGTTATCGCATGCACCAGAGAGCTTATGTGCCTGGAGTGTGTCTGACTGTGCATCTAAGGTCGATGACATCAGCATGTCCTGTAAAGTAATCCACTGGAGGGTTTACAGGTAGGCACAGCCCTTAAAATGTATTGGCATTGCACACACATAGGCAACAATACACACAGCAACAAGGGGATATATTTGCACACACACACACACACACACACACACACACACACACACACACACACACACACACACACACACACACACACACACACACACACTCACTGGGTTGCTGTTGTTGGGAGTGAAACCACTTCATATCTAGCTGTATACACTACAGTGCTACATAGTTACTGCATGAGCCACAGAGCTTATGCATTTGGAGAATGTCTGCCACTGCTGTTGGGGTGGATGATGTCAATAGCTGCTGACAGGGAAGCCACTGTTGTGGAAAACACTTGTCACAGGGCCATAAAATGAGTGAACATTGCACTGATATAGTCCTGTTGGGAGTGTGCATTTTGCTGCATGTGAAATAGATACACAAACTCACCCACACCGTGGCTGATGTGAGATTAGAACCCTTACCTACTTACTGTTACACACTGAAACTCACTGTACTATTTGGACGTGCCACTGGTTACAATTGGTATTCAAGTGGCTGCAGCACTACATCACTGTATGCCTTGCAGGGTCTCTCTCTCTCTCTCTCTCTCTCTCTCTCTCTCTCTCTCAGTCTCTCTCTCTCTCTAACATTTGAAATGCCAACAATGCAGAACCGGCATCTCCGTACAGTGCAGAAAATAAAGATTTCCGTTCCTGCACTGTAGTCTGATCTCGGAGTTGGTTTATTTAAGTTACCAAGGGTGCAGGGGGGCTTGACCCCCTGCTAGCAGTGTTTAGGTAAGTGTTTTTTTTAATTTTTGTATTTCATATGTTTGACATTTCAAATGTCGATCATATGGTCTCAGCCAAATGAAATTCAGCATTTTGAAGTGTCAAACTTATGAAGTAGATCCATATATATTTATATATATATATATATATATATATATATATATATATATATATATATATAAAACTCAACAGATCCAGATATATCTTATATGTGTCACATACAAATAGATAAGGGTAATCATGTCTGTTGTGGATAGAGAGAGACAGTTAAGGTATACATAGCTGTCTATATATACAGGGATAAATGGGCATCACAGTTCTATACTCAGATGTGGGTTCAGACATGGGCTGAAATTAGCTAAGCGTAGGAGCATGACCAGTATGACCATCAACACTTACAAATGGGACCCCAGACCAGACCGGCCTGTACTGCAGTCCAGAATTTTGTGTGCTACAGCTAATTGGCTGCTGAACCTGATTAAATAGTCCAGCACCTCCCTGGTGTAATGCCTGAGGATTTCCTGACTGTGTGCTATCCTTAATATCTGACTCAAATGAAGAGAGTGTACAGAGTGTATTGGACTGAACAGAGTTTTGCATTATATGTCTGGTGAATTTTAAATCGCACTGTGATTTCTTCGTACATCATTGGCAGATCATGATAGATTGATGTGACGTGCATTTGGGTTACTGACTCCATACACTGCAGGGAACCCATGCTACTGCATGAACTGTTCTATTCTGCACTTTCTACATTTGTCTGGCCAGAAGTTCCTCCTCCCCCTTATATGTGGGCCTTTGTCCTGGCCTGCTCCAGTTCCTGGCTCTGTCCACAGTTGAATCGGAAATAAAAATATAACCTGTCAGGTACAGTTGCACATAAAAAAGCAAACAAATCAAACAATACAACTTACTGTGACCTGCATGGCAATTGAAAGTAAAGCAAACTTTAAAGAAACTTTAAAAAAATCTGTTTATTCAACGACACTACCCAGTAAGCACTTTCGCATTAAACTAACAAATGCTTCATCCGACAAGTAAAAACTTCAGAGTCTCTTAGATTCAGCACCTGGGGTGGTTGTTAAAACATGTACTTTTATACCAGATAAACATCCTATTATTGAGACTTATGTGAATGTGTGTGACAAACAGATCAGAATGGCGCTTAAAAATTAACACACATCATGTTATTATAATTTGAATGCTGAAGAATATAGAGCATTGAATGACCTTAAACGTCTAAAATCTATTGAGATCCTTCCTGCAGATAAAGGTATAGTGATAGTAGTTGTGGATTCCAGTTTGTATTTAGAGTCTATGGCTAAACTGTTGAGAGATGATAATACTTATCAATTGATTACGAAGCAGCAACTGACAGCTATTGTTGATAGGATTGGTGTGTTGCTATTTGACCTATTGGTTACAGGTACCATTAATGAAGATTTTTCAGTTGAGTATCCGATTGTCCCTATTTTATACTGACTTCCAAAGATACATAAAAATCTGTATCACCCTCCCATGCGACATATATTAGCTAGCAGAGGATGGGCCACAGAGTCCTTGTCCATATTTTTGGAAAAGATGCTGAGACCTATACTTGACAAACTTGATTCTGTGTTGAAAGACACCAATGATTTTTTAGAGGACCTGTACCGTAAGGTCGGTGGTCTTGACAGGACTACCAGTCTTGTATTGGTTATGTTAGATGTGATTTCTATATTCACAATGACTCCTAACAGTGTGGGTATTGATTATGGAAGGTCCTTTTTAGCATAGTATGTGAACATGCTCAGTAGTAAAATTTAGCTTATATGTGCTCTTCTTGAACTGGTACTAAAGAACAATGTCTTTGTGTTTGGTCAGGAATACTTTTTGCAGACATTTGGCGTGGCTATGGGCACAGCTTGTGCCAATAGCTATGCCAGCCTTGTATTAGCATACTGGGAACAGACTAAGGTTCCTTAAAGATAATATATATGTACATGTCATTCACTATAAACATTTTGTTGATGACATTTTTTTGCTTTGGGAGGGTAGTATTGAACTACTTAATGAGTTTATTTCTTTTTTGCAAAGGTCGATGGACTTTTTAAGCTTCAGTAGTAAGAGTTCCTTAGAATCCATCGATGTTTTAGACATTACTGCCCATATTAACAATCTGGGCAAATTTAATACAAAAATACATAAGAAGCCATGTAAAAAGAATTCAGTGTTGCACAAGAGCAGCACACACCCCAGACATATCCCATGAATGTTCTGAGGGGACAGTGTCTTAGGGTCATGCATTTACACACTATTGAGACCTCATTGGAATATGCATTGAAGGAGTTTTTTTAAATGTGGGTATTCTGACACAGAGATAGATGCCTGTATGCAGAGAGTCAAGAGTGGGAAGAGGAAGCATAACTAGACCATACTTTACTGATTTTACTGCTCCTGCAATGACCCCTGGTCCTGTATCTGGAAATAACAGAACAACTAGATGTGTTTTGACATATTTTAGTGACATTAATATAATTACAGACATCCTTAAAAAGAACGTGGATATTATACAGAGCTGTTCTGATCTTGCTGACAGCAGACAATGGACTGCAGTTTATTTTTCGTAATGGCATCTCTCTGAAAAGACAACCCTGCTATAGGAATAATATAGACTGTGTTAACCTGTCTGATTCTTCATGCTCTGGAACTTTTCCATGTAGGAACTGCAGAGCATGCCATTATATATATTCTGGCCATACTTTTGAGCACCCGATATTGAAGCATACTATAGATTTTTCTTTTTACGCTGACTGTAGAACTGTCAATGTGATTTATAATGCATTTTGACAAGAAAGTTTTGCCTTGTATATAGGTAAAACCAACTGGTGTTTCAAAGATAGGATCCTCAAACATTTAGGTGAGATCAAGAATGTGAGAGACACTAATCCACTTGTTATGCATGTCCAGAAGTCAGGACACACCATACATTCAAGTTTTGGAGATTGTTAAGCTAGGTGTTTGAGGGGAAAATGTTGAGAACATCACTGAAGCTAGAGAACAGAGTTGGATACTTGAGCTACGATCCTTTAAACCACCGGGTCTAAATGACTTCATGCCTCTGAAACCAGTCTTTAAAATGCACCCTCTCTTACACTGATTTGCATCAGGGTTTAGAGTATTTTTTATTTTTTATTTTTATTTTTCATTTTTTATTATTATTATTATTGTTATATAGTTTACAGAGGGAAGTGTAATAGTCTTAGATTAGTTTTGTCCTGTGCTGTTTGCATGAATTCTATGATCTCTATGAATAAGAGTACAATGTGTGCTCTATAGTGTTGCTGTTTGAACTACAGCATTGTAGTTTTTTATGATGTCATTGTTAAGAGACGTGTTTTGTATCAGCGCTTGCTGATGAGGTAACGAAGATCCTAGGTAATTTATTGTATCTCTGTTCTTATTTGTTATTTTGAATATGTATTAATGAGCTGGGTAGTGATGCTTTTGCATTTAAGAGACTCTGAAGTTTTTACTTGTCTGATGAAGCATTTGTTAGTTCAATGCGGAAGAGCTTACCTACGTTGTGTCATTGAATAAACAGATTTTTTAAAGTTTCTTTAAAGTTTGCTTTACTTTTAGTTGCCATGCAGGTTGCATTAAGTTGTATTGCTTTCACTCTGTCCACAGTTGCTGCTCTATGTAGTTGTAGGTATGCTGTGACTGGGATAGAAGATGTAACACCACACACAGGGTTAAGGTCTTTACACGTCTGATGGTACCTGTTTTGCGGGTTGTCCAGCATTGTGCCCCAGTCATCTTCTCTTGTCCTCAGATGGTTTGTGTTGCACTGTTATAATAAGGTTACATGTTGCCCATACCTCTCACGCTCTTACAGCCAGAAATCTGGACAGGGACATATAACAGTAGACCATAAGTGCAAACACATGGACAGGATTTGAATATTGCTCTTACAAAGTAAGTAGTTGGTAGAATGGTTTTGTATTAGCTTGCATTTTCTGATGAGTATGAAGTCTGCATCTCAGCTATCTGTCATTATTTTTTCATAGCAACCATTACTGATTTGTCAATAGTTTGCCAGGCAACTGCAATGTTATGACAAACGGAATAGATATATGAGGCATAAATGTGGACATTCTGCAGAACTCTGTACATTTGTGGGATATGGATGGTGCCCAATGTAAGTACTGACACATTCCATGACAGCCTTTATATCCTGGTGCTACACTGATTTTTTACAACCTGCTGTTCTACTAGTCACTGTCTACGTTACTCAGAGCTGTGTATTGTCCATATCTGTGGTTCCCTGTCCCTCTATTGTCTCTGGCTTTGATCAGCTGCCTTGCAATAGCAAATACTGACATATGGACAGTCTGTAGAACTCTTACCATAGGTGTAGCTCACATACAAAAAGAGGAAGCACAGCCAGTTTCAAACCATGTACCTTATCAACCATAGTAATGTACTTAGCCCACTAAGCCATAACAGCCACCAGACAGTGCAGTTTACTTCCTGACACTATCAAACACTGACATACATAACACATTGACACCTACATATCGGGGAACTGGTACATGTCACCAGGTTGATTAGGACAGCCCTGTGATTATGTGGTCTGCTGGTATTACCTTGCAAACATACTGTTACTGCAGCTGTATAGAACATGGGTGTGTTGGGGATAGGTGACTCTAGCATTGACCGTGAAGCATCAGTCCTGTGACCTGAGTGTTTGTAACTCACTCACATAGTGCAGTGTGTTTTGATCGCTTGGGTCCTAATACATATTATGGGGAAGCAAGTATTGGGCAGAGAGTTCCTGTTGTCCCACATAGCTGTCAGTTGTCTGCAGCTATCCCAGTAGCCTAGTCCATTCCCTTGCATACATACAGCAGGTCCATACATATGCTACCACAGTCTACTACCCCATTCATTTGTTGTAAAAAAGAATGACTTACTTTGTGCCTGTAGCAGTTGTGAGAACAGTGCTTCAGGGCTGACTCTGTTGGATGCACGCAGTACATAGCCTATATATGGTAAGGTACAGGTTGTGTGGTGTGGTTGGCATCCTTTTTACTACATATGTGAGACAGAATGAGGTGTCAGTCCCTAGGTCCCTAGTTTGTCTGTGCATGTGCTATGCATTGCCTCTTTGTCAAGGCCAGGGCATACTGGGCACACCTATATCTGCCTACAGGGACATGCTCAGGGGGTTCCTCCTCTGAATCCCTCTGTGGCTGTGGGGACCTTGGCACTGGTGGAGGTCTGTGTGCCCCTTCTCTGTGATGTTCCTACCCCAACTGTTTCTGTAGGATCATATTGTGTAGCATGGCACATACTGTGAACATGTGTGCACATGTGGCTGAAGAGTACTGCAGGGCTGCATCAAATATGTCGAGGCAGTGGAACCATGACTTGAGCAGCCCAAACACACACTCTATGATGTTCCAAGTTTGTGCATATGCCTCATTATGGGGTTCTTTAGAGGTGTGTGTGCATTTCTGATGGGTGTCATCATCCATGATTCCAGTGCATAGCCTGCATCCCCCAGTAGATGGCCATACAGGATGTCCCCCTGGCATTCATCTGGTACAGCAGTGAGGTATGCCAGATGTGGGCATCGTGATAGCTGCCAGGGCTGCTAGCACATACATTCATGATAATGCCCTGGGCATTGCACATGACCTGGCAGTTGATGGAGTGATACCCTTGTGGTTGACATAGACCCTACCATCTTTACTGGGTGGTGCTTTGATGTGCACATGAGTGCAGTCTATGGCACCCAGTACCTCTCCTCAGGGATGTGGGATAAATAAATGTACTCACTGGCATGTGCTTGCATGGCATCCAGGAACTGGTAGAGTACCCTGGATGCAGATGCCTGTGAGACACCCATTATGTCCCCAGTTTGTCTTTGAAAAGTACTTGTAGCTAATATTCTAAGGGCTACACATACCTTTGTTTCCACTGGTATGGGTTCCCCCCTGTTGGCTCTGGGTCTGAGTTGAGGGTGGCAGAGCTCAGTGAGTTCTTGTACTATGTCCCTGTCCACCCTGTAGCACTCTACAATCTCCAGCTCATGTAGCCCCTGCAAGGTTACCCTGGACCTGAACACTCTTCTCCTTCTCAGTCTGGGCCTATTATCACCATCAGCATCATCACTGACCTCAGTCTCTAGCACATACAGATGTAGCAGAGCAGCAGCAGGCACTATCATTTTGTCAGTTAAAATTCCCAAGTGTGTACTCCAATGGTGCAGAGTATGTGGGAAAAGTCAGATTGAAAGGTGTATGCATACTTTATACTGGTGTGCTGCAGTTTCAGTCTGTGTGATTAGCTGACTATGATGCATTCCATCTGCCAGGATTATCATTGAGAGGATTGAATGGGTCAGTGTCAGTGGAACAGGGCTTATCAGTCGTTTCTTTCACTGCTAAGCACTGTGACCCACAGCACAAATCCATGGCTTTAATGTAAACCATGCTCAGCAGTTTGGACCCTCCTCTGTACATGGGCACACTTAGCTTTTCTTTCACCAGCTGGAACACTCACCGCTGGGCTAAGCAGAGCTTAGCAGCATCAGGCACAGACCACCTTCTTAGCTGTGCTTAGCTGAGTGCAAACAGGTGCCGCTAAGCTCCAATCCGCTTACAAATAGAATGTCACACCCCCTTTTAATGTCAGCTACCTCTTCTACTACTGTCTATATGGTTCTAGCCCTACCACTGGTTGTACCTGCTGACATGGTGGCCCTTTTTGCTATTCAGTAACCCTAGCTCATTTACATACACCTAAATGAGTATACCTTGCATACCTCACTTTTCCAGGAGCTCTCTCCTTAGCAAACACTGACACCTGCCATTGCATGACTCTGCATGCTGGACACTACAATGCAATATTTTTGGAAATGTCTAATTTTCAATTTTGAAACTTTTTATCTATTTATTTTCATAACAGCATGTTTGTGCATTGCTGCATGCCGCTTAAACAGAATATATGTATTAAAAAATAATATATTTTAATGCTTTGCATTGATTTTTGGACTCACTGGCCATATTTATAGCCATTTACATGCTTACAGTGCAATATCCACCCTTTTTTGAGGCTTTTACATCCTCTGTTTAAATTTTATGGTCCAGTACACAATTACTTTCCACATACATTTATTACACCAACACAGCACCTACACTGGTGCCTTTCTGCTTATTGGATTGCAAATCATCCTCATTTGCATGGATTTCACTAGCAGATGAGGTGATTTGGCTTCCAAAGTGTTAGAAAAATGTGTATTTGAATACATGAGAAATGCTAGTTTAAAAGCAAAGTAGTATATAATGCATTTTATTCTATTAATCATATAGTAGTAAAATTAATTCATGTCTAAATGTGAAGTAGTTTTGAAACTGCAGTGTGGCTTGAAGCAAAAGCTGATCCCTGACCCTGACAGAATTCTAGCTTAGCAAGTTTTAATGTTTATGCTTTTCACAAGCGATTATCTGCTGGGTCAGGAAATTAAATGTGTGAAATAATGAAATCTTCTGCTCTTTCCTGTCGGAATGAGATGGCCTTGTATATGTGTTACTTAGATATCACGCAGCTGTGTGAGAAAGTGTAACAGAACAAAGACATGCATTAAAAGACTGAAGCTGCTATTGTATTCGAACTGATATGAAACCTTGAATAAATAACTTTACAGAAAGACATTATGACTGACCAGCTGGATAGCAAGGCCGTATTGTATCTAAAGGAAAAGTTTTTTTAAATGTACAGCATCAGCAAACTTAATGAATGAAGAATTGTAAGCTAAAGTGATGTAGATGCCCTGTGACATATCACGTCAGTAAGGTGGGCATAGCTAAATGTTAAACCTATATCAAATTGTGTGCTTCCTGTTTCATGTCAGACAAAATTCTGTACTTGTATGGTTTTTTGCCTCCTGGTGTACACTAGTAAACTTTTGAATCTGAACCTCCTGTGTATTGAATTCTTAATTTTATTTAACAGTTTGGTCCTTTCGAGATGGAATTCCCTTGGTAAGCTGCAGATCAGAGTGTATCGGTGGTTGAATACTGTGCAGGAGAAATTACCGAAATGGTTCTTCTTGAGAGAAAAGACCTCCGACTGAATTGTCGTGTGTAAAGCGGCTGGCCACTTTCTGATCTGTGGCCGAAGAGTGGAATTTGAACGATTTTCAATACCGGAGGCTCAGGTAGGAAGAATTTGTCTTTTTTCTGTTTTAGATCAGGGACTAGGTTACAGTATATTGTTGTCAGGATTTGTTTTGCAGATCAGGGACAAAAGGAAGTACTGTATATTTGGTCATAGATCAGGGTAACAGAATAAGGTAGGCAGTTATTCTAGATAAACTGTAAACAGGAACTAAAAGATTGATATCACGTGATAAAAAAGGGTTACGTAACATTTTCTTTGACATGGGTAATCAGTGCACTAAAACCTCGCGAGATCCACCCCTAACCGAAGACGCAAAATACATGCAATTACAGCGTTCTGATAACGTTAGGTATTATACGAAATGGGTTAATAAATATGAATTTGATGGTAAACTAGATAAACCTTCACTAGTTAGCCTCCTTAAACAGCTTAAATCTGATGCAGGAGGTCAGGAAAAAAAGCAACGCCAACTAGGCATTCCTCAAGCACACAGGTGGATTGAGGAAGCAAATCGTAGAGAACAGAAGCTTAAAAATTCAAAAACATTATTTTTAGACAAAGAGGATAATAACTTGGTAATAGCTACAGCTCCTCCTCCTCCTCCCTTACCCTTTTCAGGATATGAAGCGAGTGGACAGGCTGGTCCACCTCCACGTTATCCTGAAGTTTCAGTAAGACCACAACCATTTGTTAGAGATCCTATTGAGACTAGGTCCCGAACACGTAAAACACATAGGGACACAGAATCATACCAAATAGAGAGAAATCTACAGGATGAGAGTGAGGAAGAAATATGCCCACTTATAGAAGTTCCAAATCCTCAGGCAGGATAGGAAGGGCAGGATCCAACACTCCTAGTATATAGACCATGGACACCGGAAGACATCCGGAAGGCTACTGCGGGAATCCCCCATCCGAAAGTTAATTTTACGAAATTTTTAGAAGATTTACAAGGCATGAGGTTAAGTTACCAATTGAATGGGGAAGAAGTAGAAAAAGTAGTAAGACAAATTATAGGTAAAGATTGGCACATGATTTGTGGCACCTGGAATCCTCGTAATGCAGAACTTAGGCCACTCCCACATAGTGACGCAGAGTTAGACAACAGAGTGAAAGGTCTGACAGATCGAATCTCTGAGAAATGGAAACCTAGAGCAGACTGGACTTGCATTAATCAATGCATACAACAGGAAAATGACACAATAGATGGATATTATGCTAGATTATTAGAATGTTTTAATAATCATAGCAGTATGTCGGTTCCTGAGAACCAAACTAATGATTCCCCGTATGAACAACAATTAAAAAATGCATTTTTGAAGGGTTGCATTGCACCTATTAGTAGCTTCATTACGAAGCATATGATAGATCATCGAACAGGGAGGCTACAAGCCTTACTCGAATACGCTAGACATGCTGAGAGACATTTTAATAGTAAAAAGAAAAAAGAAGGCACAAGTCTTCACTGCTGAAGACGGAGCTGAAGTGTTTGTATTACAATCAGGTAAAAAGGGCAAGAAGAATGCCCAGGGAAACAAACAGTCTGATAAACGATCAGAAGATTTTGAAGAGAGGAAAAAGAGAGGTGAATGCTTCAAATGCAGGAAAAAAGGGCATATAGCAAGGGATTGTAGGCAAAACAAAAAGGTAATTACAGAAGATAAAGGAGATGAGGACTGACTATATGATAGTGAGGATACATCAAGTGAAAGTCAGAAATCATCAGGAAAAGGTAAGAAACAAAAAGCAAATGTAAATGTGATAGAAGGAGTAGAGGAAGTGCAAATAGATATGGAGGATGAAGAAAGTGAAATTTTGGACTTAGCATTATTGAGCTTAGAGCTCTACTTAGCGGATATGAAACCGGAAGTTACACTTCTGGTGGAGGGAAGAGAAGTCAAATTCCTGTGTGACTCAGGAGCGTCACGGACTTTGATACACCCCTCCAAGTTACCAGAACATTCTGAATCACCTGATTATATACTAGTAAAAGCCGCAAATGGACAGCTATACAGGGAACCACTTTCCCATGATATAGCAATAACTGACCCTGTTTCAGGTATGACCCAGAGAAGTAAAATAGTTGTGTCTGCAAAGTGTCCAGTAAACCTATTGGGCAGGGACCTTATGCAGATATTTGGCATAGCAGTAGTTCCAACTGTACAAGGTATGGAGGCACAGAGACAAATGGATACCTTTGTAGTGTGATCGGAGGGTGAAACCTTTTATTGGTACAGCCAGGACCTAGTCACGACTGGTCCAGGGGCAGTGACTGAGGAGCTGATGAATGTAGCCATAAGTAAAGCCCCCTCCCTTGACACTGATCGACAGCATTTGTTACACTGTACTCTATACTACTGTACCACACCAGGACCTGATAGAGAGTATGAGCAAGAACTGTTTAGAAATCGTGCAACTAGATTGGTTTTGCGCACCTTGTACTGGGATGCTGAGGGGAACAGTGTAGTTAGCTGTTCGTTACCTCAAGAATTCCTTGCATTGTATAGATCAAATCGGTTGCCACATGTCAGCTTGACAAAGAACAAAAGTGTCAAATGGGCAGATTTAGGAGAAAAAGTAACAAGATGGGAGAAACAGACTGATTTAGAACTATCAGAACAAGGGATACAAAAACAAAAACTGAATTGGTTGACACAGACACATCCAGCTGTACACTTGCAATCTAGCGAGGACAGCTGATTAGCATTTTTATTAGAAGAAGAAGAAAAGGCCTTATGTGAAATTCCAACAACTCTCTGGTCAACAGGCAAGTCAGATGTAGGACTTATTCGAACAGCAGGACCAGTTACAATAACCCCAAAGTCAGCTTTCAGACCACAGAAAAGACAATACCCTTTGATAAAGGATGCAGAAATAGGAATTAAGCCTATAATAGCAACATTACTCAAAGAAGGAGTACTGGTAGAATCTCCTGATTCACTATGTAATACACCCCTATTTCCTGTTAAAAAAGCAAATGGGGAATGGCGGATGGTACAAGATTTACAAGCTGTAAACAATGCAGTAATACCTAGAGCACCCACGGTGCCAGACCTACATACTTTGTTAAATGATTTAGAACCGCAACAGAAGTATTTCTCTGTGGTAGATATTAGCAATGCTTTCTTTTCAATACCTATGCATCCTGATAGTCAATATTGGTTTGCATTTACATTTCAGGGTAAAAGGTATACATATACTCGACTACCACAGGGATATTGTGAGAGCCCAACAATATTTGCACAAGAAATGGCTAGCAACCTGGCAGGATTTACCCCACCGGGAGGTAGTCAAATTCTACTTTATGTAGATGACATCTTGCTAGCAGCCCCACCCAGCAACAGTGCGGAGGATACAGTAGCATTATTGAAATTTTTAGCAACACAAGGACACAAAGTAAACAAAAGTAAGTTACAACTTTGGAGAAAACAAGTTAGATACCTAGGATATGTAATATCCAATGAAGGTAGAATACTAGATGGGGAAAGAAAAACAGCGATTTTGCAAGCACCCAAACCAACAACCAAGAAAGAAATGATGTCTTTCTTAGGTACAACTAATTTTTGTCGGAGCTGGACACCAAATTATGCTTTGGAATCTGCTCCACTGACTGATTTGATATATAAGACACCAATGGCAGCACAAGATATTTTACAATGGACAACTGAAGCAGAAACGGCTTTCTGCAGGTTGAAGCAGTTGATAGCTTCTTTATTAGTTTTAGGACTTCCAAATTATCACAAACGGTTCTTTCAGACCATAGATTGTAAGCAAGGATATATGACGTCAGTATTGACGCAACAACATGGGGACAAGCAACGCCCCATAGCCTACTATTCATCACAGTTAGACCCAGTGGCGCGATCTTTGCCTCACTGTGTACAAGCAGTAGTTGCAGCCGCAATGGCAGTACAGGCTTCGGCCTCAGTGGTGTTATTCCACCCTCTCACATTGAGAGTGCCTCATGCAGTTGCAATAATTTTACTGCAAGAGAAAATGGCATACCTTTCTCCTGCTAGACATCTTTCATGTATGACTATACTGCTGAGCCAACCTCATATGACAATTGAACGATGTATGACATTGAATCCATCAACATTACTTCCAACTCCTGTGGAGGGCACACCACACAGCTGCCTGCAGGAGATTGAACAGTTAGCTTTACCTAGACAAGATCTTACAGATATGCCCTTGGATAATGCCGAGGTGACATATTACGTGGACAGCTCATGCAGAAGGGGTCCTACAGGGAAGAATCTGGTAGGGTATGCAGTAGTTACAGACACTGAAATTTTAGAAGCTCAATCCTTACCACACAACTTATCTGCACAAGCAGCTGAATTGATAGCTTTGACGACAGCATGTACTTTAGCAAAAAACAAGTGTGTAAACATATATACTGACAGTCAGTATGCTTTTTCTACAGTACATGTATTTGCACAACAATGGAAAAATAGAGGAATGATAACATTCAGTGGAAAACCTATTAATCATGCGCAATTTATTTTGGAGTTATTAGAATCTATTCAGTTACCTACCAAAGTAGCTATTTGTAAATGTGTAGCTCATACAAAACAGCAGGATAAGATTTCGAAAGGCAATGCACGAGCTGATGCAGCTGCAAAGCAAGCAGCCTCAGACTCAGAAACTGTACTTTTAAATGAGGAATTACAACCCTCTGAGATTTTAGATTTAGACATGTTAAAAACAATGCAGATGCTTACTACAAAAGCAGAAAAACAAAATGGGTAAAACGAGGTGCAATTCTTGAGAATGGACTGTACATTTCCAAAGAAAGAAAAACAATATTGCTGTCTAATTTATTTAGATATGCAGCTTTGTTGAGCCATGGGCAGTGCCATGTCTCAACAGGGGGGATGGTACAGTTAGTAAATCGAATATTCCAAACATATGGATACATAAACTACACAAAAAATTTTGTGCAGCTTGTCATACTTGTAACAAGCATCATGCACAAGGAGCATTTAAAACCAAGCAAGGAAGTTTTCCTATACCACCATACCCGTTCCATACTATTTGTATGGATTTCATAGAATTGAATAAATGTGAAGGGAAGAAGTTTTGTTTAGTTATTGTAGACATGTTTTCTAAATGGGTAGAAGCTTTTCCAACCAAAAACCCGGATGCAGCAACAGTGGCGAAAGCCCTGATAAAAGAAGTAATCCCTAGATTTGGCATTCCGGAGAGGATTTATAGTCACAATGGCACACATTTTGTGAATCAGACGATTCACCAGCTTGGGAGATTTTTTGGTATCTCCTTGAAGAAACATTGTGCTTACCACCCACAGTCAGCAGGACTGGTGGAAAGGTATAATAGCACCCTAAAGAGCAAGTTAAGGAAGCTAGTAGAAGAGACCCAAAAGAATTGGATATACTGTCTGCCTTTAACACTGCTGAGTATGAGAATGGTTCCAAATGCAAAGGGTTTGACTCCCTTTGAAATGATTTTTGGGAGAGCATATTATGTGCCTCAGTGGAAAGCTCTCATGCCTGCAGAGCAGGAGGCTGACAGTTCATTAGCTAGTTATATGAAAAAACTGTTAACAAATAAATCTGTTTTGCAGTTTAACTCTTTTTCAGATAAGGAACAGACCAGACCGGTGGAAGCAGTCTTGGCTCCTGGGACATACGTCTGGCTGAAAGTGACGAAAAGGAAGAATTGGGCGAGTCCAAAGTGGGAGGGACCGTACCAGGTTCTGTTGGCAACGCCTACTGCAGTTAGAGTGGCCGAGAGGACATCCTGGGTTCATTTAACGCATTGTAAACCGGTAAAGAACTTTCAACTTGATAAAAACTTTGAGACTGATACACAACCAGACCGAAATGGCCAAAAACAAAGCAAATAGAAGTTTAGATCAACACCAGAGATGTTGCATAATCATTTTGTTGTGTGTACATTTATTAACTGTAATTGTGACAATTTTCCTCTTGCTGTGGTTTATCCTACACACAACCACACAAGTGAAAGTGGGAAGGCATGATGAAACGTCTATAGACTGGCATCCAAATTTTAACACATACCTGGCCATGAAACGTGTGTATGCAGAGACTATGAACATTTCAAATTGCTGGGTTTGTACAGCTATACCAACAGCATATGGAGGACTGGTAATGTCCGCTGTCCCTTTGGGGATAAATGAGACTTGGGAGAATTTACTTTTCGACACAGGAACTGTGAGATCACAGGACAAAATAGCTTTATTTTTACCTGTCACACAAAAAGGAGTTGTATGTTTCTACAAAAATGACACTCTCCAGGTGGGCTGGAGCAATTGTAACATAACTATTTCTTACCGATGTTATATTAAGAATAGTAATAGCAATACTTTTTGCAATACTAATTATGACTCGTATTTAAACTCATTGAAAACAACTATGAGTGACATTCAAAAAAATCCAGTTTTGTTTAAACAATTGTCAGTTATAGATCAGAAAATGTTTCATGCAGGGCTAATGCATCTTAGTACTAAAGTAGAAAACTGTTATTTTATTTGTGGGAAAAAGGCATATAAATGGTTACCTGAGAATTGGTCCGGCAGTTGTTTTTTGGGTTACTTGGTTCCAGCAATAAGACATACTGCAGAATTACCTTTGGGTAAGATATGAAACGTAATGGAAACAGCTCAAAAATCCGAAGGTCCAGTTAAGAAACCTGTGAATCCAGTTGGGAATATCGAAGCTGGTTGGAAAGACCATAATTCAGTAAAAGACAAAAGTGAACTGACTCATATGGACTTGAGTGACAGTGTTATATCCTGGGCAGGAATACTTCCAGCTTATGGAGCAGTCAAATTGATCTGGGAGCTGAGGAAGTTGTCGAAACTTCTCAAAGTAATGAGCAATGCAACTTTTTCCGCCCTAGAATTGGTGACTGATGAACTGAATGCAATGAGAACTGTTGTGCTACAAAATCGGATGGCTCTTGACTTCACCCTAGCGGCGAGAGGTGGTACGTGCGTGCTTATCAAGGAAGAATGCTGTGCTTTTATTCCTGACAATCGTCACAAGATAAATAACCACCTAGAGGTAATTCAGCAAGTATCAGCCATGACTGAATCAGGCCCAAACCCACTGACGGACTTTTTCCAGAATCTATTTGGGGGGGTGGGGTTCCATCCTAATGAATATTCTGATTGCCATTTGTGTGGGTATACTCCTAATAGGAGCATGTCTTTGCTGTGGAATTCCCTGCATGAAAAGATTAATCAAAGATTTTGTTGATGTATCTGTTACTGAAACTTTCTACCAAGATATTGAAATTGAAAGATTGATTTCAGATGACGCTTTTTCTGAAGTATAAATTAAATGACTCACCTAGCTGAAAATCCTGAGCGGAAAAGGCTAGGAGATGAAATGACACTATGCATACTTCAAAATAGAATAAAAAGTATTAATAGGGGGGAAATGTTAGAAAAATGTGTATTTGAATACATGAGAAATGCTAGTTTAAAAGCAAAGTAGTATATAATGCATTTTATTCTATTAATCATATAGTAGTAAAATTAATTCATGTCTAAATGTGAAGTAGTTTTGAAACTGCAGTGTGGCTTGAAGCAAAAGCTGATCCCTGACCCTGACAGAATGCTAGCTTAGCAAGTTTTAATGTTTATGCTTTTCACAAGTGATTATCTGCTGGGTCAGGAAATTAAATGTGTGAAATAATGAAATCTTCTGCTCTTTCCTGTCGGAATGAGATGGCCTTGTATATGTGTTATTTAGATATCATGCAGCTGTGTGAGAAAGTGTAACAGAACAAAGACATGCATTAAAAGACTGAAGCTGCTATTGTATTCGAACTGATATGAAACCTTGAATAAATAACTGTACAGAAAGACATTATGACTGACCAGCTGGATAGCAAGGCCGTATTGTATCTAAAGGAAAAGTTTTTTTTAAATGTACAGCATCAGCAAATTTAATGAATGAAGAATTGTAAGCTAAAGTGATGTAGATGTCCTGTGACATATCACGTCAGTAAGGTGGGCATAGCTAAATGTTAAACCTATATAAAATTGTGTGTTTCCTGTTTCATGTCAGACAAAATTCTGTACTTGTATGGTTTTTTGCTTCCTGGTGTACACTAGTAAACTTTTGAATCTGAACCTCCTGTGTATTGAATTCTTAATTTTATTTAACACAAAGACATTTCTGTGTCTGCACACTCATGCACGCCCCTCTGCTCTGCTTATTGGAACGTTCGGCGGCTGTGTCACTTGTTGGAGCCATGCCACTATGCCTACATGGCAAATCGCTCCATGTAGGCTTTATTGAATTCCACCCAATGGCTTAAGCAGACATAATTCATACTGCAGATGACTAGATAAGTTAAATTACTGCTTGTAAGGCATATGTATGTGCATGTGTGTGCGTGTGTGTGTGTGTGTGTGTGTGTGTGTGTGTGTGTGTGTGTGTGTGTGTGTGTGTGTGTGTGTAAGTGTGTGTGTGTGTGTGTGTGTGTGTGTGTGTGTGTGTGTGTGTGTGTGTGTGTGTGTGTGTGTGTGTGTGTGTGTGTGTGTGTGTAACTATAACAAGGAGCTAGTATAGCTCTTTGCAACAGTTTCCTCAACAAACTACTGGAGAATTGTCCAAGGCAAGGTCATCTTATCTCTCTCTCTGTATTTAGAGAAAAGGGTGTGCCCTTGTGTTTGTTTGAGGCTTTTTAACTATTGAAAGATGACTCTGTTTTGTTGTTGGCAGGTTGGAACATTCCTACTGTCTGTATTTGAAAACATGGAAAGGGTATCATGGCATCCATGGTAAATGAAGTTGAGTTTGCACTGCTACTTAACAAATAACATCTGAATGGTAAAGTATATTATAAATTAAGGTCTATATTACGTGAGTGAACATTTAGCTTGTCGAACACCTAAATGTTGACAGCTAAAGAGCAAAAGAGTAAAACTGTGAAAGGTCACTTCAGGGAAAAAAATTTGCTTGGCCGTTATCAGGAAGTTGCCCTTTTCCCCAATATAGAGTGATCTCGGAGTTGGTATATTTAGTTAGGTGGGTTGTGGGGGGTACAGCCCACACTTAATTAGAGTTTAAGGTTTCGTTAAGTGTCGAATGACAGGTGATTTTTTTCCCTTAGAAAAAATTTGCAGAAGTGGCCATTCACGATTTTAAGGTTTCGATGTTTAGCTGTTGACGTTTAGCTGTTCGACAAGGTAAACATGCAATTTTCAAATGTAGGGTCTATATCAGATTGTCAAATGCTGACAAGTTCGAAGCACTAAACGTTGAACTTGAAAGTTCAAAATCAGACAAAGTCGAATATCAAAAAAAAAAAACACTCAACACTCAAAATAAAAAAAAAACACTCTATGCAGGGGGGCAAACCCCCCTGCGCCCCCCCCGCTAGTTTAATATACCAACTCCGAGATCACACTACAGTGCAGTAAAGGGAAATCTTCCCTTCTCGCACACTATGGCAATCTCCGTTCTACGTTTCGACATTGTTAGACTTTGAACTTTCAAGTTCGAAGTTTAGTGCTCTGAAGTTGTCAGCATTCGATATTATGATATAGACCCATAATATAGACCCTATAAATTACGCATTAATATAATAACACAATCTAAAATATTTTGTATATTACAAGAGCACCGTTTAATAAGATGGTAGCATTAAATGAAGCTGAATTCTAAATAGTGATAAAGCTCAAAATATAACTTGTCTATTGACTTGAAAAATTCATGAGCATATATTAAGGCTCTCAGTGTGCTCCTGTACCAGATGTAAAGGGTATATTATTAGAATCTTTAGACTGTACTATATTTGCAAAGGAATCATTTTATATTATCAGTGTATGGTTATTTCAAATGTACTAAGGAGTCTTGATTCAGCAAGCGTAGCACTTAACAGTAAGCATTGTGCACTGTAAGAAATTCCAAAAACAGACAATGCCAGTCCATTTAAGAAAGACATTTTCACCACGAATAGCCTGCTTCTCATTACAACCTGTTTGTTTTTAGTAAGGAAACTGAAGAAAGCACTAATTTTAAAAATGGCTTTGTGCAACATGTGGTTGCACTTATAGTTCAGTGTTGTATACTAGGATTTTCTGACTAGTTGTCTTCTTTTATGCAAACAGACCAGTAAAATCATAACAAAGTTGCTGCAGCTGATCTATAGAGGTACAACGTATTTAATCCTTGCTGCTTTCTATTTATTTATTTTTTTCCTGTGATATACGCTTCACAGCTATTTACTACGTTCTTTTACTGACCATTGTCCCTCCAAATATAATGCTATTTCAGGCTCCTAAGGCCAGTGGCATTTTCAGAGTGTAACAGCTGTACTGTGCCACTTTCAGATTAGAGCAGCAAGCTGGCAGCCCAGTTAATTATGTATGAGGGTTACCCTTAACGATCCTTTTATGCAATAATGTTTGCATGTCAGCATAAATTTATAGATTAGTTACGTTCTTTCCAAATATAATGTACACTTCCTGAATCTGCTTCCCCATATTTTTCACAGAGGAGTGTTTCTAAGCACAAAGGATAATCTGAAGGTTGGTGTCAGTGACTATACAAAACTTCTATAGAGCCATTTCTCACTAGGCAGATCAAACTTGTATAGAACCATTTCTCAGTAGGCAGATCCTGACAAGTCTAAGAAGCAGAATTTCCTAGTAACATTGCAGAGATTTTAGGAATCCCAAGGAGTATTATTACGTTCAAGTTTAGTGATGATTTCCTTAAAACATAAAGTGAGTGTTACGGCTTTACTGCTTTCTTCTCTACATGTAATACTTTATATGTTCAGAGGGAATGGAAATACATATATTTTCATGGCTTCATAGGTAGTTTCTCGGCTTACAGTCCATGAGACCATTTTTTCCTGAGAGTACTGCCTGGTTAAGTGACTTGATCAGAGTTACACAGTATATAAGTAAAGGCTGAGGGAGTCAAACACTTGGGTACATGAAGTAGCTTGTAAACAGTTCATAGCCTGTGCTAGCTACCAGACCGTTTGCACTAGCTGACAGATTCAATAATTTTATGTCTGCCTTGGTCTGCACCTTAGTTGGACTCACAGTGTTTTGTTTGTAGAGAAAAATATACTTATATCTACACAGATTTTTTTTGGTTTACTATCATGTACTCAACTCACAGCTGATTGAGTCTTCGTATGCTCATATTCCATGAAAGTTGGGATGCTTAATTACAGTATACCTGACACAAACACCAAACCACAAAACTCCCTACCACTCTGGACCTAGGAACAAACATTACATGGGCCCAGAAGGTGGAAAGGTTGGACAGTCAGTAATGTCAGTTTTCAGTATTCCAACATTCTCAATGTGGGGCTCACACAGGTGGACTGGACTGCATGTGAGTCAAGTTTATGATAGTAAACCATTTTTTCCAGCAATAATGATGATATGTGATAAGAACTGAAAGAAGTGTGCAATCTCATTTAGAAAGCCAGGCATAATAATATTACATTTTAATAGTGGATAGCTGAGACATTCTCATTTAAATTTTCCACAATGTCAGGTGCTTAGATAGGAGTAATAACTATGATTTATCTTAAAGGGTAAATTACAGTTTACACAGCAGAATGACCATATGGTTTACACTGTTACAGTTTAATTGTAACTTGCTGTTATGGTAGTGTTTGTTGCAATTCCTTGTCAGCATGCCCAGTATAAAGATATGGTAGATGCATGCCATTATGGTCTGAGGAAGCCACCAGGAAGGTGGTGAAAGCGCTTACCTTGTTTTATGAAATAAATTACATGTTTTTAGTGCCATACATCTTACAGCCATTTTGTTATTTTGGTTTTTGTAATTAAGATGCTTCGTATTAGCTGTCCATAAATGCTCGCTCACTGGGTATGAGTTCGGGCAACAGTTTTTGCTTACATTGTGTGCTCACGCTTCTGTGCACTTTTCCATGGCCACTAATACTTCTGCTGGCCACAAAAAGGTGCTAATAAAAATGTAGGCTTGCTTAGCAGCATGCATATTCAATAAATGCTACTGCTGATCACACTAACATGCTTAAGTCATGCATGCCTAGTGCAAAGGGTACAGACTTGTTAATGAATCCTAGGGGTTGTTTTTCTTTTCTCCTACTTCATGATGCAATTCCTGTTTGTATTATGCTAACTTGCCTTAAGTTTCTCTAAACTGGCTAAAATTTCTCTAAAAATTGGACAAGTTTACTGAAACAATTAAGATGCTTTGTATTAGTTGTCCATGCATGCTCACTCACTAGGTATGGTTTCAGGCAACAATTTTTGTTTACATTGTCTGCTAACACTTCTGTGCACCTTTCCATAACCACTAATACTTCTGCTGGCCACAAAAAGGTGCTAATAAAAATGTAGGCTTGCTTAGCAGCATGCATATTCAATAAATGCTACTGCTGATCACACTAACATGCTTAAATTGTGTATGCTTAGAGCAAAGGGTACACACTTGTTAATGAATCCCAGGGCTTGTTTTTCTTTTCTCCTACTTCATGTTGCAATTCCTGTTTGTATTATGCTAACTTCCCTTTAGTTTCTGTAAACTGGCTTAAATTTCTTTAAATGTTAAGTCGTTGTCATATAAGTTGTATCTATTTTTAACCAATGTTTTCACATTTTGTCTAATTTGGTATAATAATTTAAATTGTAGATATTTTTGTACTATTTTTGAAGATTGTAAAATTATTGTTCTTAAAATATTTTTGCAATACTTTGGAGCTTATCTTGCTTGACCTCCACTGAATATGGGCATCTACATAGTCAGACTTTCAAATGTCAATCAAATGGTAAGCAAATGGCAATAAATAAATACTCAACTAAATTTCATTGCACGTGTGGATGCACAAGAACTGTGCCATGCACGACTGCCATGGCAGTGTTATCCACTACATTGCTCACACGCCTGTCTCTAGAGCTACCTCTATGTATAGCGTATCATCTATGTCAGCATAGTGTGTTTCTTTTCCATAACATGGCAGTTTTAATTTAATATGTCAGTGCTGTCCTGGCCCTGGTATATATCTGATTAATGCTGGGCCAGATCGTGCTGCCTGCTGCCTAACATTTAACTTTGTGCAGCTGCACAATGCTTGTTTATGAATTCCAAATATAGCCATTTCATCATAGGCTCATAAGAAATACAAGACCATTGAGTCATATGGCTGCTTATGCCCTGCCACTACCCACCTTCAGACTGAACTTCCTCTTTCAAACAGGGCCTTTAGAAACCTCATCCAATAGCCCAGTTCCCATTTGAAAAAAGTAAATGTATCACACTGCTTAATTTGCAGTGGGAGTCTATTTCAGAGGTGAGAAGGGTGCTGTGTAATGAATGTATCACTCCACCTTATTCTGTTTATCTGCTGGTGAAGATTTAGATCCCTTGTTCTGGTATTTGTGGGATTATTTGATTTGTGAAGATACAAAAGATCCTGGATTACTGGATCCTTAATGGCTCAGAAGGCTCTCAGGAATCTCTAAGATATTGAATAATGGGACAGCCCATCAATTCCTTTCTGATAGCTTACAATTTTTAAGCCTGTGATCTTAGATAGGAATATCTGTGATCTTTATAGTTCTTTCATATGTTTAAAGAGTAGTTCCCAAATTAGACATTGTATTCAATAATTAGTCTAATAAAAGCTGAATATTATGTATATCCTTTTTGGATCTGGAAGACATCCACTTAGTGATCAGCTGGACTAAGTGGAAGGACGTCCTGGCTACTGTCATTATGTGATGATTAAAGGAGAGATAATTATTAACCAATTATCAACCATGTACCAAGATCTCCAACAACATTCTAATTCTAGAGTAGTATGATCTGTGTCATATACTGGGAGAGGTCATTTTCCAAACTAAAGTATATTATACTTTTTAGCATTTCATTTAAGCCCAGTGTCAGCATGCCGGATGTCTAGAAGAGTAAGTTCTTATTCCTGGGTTTGGGTGTTATAGGGTGTCTTTACAATGACACCCATATTCCAATTATCTGCAAACCTGATTAGCCAGAAGGTTTAAACTGTGGTCTGAACTTCAAAAAGTAAATGTCAAACAAAAGGGTCCTAGCAAAGAGTCACAGGAACAGCATTGGTTACCTTCATACTTGTTGATGAGGGACCTGCTACATGCACAGTATGATTTAGTCACACTAACCAGGAGAGATTTAAAGAGGTTAGGTGGCACAAACAAATATATGGCTCAAGATACCCATGTCTATACAGTGCTTGGTTAAATGAGGTTATACAATGAGCAGGAACATGTAAACATGTGCAATTTATAACATTACAGAAAAGCCAGAAATATTCATATGAACACATTTGTCAGTATCAAAATATCACATTTCAGGGTTTTATAGCAATCAGAGGCTAATAAATAGATGTGTTCTTTTTCTACTCTCACTAAAGTACAAACTAAGGCAAGACTTAGATTACTAATAAACACCAAAAAAGGTGCACAACTATTACAATAAACTCAGTAGGAACAAAAGATGTACTTAGTACAAATGTTTCAAGCCTAGTATTTTAGTCAGATCTGGTAGAAAATTGTCACAGACAGTAGGGTGATAGCTTAACGTGTAGCAGCTCATAGCAAATGAGCTCAAGGCTATGCAACCATTACAGTTCATAACACGGAAAAGCTAAAAATATTTGGATGAGAGGACTGACCAAAAGCAAACCAGCATGATTCAAGGTTCTATATTAATAAGAACATAGTCATTAGTGGAGTCCCATAGGGCTGAAGTTGGCATAATAATTAATGTGTTTATATTATAGACACAAGGTACAGGGTTTGATTCTTCTATTTCAGTTGAGGCATTTGGCTAGGCATAAAATGGCCCTCAAGGGCAGATAGTCCAGTATTATCTTATGAAAACTATGATCACTGCTGAGATTTCTGGTATCTAATTCTCTGATGTCAAATTTAACATGAAAGGGCTCTGGAAACTAGGTGTAGTCATTAAATCCAATAAAGGTACAGATACCCTTCAGACAGCCTGGTGCAGACAAATAATGGGTGTCAGACTCATGTACTAAACCCCAATGTGAAAAATACATAATAGTACCCTTTGGAAAGAAGGCCATCCCTGGAAATTATCATATTGGTAATACACCACTAAAAGTAGACCCAGTCGTCAGGAATCTGAGAACACATATTGACAATAACCTGACCTTTGACCATCATGTATCTACTGAGGAGAGAAAATCATTCTATGTTGCATAACTTATTAGTAAGCTTATTAGTAAAGGTATGGGATCAGGGCCAAGGAGGTCATTCCTCCACTGTACTCAGCTCTCTTCTGACTAATCATTGACAGGAATGCATTCTTTGGCATGAAACATATGGTGGGCTATCTCAAATCCTTATCCCTGTACTTGGTCTCTTACAAACCCCTATGTAGCGATTGATGTCTAGCCTTCAAGTGATCTTCCGATCCCACACTGATTTCTTTGTTGCATGTCTGCAAAACAAACTGCATCAGAAATACCCATTGGAAAGTCCTAAACCTCATCTGCAACATAAATAGAACATTCTGGAGGGATAAGTATGTGTCTCAAAGACTACCTCTTCTCTGGAACAGGCTTTCCATCCATGTGAAGCAAAACTCAGCCTAAACCATATTCCAATCTAATGTAGTGATTTCCAATGGACGGGAAATCACTAAATTACCCCTGGTTTGGCATCTCTATCCCTAAATGACTGTGGCAGCTTGTGAATCCTTGATCTGTACCGGCCTATATCATAACTTATAAAATTAATTGGGCTATTGACACAGCTCAGCAATAGTTTTGTAAATTTTGGATAAGCTTAGCTAGGCTTAAATGGATCTTAGGCCAATAGTCCAATAACCACCTATGAACCTATAAAATGGCAATATTCTATTTCCAGTCTCACTTGAGTACAAACCTAAGCAATTAACTAGACTACTAATAAATACCAACAAAAGTGCACAGCTATTATAGTAAACTCAGTACAAACACAACATATAACTAGCCCAGCTGTTTCAGGACTGGTATTTCAGTTAAATGTAGTAGATTTTAGTCTCTTCACATCATCATCTGGAGGAAATAAATGACACAGCAGTTCATTACTTTAGTCAATCTATTTAACATGTTTTTCAAGTTCTAGTCTGTGTGAAGCTTTTGCCATGGTGCTATAACAACAGCATGCTCAGTCTATTAAGAAAAAAAGCAAGAAAAAGATAGAAATCTTATGTCTTTTATATATATATATATATATATACATATATATATATATATATATATATATATATATATATATATATATATATATATATATATATATATATATATATATATATATATATATATATATATATATATATATATATATATATATAATAGGCATTTTTTTATGAATTTTCCAAATCCTTTCAGTTTACCAAAAGTGAAACAATAAGCAAAAGGAATCTGTTTATATAGTATCTGAGCATTGGTACTATAACTTTCCTAGTATGTTTCATTATGACAATTGTAACTATTTGTAACTTTATTTTTGTATTCAGAGCTTTTCTGTCTGGACCTCCACTGAAAATGGGCTTCGTCAGCCAGTCAGACTATCCCAGTAAACAAGTGCAAAATAAAATAAATAAAAATACATAATCATGCAATTATTTGCATGCCCATGATTATTATATATTAAAGGATATTTATAAAAAATAAAGTTGAATTTAAGGCAGAGGTAGATTAATGTTATGTAAATGCCCTTGTTAGTTCATATAATAGCACATATGAAGACAAATGTTAACTTACTTTAAAATGTCTGGTAACACACTTCATATAGAGATCTAAAAGGTCTTTATTAAAAATATAAGCAAGACTTGAAAAAATATTCAGAATAAGATGTAAACAAAGCATGAAAGCAGTCACAGGAATTTCTTTTTAGTAGGTATCACTGTGATTTTTTGAGAGGATAACTGCATGCTATGAATCAGTTTCTCTGTGTCTTTCCACGGTTGTGTAAGCCCAGTCTACTAGTTTCTTTTCAGCCCAAAGACACAGGATACAGCTTCATCAAGTGTATTAAAAAAAATCTCCCCTGATGGAAAGAATGTTTTAGTCTAATTAGATAAAAAGTTCAGTTTGATGTTTCTTTGCCTTTTTGCCAGAATCATCAGAAAATAATTTTTCTTTCAAATTATGTTGAGGTGTCACTGCCTATTTTTACTGAAGGTGAGTTTCTGCAAGCAGATCTCAGAACAACCACCTTAACTAAAAAGGAAAAAATGCAGCTACCACTGATCTAGGTGGTGTTTTGCAAGTGTGCTGAAGGCTTGGATGAGTATCTGTTGGATGGGGGCTGGGTACTTTCTATTCCCATGAAGAGTCCCCCTTGCAAGTTTAAGATCTTTGGAAATTTTATAGTCAAGAATGTAGCGCATTACAGGGAGTCCAACAGTTATGATTCTGTTTCTTCTGCACCTCAAACTTGCTAATAATGGGTTATTTTGTTATGTAAGAAGCCTGTGTGCATTCTCAGCTCTTTCAATTTTCCAGATACATCAGAAAAAGGAAAAGTCAATGGTTTTCTTTTTGATTTCTTGTAGCTGTATGGAGGACTTCAAAATCTTAGTCTGTTGGCAAAAATGCTTTTAATACTTTCAGTTTTATGCTGAAATTCTTATTATTATTGATTTTGAAAGTGTTTATGTAAAAATAAATCACTTGTTGTATGCACCTTATGAATGAGAAATCTGTGGAAGAGGGCTTATATGAGTCCAGACATGGTCAGCAAAGCCATAGCTAGGTGGGAGTGAAGGAAGTGGCTGTCCGAGACCTAGGATGTGAGTGGTTCATGATCAGCAGGGTAGAAGAGGTCCCAAAAGGTCACGATAAATAAGTGGTACGTCTGCTTGATTGTTGTTATTGAATGTGAATGTTGATAATGACTTAAGCAGCCAGAATTCATATTGCAGCTGACTGTATTAGTTAAATGACTGCTTGTGATGCATATGTATGTGCATGTGCCCGTGTGTGTGTGTGTGTGTGTGTGTGTGTGTGTGTGTGTGTGTGTGTGTGTGTGTGTGTGTGGGTAACTATAACAATGGGATAGTACAGATCTTTGCTACAGTTTCCTCAACAAACTGCTGGGGAATTGTCCAAGGCACTAACTGCTCCCACTATACCTCTGTTGGTCAGAATAGACAACTAGTAACTGTAAGAGACATATAATTGTAATATTTGAAGAAAAGGCCAATTTTTGTGGCAACTAATGCAGTTCCTTCTTCTAAAACACTAAATAAGAAAGTGATGAACAGATGATCATCTAAACTCAGCTGTGTGCAGGTCAGCCATCATGGATAGAATGATGTCCACCACTTTTTAGATCTATCTAAATATAATCATTTGTTTCTTAATTTTCAAATAATCTCTTCTTAAAGCTAAGGATAGGCAATACATTTAGTGACAATTATTACCCAGTGCATTTCAATAACCCTGTGTTAGCATGAGCCAGAGAAGCACCCCACTCTTACCTCTCTCTGTATTTAGAGAAAAGGGTATGCCCATGTGTGTGTTTGAGGCTTTTTAACTATGGAAAGATGACTCTCTTTTGCTGTTGGCAGGTTGCAACATTCCTACTGTCTGTATTAGAAAACATTTAAAGGGTATCATGGCAGCCATGGTAAATGAAGCTGAGTTTGCATTGCTAATTAACAAATATCATCCGAATGGAAAAGTATATTATAAATTATAGTGTAACAAAACAATATAAAATACTTTGTATATTTTAAGAGCACTGTTTAATAAGATGGTAGCATTAAATGAAGCTGGATTTCTAATGGTGATGAAGCTCAAACTATAATACGTCTACTGACTTCACAAATTCATGAGCATATGTTAAGGCTCCCATTGTGCTCCTGTTCCAAATGTAAAGAATATATTATTACAATCTTTAGACTGTACTATATTAACAACTGGATCAGTTAATATTATCAGTATGTGGTTATTTCAAATGTACTCAAGAGTCTTGATTCAGCAAGCATAGCACATAACAGTAAGCATTATTGCACTGTAAGAAATTTCAAAAACAGACAATGCCAGTCCACGAAAGAAAGACTTTTTCACCATGAATAGCCTGCTTCTCATTACAACCTGTTTGTTTTTAGTAAAGAAACTGAAAAAAGCACTTAATTCAAAAATGGATTTTGTGCAACATGTTTGCACTTATAGTTCAGTAATGTATGCTAAGATTTTCTGACTAGTTGTCCTCTTTTATGCAAACAGAACAGTAAAATCAAAACAGAGTTGCTGCAGCTGATCTATAGAGGTACAGCATATTTAATATTTAATGCTTTCTCTTTCTTTTATTTTCCTGTGATATATGCTTCACAGCCATTTACCAAGTTCTTTTACTGGCCATTCTCCCTCCTAATATAATCATACTTCAGGCTGCTAAGACCAGTGGGACTTTTAGAGTGGAATAGCTGTACTGTCCCACTCTCAGATTAGAGCAGCAAGCTGACAAGCCAGTTAATTATATATGAGGGTTACCTTTAACTATCCTTTTTTGAACTAATGTTTGCATGTCAGCATACAATTATAGATTAGTTATGTTCTTCTCAAATGTAATGTATACTTCCTGAATCTGCTTTCCCATATTTTCACAGACAAGTGTTTCTAAGCACAAAGGATAATCTGAGGTTTGGTGTCAGTGACTATAAAAAATTGTATAGAACCAATTCTCAGTAGGCAGATCTTGACAAGTCTGAGAAGGAGAATTTCCTAGTAACACTGCAGAGGTTTTATGCATCTCAAGGAGTATTATTATTTTCAAGTTTAGTGATGATTTTTTAAAACATAAAGTGACTGGTTATGGGTTTACTGCTTTCTTCTCTACTTATAATAATTTATATGTTCAGAAGGAATTGAAATACATTGATATTTATGGCGTCAAAAGTACAAACAAGTTGATACAGAACTCACTGCACCCTCAAAAAAAAAAGGAAATGAAAACCAATGCTAACAGTCTGTAAGGATGACAACCGTTGGTTAACTCTGTAGTATTTTGCAGCATTAACACAAATAATTTAAACTTTTCAATTAAATTTTACTTAATTAAAATTGATAAATATTTCTTTGGAGATTCACTTGTGTTGAGGGCAGATATATATATATCACAGACTTGACACATTTGTTGTGCTAGAAATGTAAAATCTCTGACATTGCAAACAATTAGTGCAACACTCTTCTGCAATATCTTTTCATATTCTCCAGAGAAATGTTTTCATAATGACAAGGAACATTTGCTTTCCAAAAATTTTTAATGCAAAGAAATACCTGATATGCATGGCTATGCCAACAGCAATGGGCAAACAATGCAGACAGTAAACATATGAGTTATTTTGTAATGTAATCCATCACTAAGGCAAAAATAAATCAGTTTGAAAACAGCAGCAGCATATCTTTGCAGCATTTCAGTTGTTATAGTAGAAACCAAAGTTTTACAAGTCAAATAACAGCATCAAGCTCTCTGGATCCAGAGTCTCCCCTACTATGATACAAGTTCCTTACCAACATGATTAGCTTAATATAGTGTAGATACAGCCCTCTGAGCACTGTGAACATGCAAATCAGATGAGAACCCATTAGCAGTTATGAATTCCATAATCTGTACTAAGTGCAGTATATGAAACATGGTGTAAGGACCTACTTGATTGCTTGCACATGCCCTAGCACTGCAAGGATGAACATTGAGAAATGTTACTTGTTAAGGATTTGCAACTGTGAATGATTAGTCTGATAGCATCCACAATCAGTGTTCCACACTCTTTCCTCATTGATGTACACTAACCAAGAGTGTGTCAGGGAAAAGTGACTTTACAAAAAGTCTAGGATTATATTGCCTGATTTAGGAGAGAAACATTCATAAAATTTTTATGAAGTGATTATTACCATACTGTTGTGCTTCTATATAAAAATTTATCAGCAGTTCTAAGCAAGTGCATTACTCTATGAGCTGCTGCCTTCAGTCTTTACCACTTCATCTTTACTGCATATGTTTGCTTTAAAATAACCAGTTTTTGGTCCTTCGTTTTTTCCATTCCTCCCCCTCTTTCTTGTCTTAAACCATATTCTCTCCATCCCCTCTAGTTCCTGTAATATGATCCTTGTACTCCTCTGTTTTTCAATCTCACTAAATAACCCTGATGCCTAACAAATAGTATAGCAGGAAGCGGTATAATGAATTTGGTAAAAATATGAACAACCTCAAAAAAATAAGCAGTGAAAAAATGGGAACTTTACTGGCAGCTTATTTTGCACACCAGTAAGACTCCAGGATTAAACAATAACATATGTATTGCCCTGTATTAAAACTTAGAGTAGCCAAATTATAAAAAGTAGATATCAGGCTTTAAGGTATTAATTCCCATGTTTCACTGCTGTATATTTTTAACACTCCCAGGATTCAATAAACTCCATGCAAGAATAGTGCTATCCCTGCATGGAGTATATCATGTCCAGTTAACCTTAGCTTTAACAGCAGTGCACCTTGCATGTGTGCTACTGCTAAGGCTAAATGGACATGAAGACTGCTGAGGGAAAGGGGATGTTTAAGAAGTTTAAAAACAAGCATCAATTGGAACACCAAAAGGAAGCCACAGGAGCAGAAGTAGAATAAATAAAATAAAACAAAAAATCCAATCTAGTGCTTTCATTCACTTTACTTGTGGAACTTCATCAGAATAAACAAAATAAAAAATCATCTCATATAAACAATGCATTTTGCTCTCAATTAGTTTGAAATAACCAATCACAGGTAACATTAGTATTAATGACATTAAGTTTTAAAGAAACAGCTCTAAATACCAGCAATGTGTATGTACCAAAGAATGTGTCAAATTATTATTAAATGTATTTGTAATTTAACAAGTTGTTTTAGAAATTGTTTCGTTCAAACCTGGAAATACATCAGCATGTAAAAAGACTTGCCATTTCAATTCAAGAAATTCTATTAAATTGTTGAACGAACAACTTGGTGTTAACGCTTTGCAATACCAAAAAATAAAACTTCTTAAAAGAACAAAATTTTTGCTATGTTTAGCCAAAGCATTGTTGCAATCGTAATTCTTAATAGCCCTAACATGTTCACTTTTTCTTTAAAGAAGACAGCTTTGAGCAGCAGCAGTTTTTGTTACTAACATTTGTTGGATTATTGGATTCAACTTTTGTTTTTGGCTTTTATGGAGTCCAAGGTGAGTACCTACTCCCTGCCAGATGAGTTGAAAAATCTAACTCAAACTCTGGAGCAGGTTGTTGGGAAAGCAAATGAAGTTATTGCTTGAGTCAGGAGGCAGCCAAGGATTGAGACCATTTCTTCTGGGAGTGATATGTCAATGGAAGATTGCACCTTGGTTGGGGAAAATGAAGGTTTCAGGTCTGAATGAGGCATTATGGATATGTTTTAAAGTCGTGTTGAAAATCCTTTTTTGAATTTTAGACAAGGTGCAGATTATGTTAATTCTAAGGCTGAGACTAAGTTATCAGACTGTTGCACACTTGTCTTTCAATTAGAAAAGAGTGTACTTAAAAACAAATCGCTAGAGGTTAAGAATTTTTATTTACAATGTTGTTTAGAACATTTTTATTTACAATGTTGTTTAGAACATGACATTGTCACATTTGGACTGTGTGTATAGGTTCATAGGTAGGTACTAGGCCATTGGCCCTAGGGCCTATATAAGCCTAGCCAAATGGTAACCTGGCTTTTGCCACCCAAGAAAATTATTTTCCTGTGCCCCTGTCAAGCAGAGCCACAGAAGTGATCCCCAGGGTGAATTTCCTATCTCCCATCCAACCATCAAGATTTTTCTTGAAGTGTGCTAATGAGGAGCTTTGTTTGATATAGATAGGTAGTTTGTTCCAGAGTATCGGAAGTCTCTGGGACAGGAATCTATCCCTCCAGCATATTCTGTTTATTGTGGTGACAAGGTTTAGGTCCCTAGAGCATGTAGCTCAGAGGGATTGGGATTTCTTTACGTGGAGCATGTCCAACAGCTCTGGGTTTGACATTGCTTTGTATGTTAGGCAGAGATTGCCTTTGAGTAGGTGATATGTGACAGAGTAAAGCTGGAGTTTTTTGAGACGGTCTGCATAGGGCATCTGTTTGAGGCCGGTAATCCTCTTTCTGAGGTATTTCTGTGGCCTTTCCAGTTGTTGTAGATGACTTGTGAGGTACATACCAAAAGGGGTGTTGTACTCTATAATGGGTCTAATGAGTGATGAGTAGAGGAGAACAATGACCTCTTTTTTCCTGGATGAGAAACCTTTTGTGATTAGGTGTGTCACGTAGAAGGATTTCCTGACTACTGTGGTGATGTGATTATCAAAGGAGAGACTACTGTCCACCTGTGTCCCAAGGTCTCTTATCACACTTTCAGTGTTAAGTAGACTACCGCCTATGTGGTAGTTCATGGGTACAGAGTTTTTACTAAAAGCGATGACAATGCACTTTTTTGCATTGAGCTTGAGGCCATGGCTTTGACACCAGGCATCTGTCTCAGTGAGGCCCTTTTGTAGGATGTCCACATCATTAGGAGTTTTAATTATGGCTCCTAGTTTACAGTCATCTGCAAACTTTATTAGCCAAAGACCTTCTGTGTTAGCCTGTACTTTAGAGAAGTAGATACCAAACAGGAGAGGACCTAGGACTGAACCCTGTTGTACTCTACTTGTCACTGGTCAGAAGTTGGATTTAGAGTCTGCTACTTTCAGAGTGTGGGTTCTGTCAGTGATCAAACACTATGCTATGCACGTAGATACTGTGCGGCCGGATCAAACCAAAAAACACTGTTGGCCAGCAGAAGCGTGAAACAGTGAAAAATTATACTAAGAAGTTTGCTGATTAAACATATCTTTTAATAATCAGACCGGTTTCGGCAATAAAATATAAGCCTTCATCAGTGATACACAGCAAATTCAGGACATTTCTCATGAATATTTATAAGAGTGCCTGACCAATGAGAATTGTAACCTTGCATAATTAATGGTATATTCTTACTACAGAAACAGAAAAACTGTTGATAAACATTATAAAATCAGTGTGTTCATGGGTTCAACACATTAAAGCCTATGATTATATAACATATTAATAATACATTGTTGATAAAATAATAAATGATAAAGAAATAATAAAGAAATACACCACAGATGCAGGTGTATTATATATATAAAAAATATATATGTATATAATCAAACAGAAAACCAATGATAAATTAGTGACATGAAAGATCCCAATAAATTTGTGGTTATTAGTGAGCAATCACGATTATCCAACATCTACTAACGTATCCACAGGAACCTGAAAAACATAAATATGAAAATATTTCATTTTGTATCAAGACACTTAAAGTGACTATACATATTATTAGTAATAAATGATCATACAATCATGATATAACACAAAAATGTTAATCATAAGTGATCATTCAAACCTGGTGGAAAAAGTGCTCCCAATGTGGTAATCCAATATCTTTCTTTGTGGTTTAGAATGCTATGCCAACCTTGAGTGTTGTTACGATCTCCAATGATTCTGTCAATGATCATGAATGTGTATTGGGCCTTTTGATGTTTCAAAGTATGTCAAAAAAGAGCATTGTGGTCTTTCTTGTTTTTGATATCACTTCTATGTTCATTAATGCGTGTCCTCAATGGTCTGGATGTCTGACCCACATAGAAAGCAGAACAGTGACAGGTGGCCAAATAGACCACCCAACAGCTACTACAATTACCAAATATCTTACAATCATACACTTTGCTGGTGTTTTGACTAGAAAAATGTTTGGATTTGCAAATTTGTTTACAAGACCCGCAGTGTCCACACGCAAAGGTTCCCAGTAGTTTGTCTCCAGACAATGTAAGTTGTTGGTATATGGCCCCACCACTTTCTTTATGTTTGAAATGACTGAACAATGAACCCAAAGTCTTGCCTCTTCTATAGCTGAATTGACACTGGGATCCCAATATAGGTCTTAACTGATCATTGGCCAATAAAATATTCCAATGTTTATTAATAATGCTGCGAATCGCATTAAGGTTTCTACCATAAGTAGCAACCAATCTGATAGAAGATGCAGATGGTTCCCGATGCTCAGTTTGATATTGCAATAGTGTGTTCCTATCCAAACTTGTTGACCAATCCCAGGCCTTGACTAAATCCAGTTGTTTGTAGCCTCTGCTGACAAATCTCTGGAACAAATCCTGACTAGCTTTCACATATTCAATATTGGTGGAGTTGATATGTTTCATCCGCATAAATTGGGGCTTGGGAATATTGTGGATTGTATGGCGTGGATGCATTCTGGAGGCGTGCAATAAAGTATTATATTGGGGATATTTGCGGTAAGTCCTAGTGTTGAGAGTGTGATCAACATTTCTATTAACTGTTACATCTAAAAAGTTATTAGATTGTAAATCATAGGTCACCGTAAATTCTATACCCCAGATATTGCCATTAAGGTAACCCAAAAACTCTTGTGGATACATGGCATCTGCACGCCACACCATCCAGCAATCATCAAGATATCTCTGCCAGATATCAATTTCCACCAAATAGATGTTATGTAATGGTTCATAAATCATACATTCTTCAAAGAAGGCCATAAATAGATCGGTATATATGGGAGCAAATGAGGCTCCCATAGCCGTTCCTTGAAGCTGCCAATAGCATTCCCCATGAAAATAAAACACATTTTTGTTTAACACATGTTCGGTCATACATATTAGTAGTGTGTTAAAACCAGGCGGAAACAAAGCAGATCGATCTAACCAGTATCTTTAAAAATTGTGTAGTATCTTGTAATCTGTCCCTGACTAAATTCAGTAAAGGTCTGAGATACTGTGTCAGAAACATAGATAATGGTTCGGTCAATGAACCTATACCAGAGACAATCGGTCTACCAGGTGGCTTTGAAAGTGATTTATGAATCTTAGGAAGGAGATACAAAATCTGTTTTTGTGGATCCTGAACAGTGAGATGCATGACACAAGTCTTACTAATGATCCCTTCTTCCTCAGCTAAATTTAAAAAGGAATCAATTTCCTTTTTGAAAACAGGAGTGGGATCAATCTCCATATGCATATAGCATTTGGTATCTGATAATTGTGATCTGCCCTCACTAAGGTAATAATTCATATTGAGAACCACAACTGCTCCACCCTTATCAGCTGGTAAAATTGCAATATTATGATTATGACATAATTGATCCAAAGCCAATATTCCCTGAGGTGATAAATTATGGCCCAGTATGGAATAATCCTTGTGTTCAAAATGCAGGTCCCTAAGAACTGATTGCATAAAAATAGAAACATGTTTGTTCATGGGCGGCTGAAAATTAGATTTAAGAAATCTAAACTCCGTGGATCTTTGAGATTCCCTGTCTTGGAAAAACAATTTCAAATTTAAATTATGACAAAAGCTGATAATGTCATTAACAGTATGGTATTCATCTGAAAAAAACCCAGGTACATATCCAAGTCCTTTATTCAGTAGTTGTTCCTGTTCATCAGACAAATTAACATCAGACAAGTTTAAAACATTATGATATTCAGTACAAATTAAGTTATGAATTTCTGTATCAGTCCTTCTAGGGAATTGTGTTTTATGTTTGTGTTTACGTCCCCCTCTATGCCTGATACCATGTCTAAAGGGACAGACATGTTAGTTCTTTTGTGTGTAGGGGATTCTCTGTGTCCAGTACTGTCATAATCAGTCAAGGAGGAATCTTCCCCTGAAGTGCTAGTGTTTGTTCTATCACTAGTCTTAAAAATCGACCTTGGTCGTTTCTTTGTCCTAACCATTGTTGTGCCCTGATCAGCACTGACAAACTTAACATGCCTTTGAATCTCAAATGGGTGTCCTCTTTGGTAATCTAAGCTATCCCTATTAAATTTTCTGATTTTCCTTTGTTTAGTTATTGTCTCATGATTTGTCAAATCCTTTGATAATTTGTTAATATATTGCTGAAAAGTGGGAAGTGACTCAAATTTTTTGCATTCATCACACATAATTTTGACCTCACGCATATTAGTATCAACCATTCTACCATAGTATTGTGCAAGTATATTGACAAATAGCATGGATGCCTGTTGCAAGGTTTCTCTCCATTCTTGATTAAGTCTGTCCTCTGGTCTCCCTACTAAAGGTTGTAACCGGACCCTAAGTCCTCTGGGGGCAATATTCTTGCTTAAATAAGCATTAAACAATTTAAGGTGCCAAATATTGGATCTTAAATTTTTTAGTCCCTTGGTAAGGGACTGAAATGCCAAATCAGTGTCTTGGGGTAGTTGTTGTCCAGACTCAGAAAGGTTACTGCCTGGTGAGGACCCAATGCCAAAAACACCAATGTCCTCCCGATCGGCACATAACCCTGCCAATATTTTGTCTAAATCCATGCTGTCAATATGGAGTGTTGAGGCCAAACGTGTAAACAATACCAGAGACAATAATCTAAGATGTCCAAAACAACCAACTATAAATACTATCAATGCTAAGCAGGGCACAACAACAGTAATCAAAGGACTTATGATCAGTATATGTTTAAATATAGTTAAAAAACGTGATAGTCCAAATACTGCACAATAGTAAATTGCAATCAATCAAAATGCAATAATGACAGTGGTGTAGCATGTACCCAGTAAGTCACAGGAAATATAGGCAATGTGTCTTAAAATGGGTACAATAACTTGACCCAAAGACAAATAATAATGATGAACTGAAATTGAAATAGACCCTAAAAGATATGTGACTTAGTGTACTGTACCAAAGCATATATAAAAAAATTCACCTTCCCCTAAAAAAGGGCTTGAGTATAGAGATTATACACAAAAAATAGTACAAGAAACAGTATTCCGAACACATAGAGTAACAGTTCAATGAAAATGAAACCAGGTTGCCAAGCCAATAGTGCGAATAACCTGATAGCTGTTACCTGAATGAAAACAATATATTTACGTGTACAAAATCTCAAACTATGTTCACAAAGGCATATATAACCTTGCCCTGATAACTAGTGTATTATATGTCTTGCAGATGTAACTTCCAGCATATAAATCCACAATTAATGCCACCACAGGGTCTTGATAGATAAAAAACAGTAATAAACAGATAAACAGATCACAATATTAATTATTTATCTGTATCCACAAAGATATATGTGCCTATTAAGCAAAGAGGAAGAGAATCACAATAAGAAAAATGCTTGTATATCCTAGTACACATAGAACATATAGAAACTTTCTTGTCCCTGTACTGAAATAAAAATGTCAATGTTCCAGAGGAACTGTTGAGACTGACAATACCAGGACCTTCGTAGTTTGGTTCCCTTATGGCAATAGTAATGTGTACATTAGTTTAGATAACAATCCACCAAACTGTAATCGATAGACCCTAAAAGATATGTGACTTAGTGTACTGTACCAAAGCATATATAAAATTAACCTAATAAGGCTTAAGTATAGAGATTATACACAAAAATCATACAAAAAACAGTATTCCAAAGATAGAGTAACAGTTCAATGAAAATGAAACCAGGTTGCCAAGCCAATAGTGCAAATAACCCGATAGCTGTTACCTGAATGAAGGCAATATACTGATGTGTGCAAAATCTCAAACTGTGTTCACTAAGGCATATATAACCTTGCCCTGATAATTAGTATATTAATATGTCTTGCAGATGTAACTTTCGCCATATAAATCCACAAATAATGCCACCACAGGGTCTTGATAGATAAAAAACAGTAATAAACAGATAAACAGATCACAATATTAATTATTTATCTGTATCCACAAAGATATATGTCCCTATTAAGCAAAGAGGAAGAGAATCAAAATAAGAAAAATGCTTGTATATCCTAGTACACACAGAACATATAGAAACTTTCTTGTCCCTGTACTGAAATAAAATGTCAATGTTCCAGAAGAACCGTTGAGACTCACAATACCAGGGCCTTCGTAGTTTAGTTCCCTTATGGCAATAGTAATATGTTCATTGGTTCAGATAACAATCCACCAAACTGTAATCAATAAATCCAAGTTTTAGTCTGCTAGATGTAAAACAAACCGCCGATGAGAAATGTCAGCACAACAACTAAAAAAAGTGTACAAAAGTTGCAGAACTCTGCCCAAATACGTAAATGATACACAATCCCGAACAAAAAATGTCCAAGAATCAGAAACGATGTACATATACGTTGGTTTGAAAAACACAAGTGGCTAAACAAAAGTCAATATCTATTAGCTCCAAATTACAGAAGCGACCTCATGACACACAATGTTTAGTTAAATACCTCCAGAAATGCTAAGATACTGAGATACACATAAATGTAGTCCTGAAGCCCCAGTAAATGAATGTAATCCAAAGGCCCAGACGTTGGTTAAAAACGCTATCATCTGCCACGTGTATACCATGGAAATAAAAACGAAAAAATGGTGAACCACACTGGAACACGCTGAATAAACATAATGCTTCTCAACTGATGCTGGAATTCTCATAAGCTGGATGTAACAATTCAAGGGAAGATTCCTCCTTGATGAAAACAGTACTGAACACGAACCTACAGCATAGCCAAAAGACTGCAATCAAACACTATGCTATGCACGTAGATACTGCGTGGCCGGATCAAACCAAAAAACACTGTTGGCCAGCAGAAGCGTGAAACAGTGAAAAATTATACTAAGAAGTTTGCTGATTAAACATTTCTTTTAATAATTAGACCGGTTTCGGCAATAAAATATAAGCCTTTATCAGTGATACACAGCAAATTCAGGACATTTCTCATGAATATTTATAAGAGTGCCTGACCAATGAGAATTGTAACCTTGCATAATTAATGGCATATTCTTACTACAGAAACAGAAAAACTGTTGATAAACATTAAAATCAGTGTGTTCATGGGTTCAACACATTAAAGCCTATGATTATATAACATATTAATAATACATTGTTGATAAAATAATAAATGATAAAGAAATAATAAAGAAATACACCACAGATGCAGGTGTATTATATATATAAAAAATATATATGTATATAATCAAACAGAAAACCAATGATAAATTAGTGACACGAAAGATCCCAATAAATTTGTGGTTATTAGTGAGCAATCACGATTATCCAACATCTACTAGGGTATCCACAGGAACCTGAAAAACATAAATATGAAAATATTTCATTTTGTATCAAGACACTTAAAGTGACTGTACATATTATTAGTAATAAATGATCATACAATCATGATATAACACAAAAATGTTAATCATAAGTGATCATTCAAACCTGGTGGAAAAAGTGCTCCCAATGTGGTAATCCAATATCTTTCTTTGTGGTTTAGAATGCTATGCCAACCTTGAGTGTTGTTACGATCTCCAATGATTCTGTCAATGATCATGAATGTGTATTGGGCCTTTTGATGTTTCAAAGTATGTCGAAAAAGAGCATTGTGGTCTTTCTTGTTTTTGATATCACTTCTATGTTCATTAATGCGTGTCCTCAATGGTCTGGATGTCTGACCCACATAGAAAGCAGAACAGTGACAGGTGGCCAAATAGACCACCCAACAGCTACTGCAATTACCAAATATATTTTATTTTATTTTATTTTATTTTACATTTGTTAACCGGGCTAGTCTAGCTGGATACATATCCTTTTTCAGTAGAGGCCCGAGGAGAAAAGCTCCAACATAATGGTTAAAACAAGTTGAAAATACAAGTTATAAAAAAAAATACAAGTTATAAAAAAGGGTACATGTTACATTTACAAGATGAGAAAAAATTTCATAGATGTTATATAAGACAAAAAAACAAACAGCAGGTAATACATAGCAGTGATTTCTTATATACTAATAGTATATAGACTAGTTCAAGAATCACCCGTTTACAATTAGGGTTGAGAGATTTTAAAGATCTGCATAGGGAACATGGACTAAGGAGATATGGGACTAGATGGGTTTGATATATGTAGTTAGTCAGGTTCAGGACATGGGCATAGCCATTGTGTCTTGAGATATTCTTTCAGGTTGTTTTTGAACTGATTGTGCGAGGTTGTATTTCTAAGGTAGTTTGGCAGGGAGTTCCACGGCTTGCCAATGGAGTTGGCAAAGAGAGCATCACCGCCCGAGTTCTTAGCTTTAATGGTTAGGATCTGGGTGCTATTGGATGATCGAAGACTATTAAGGTTAGTGTATGGGGTCAGAATGCTACACAGTGAGGGCGTTCTATCTGGTTGGTTAATTATTTTACAAGCTTCAGTGAGTTGGTTAAGTTTGAGAAGGTTGGGCAGTTCCAACCAGCCAAGTTTCCTCAGGTTAAGACAATGGTGGGTGCAATATGGGGAACCTGTTATAAATCTAGCAATGTGGTTATAGGCAAGAGAGAGCATGTTAAGTTCACGTTTATTGAGGAAAGAAAAGACTGGGGAGGCATAGAGGAGGGTGGAGAGGAGATGTGTGCGGGCAATAGTTAATTTGGCAGTAGGAGTTAAAAAGTTTTTTATTCTGTACATGGATCCAAGTTTTTTGTTAACAGATTTTACGGTTTGGGTAATGTGTATGTCAAATTTGAGCTTATGATCAATAGTTACACCTAGTAATTTGGTACTGGTGACAGGGGTTATGATAGTCCCATTGTTGGATTTAACATGGAAGGTTTTATTGTTATTATTTGGGAGTTCTTTTCCTAGGGTTGAGAAGACGTTGGGGAGAAATAGTAGTAATTTGGTTTTAGTTGGGTTGAGTAGGAGTTTCAGGTCGGTGAACCATTTTTCTACTAGAGAAAAACAGAGTTGAGTGGTGGTTTGGAGATTCAAGAGGGAGACATCTGAGCAGATCAAGGTGGAGTCGTCGGCATATTGGATGCAGGTGGATTTAGGGATGACTGAGTGAAGGTCATTTATGAAGATGGAAAACAGAAGTGGACCCAATATTGAGCCCTGAGGAACACCTATGATATTGGGGAGCAGGCCTGATAGTCTGTTTTGCCACAGAACAGCTTGTTGCCTACCAGTGAGGTAAGCCTTGAACCAGGTTAGTGCTGGGGTGTCCAGATGTAGGGTTGCAAGGGTGGAAAGAAGGAGCTGGTGATTGACCATATCGAATGCTTTTGATAGGTCAAGAAAGAGGGCGGAGGATATTAGTTTGTTATTGCAATTATTATTAATGGAGTCGACAAAGGAAAGGAGGGCAGTGGTTGTACTGTGGTGGGGGCGAAAGCCATGCTGGGAGTTGGACAAGAGATGATTACAGGTTAGGTGGTGAAGAAGTTGTTTGTGGATGCATCTTTCCATAATTTTCGCTATTGGGGACAGTATAGCTATTGGTCTATAGTTTGATATTTCCGTGGAGGTACCTCCTTTGTGAAGCGGAATGATGTAAGAAATCTTCCAAATAGAGGGGATGCTGGCTTCAGTTATGGTTCTATTGATAAGGATTGATATAGGGTAAGCGATTACATCAGACTTAATTTGTAAGAATTCAGCTGGGAGGTGATCAGCTGCCAGGGTGGTTGGTTTGAGCTTTTAAGAGAGTGCGATGTAGGAGGAAGAGACTGGCTTTAAAGCAAACGGGGTAGGGGCATCATCATGGGGTTGTGTGGCAGATGGGGGAGAGGAGGTTAGTTGACTGGCTAGAGTTTGGATTGTCTCGGTGAAGAAGGAGTTAAAGGTATTGGCTACTTCTTCCTGCCCTTTCTCAATGAGTTTCTCGGGGGTTGGGGTAGTAGTTTTACCTGGGTGCAGGAGGTTGTTAAAACCTGCCCAGAATTTCTTTGGGTTGTTCTGGTGTTTATGCTGGAGGTGACAGAAGTATTGTTTTTTGTCTTGGGTAATGGCTGTTTTAGTAGTGTTTCTTAGTTGTTGAAATTTAGTACGATCTTGGGGGGGGTTTTGTGGCTCTCCATTTATCCCAGGCTTGGTCACGGAGTTTAATTTTGGTTTTTGTTTCTCTAGTTAGCCAAGGTGCTATACGTACTTTGGATCTAATTTGTCTATGTGGGGCATGTGAGTCAAGTATCTTAAGGAATGTGTCGTTAAAGTGGGACACACTCTCCTGGAGGGGTAGGGTTCTTAATATGATCCAGTTGCAGGATTTTAGGTCAGCAAGAAATAGTTGTGGGATAAATTTCTTTTTGTTTCTGATTATTCTATATAAGGGGGGGTTGGAAGTGGGGCATTTATGTTTAATAATATAAGTTATAAGGTGGTCACTGAGGTCACTGGGAAGGGTGCCTGTGATATAGTTGTTTGAGTCTCTATTGGTAAGGATCCAGTCTATGGTACTTTCTTTTTGGAGAGTATTGCCTATTCTGGTTGGGGATAGGATATGTTGGGAAAAACCATATAGGTTAATGGGTTGTGGGTAGAACAGAGACCAGTCAATATTAACGTCCCCAAGTACTATGGTTTCTTGTGGGTAGTTGGTGGCTAACCAGCACAGGGTTTGCTCTAGGTTTTCTGTGTTCTTCCCTGGTGGGATATAGGTAACAATGAGGTTGATGCATTTTTGAGTGTTTAGGCATATTTTTAGGGCAATTAGTTCTAAGTTAGAGATTATAGGGGGTTGTAATGGATTCCTAAGGATATTCAGGGTATTTCTAAACATAACAGCTATTCCTCCCCCTTTTTTCTTTGCACGATCAGCCCTGAAGATATTATACCCGGGTGGCAGGATCTCTTGATCCGTAGTGGTGGGTTTTAGCCATGTTTCAGTTAGACACATAATGTCAGGGGAGTGAGTAGCTATCATGGCATGTAGGGTGTGAATTTTGTTGTTAATGCTTCTTAGGTTCAGATGTAGTATTAGAAGGGAGTCGGTAGATTTTCGGGTTAATTTAGAGGGGTTAGAGTCTGGCACAGTGGTGGGACCTGGGTTAGGATGGATATCACCATCTATGATTATTCGATTTTTCAGGTAAACTAAAAATCTTTGTAGTTTAAATAGTAATTTGAGGTTGGTTTTGTTAGTTGGAGTTTTGGGGTGGTGAAGTGTGAGATGGACTACTTTGGGGGATATTGTTTTGTCCTGGTAGAGTGAAGGTGGAATAGAAACGACATAGAGATTGGATTGGGAGTTAGTGTGGCGCTTATGGAAGGGGATTCCTAACAGAGATTGGTTTTCATACTTTGTTAAGAAATAGATAGTGATGAGTAGTATTGATGTGAGAGGGGTGATAGAATAAATGAATTTGGCCATGATGGGGATAGGGAGAGGGTATTGGGAGGGGGAAGAGACTTAGTGTTAGATTTGGTAATGGGGGTGGGCCTTGGGGTGGGAGGAGTAGTAGGGTGAGTCAGGGGAGCTTTGGATTTGCAAGGATCTTACAATCATACACTTTGCTGGTGTTTTGACTAGAAAAATGTTTGGATTTGCAAATTTGTTTACAAGACCCGCAGTGTCCACACGCAAAGGTTCCCAGTAGTTTGTCTCCAGACAATGTAAGTTGTTGGTATATGGCCCCACCACTTTCTTTATGTTTGAAATGACTGAACAATGAACCCAAAGTCTTGCCTCTTCTATAGCTGAATTGACACTGGGATCCCAATATAGGTCTTAACTGATCATTGGCCAATAAAATATTCCAATGTTTATTAATAATGCTGCGAATCGCATTAAGGTTTCTACCATAAGTAGCAACCAATCTGATAGAAGATGCAGATGGTTCTCGATGCTCAGTTTGATATTGCAATAGTGTGTTCCTATCCAAACTTGTTGACCAATCCCAGGCCTTGACTAAATCCAGTTGTTTGTAGCCTCTGCTGACAAATCTCTGGAACAAATCCTGACTAGCTTTCACATATTCAATATTGGTGGAGTTGATATGTTTCATCCGCATAAATTGGGGCTTGGGAATATTGTGGATTGTATGGCGTGGATGCATTCTGGAGGCGTGCAATAAAGTATTATATTGGGGATTGAGCAGTGAACAGTACGTCCAGGGAGTCTCCTGCAACCAAATGAATGCTGACAGACAAAGTAGATAAAACTTGAACGCAGCTTTATTAATCAAAATAAAAGCGTTTTCGCTGTCAATAAAAGTTGGCAGCTTCCTCAGAATAGACATGAAAAAACATTTGGCGCCAAGACAAGTTGCTATACAAATAAAATCAAACTAAGGGGTGTCATAATGACATCACTTCCTAGTCAAAAAATTAAAGGCATCTCATCAAACATAAATAGCAGCCTAATAAAAGACATTTAAAAAGAATAAAAAATACAATACATCCTAGAAGTATGTAAAAATGCCCATCATACCTAAATGATACATTAAATTAGAAAAATTATTAATTTGTAACTATTGTATCTAATACAAACAGTATATCAATAAAAGCAAAAGGCACTGGACTTAATCTTGCCTACAAGACATAGAGCAAAAGGGACAACTTAATGATCAAACATGTCAGGCAAGCCTCCTAAAAGGTAGTAGTTGGTCATTTCTAAGTGGCAAAGTCTATCCTATATAAAAAATGACCAAACGGTCAACAAAGGGAAAAATGCTTAGAAGTTTGTCCCTAGTTTTACAACTATCACAGGAGACCTTATTTAGTGTAACTTTTCATTTTTAATAACACTGAAATGTTGCAGTTGTCATTCAAGCCTGGACAGTGGAAGGCATTAAGTTTAACCTGCCATTCTAATTCACGAAGTTCAAGTAGTAAAGACAAAGGCCCCCCTCTAATGTTGCATGGGATATGATCAATACCCATAAAATGGAATTTGTGGTCAGGAAAATTTTCTAAATGCTTCGCTAAAGCATTCTCAAGTTTACCGGATCTAATGGCATAGACGTGTTCGTAAATACGTTGCCGTAGTTTACGATCCGTCTTGCCAATATAGAATGCAGGACAGAATTTACAAAAGGCTCCATAGATGACAGACATCGTATTACAATTGATAGTGTGGTAAATGTAATATTTAATGTCGTTCACAACAAAGAAACTACCTATTTTAATAAATTGACACCAATTACAGGAGCCACAAGTAGTGGAACCTTTACATTTAATGTAGTTAACCTCCTGCCTTATTTGTAACAGTTCTTTAAGGTTCTTACCTTTTCTAAAAACAACGCTAGGGAAAGGACCCAATTTTTCGAAGAGGTGGATATCATTCTTGATGAAATCCCAATTTTTCTTCAAAATATTACAAATTCTCCCTGCATCACTGCTAAAGGCTGTTATAAAGCTAGTCGTGAACTTACAGTTAGTCGGAATATCTAAACTGTCACTGCTAGTTGCATTAAAAACATCAGCTGTAGGATCAAAGTGAACAGCTGGCGTTGCCGCAGCAGTCAGGACAGTGTGGGCCTTTAAAAGAGGTTTAAAGAAACCATTAACTTTCTTAGTCTCAATTTCGATGATAATTTCATCGACCAATGCGTCAGGGTAACCCCTATTCAAGAATTGGTTTTTAAGGAAAAGGCACTCTTCCTTAAATGCCAGGTCCGAATTGCACATGCGAACAGCTCTAACGAGCTGGCCCTTAACAATAGCCCTTTTCTGTTTGAAAGGGTGCTGACTGGAAAAGTGCAAAAGTGAGTTACAATACGTAGGTTTTCTGAATACTTTCGAATGGTACATCTTATTCACATCATCCTTCCTAAGATTCACATCCAGATAATCAATAGCAATAGTAGAAAAAGTATGTGTAAACCTCAAGAAGGAAGTGGTGTGATTCATATAATCAACTAAGGACAAAGCTTCTAATTCGTTACCTTTGAACAAGATGAAAATATCGTCCAGGTAGCGTGTATAGAAGCAAATCTGGTCACTGAAGGAAGGGTTAGATAGAATGAAATTAGTTTCCCAAAAGGCCATGAATGTGTTGGCCACACTGGCTCCACAAGGGGAGCCCATGGCTATCCCTTGTTTTTGTAGGAATATGTTGCCATTAAAGATGAAAAAGTTGGAATCAAGGACTATATCAAGCAAGTCGGTGACTATACTAATTTCATTAGTTGTGGCGCCCAAATTATCTAGTTTTAACCCGACCCACTCAGTAGCTTCCTGATGTGGTATCGATGTGTATAAGTCAACCACATCTATTGTAAGGAAGTTGAGGTCATTGTTATAGTCGATGCTGTTAATACTAGTAAGAAAAGACCAAGAATCTTTACAAATGGACGGTATTTTCTTTAAATATTTTAAGATAATATGGTCTATGAGTTTAGAACTGTTGTACGTCATTGAAAACCTTCCATCAATAAGTGCCCTCATAGGTGGATTCTCAAGATTCTTATGAATCTTGGGGATGCCAAACATCATTGGCACTTTCGGAAATGGGATATCCAAAAAATTATACAAATCCATATCAATTCTCCCTTCCAGGAACATGTCCCTGAGGTAGCCCCTGATTCTCCTATTGTTACCATTCATTTCACTAACTGATGAAGGGCAATAAGCTGGGGAATTTAATACAGAGGACATTTTTTCAATATACATGTTGTTATTGAAGATGACAAGACCTCCCCCTTTGTCAGGTTTTATTGCCCGAATAGGGAGTAATTTAAAATCTGACAAAGCATTTCTCTGCTCAATGGTGATGTTTTGAGAAAAATATCCCTTAGGCTTATAGTTGGTGTATTTAAGTTGTCTAATGTCCAGCTCACAAACATTTTCAAACACCTTTAACACAGAATGGAGGGGAGGATTGAAGGTACTAGGGACTTTCAGCCCAGCCAAAGATGGAACCGTGGAGTTGTAGAAAATTAAGTCCAAATTGAGCTTCCTAGTGTAACACTTTAAGTCCAAAATGGTCTTGGTAAGATCAAAACCAGAAGAAGGAACAAAAGTGTTACCACGGGACATGATTTCAACAAGTTCAGGTGCCAATGTAGCATCAGAAAAGTTATAAATGGTGAAGTCACCATTCAGATTCCGTTGAATACGTAAAGGAGAAGACCCCAGGTTATCCACTACTGTATTACAGGACAAAGGGATTAGTTGTTCCTGGTCCGGCTCCTCGTTTGGTACGGTCGTTGTGGAGATTGTCCTAAAAAATTGTTGTTGTTATTGTGACCAGAATTAAGTCCAGAGTCAGAGTAGTTGTTCTTAAATCTGTCAAAGTTGTTACTTGACTTGGTATACTGTCTGTTAGAACGTTTAGGTTTAGAGACAGGTGCATTATGTTCAGCTAAGTTGTTACCAGAACCTGTAGAAACTACTTCAGGTTCCACCCCATCAAGACTCCCAGACCCAGTGTTATGTCCCGGTTGGAGTTTGGGGTATGCACATGACTGACTGTAAGCAGCTCTGTCTCTATTGAGCTTTTTAATTTTATTCTGTTTAAGTCTTGTCATTAGCCCCTCGATACTAATGAAAATTCTGTCATAATCAAACTTAAATCGAAGAAATTGGATGTCCGATTTTATATTATTGTCCAATAGTTTGACCTCCTCTGTTAAACAAGTAATGTTCAAAGAGTAGTGCTTAATAAGCAGTTCTAATAGTTCGGCCCCCTGTCTTTGAAACAGTGTAGACAAATCAGATAAAAATTCAGCCCCCTGAATAAGACCAGAAGGGGAGAACGAAGAACGGAGGCCCTTAGGCACTACGTTCTCATTGAGGCATTGTTGGAAGTAGGATACCTCCAACTGCAGCTTTTTTAGTTTGACCAGTTTAATGTCAAGTGATTTCAAATTGCTAGTAATGGAATCAACTGCAGAAGAATGCGACTCACCCATAGAAGCCGGTCGTTCAGTAGAATTCACCCCAGAAAAAGTGAAAGCATCCAAGTTGTTAATCCACTGTGAAATGGATGTGACGCCAATAAGCTCTCTATTCTGTGAGTCGGAATTATCTCCAATCCTATCCCTGCCTTCAGGATCCGTAGTTGGAACTAGGCAAGGGCGCTCTACTGGTTCAGTAGAAGCCGAGGTGGAAGAACTGTTCAACGGACGTTGTCCGGCTGGTATGCTGGGCGATGGAAGCCTAGAGGAGCTGATGTTTTCAAGCGCCTCCATACGTGAATGCAACGCATCCAGTTTCTGTGACAACGTACACAGAATGTTGTTCAAGTCTATGTCAGCATTCCGGTCCTTGTCGGCATGTAAACCACCTTCCGATCTGAAGATGGCGGGGGTACTGGGACTGCTCAATCTCCCCGAAGCCATGAAAACGAAAACTGATGAAGAAAAACAGCAACACAAACTAGATAAACAAAAACGGCAAGTGAGCAGTGAACAGTACGTCCAGGGAGTCTCCTGCAACCAAATGAATGCTGACAGACAAAGTAGATAAAACTTGAACGCAGCTTTATTAATCAAAATAAAAGCGTTTTCGCTGTCAATAAAAGTTGGCAGCTTCCTCAGAATAGACATGAAAAAACATTTGGCGCCAAGACAAGTTGCTATACAAATAGAATCAAACTAAGGGGTGTCATAATGACATCACTTCCTAGTCAAAAAATTAAAGGCATCCCATCAAACATAAATAGCAGCCTAATAAAAGACATTTAAAAAGAATAAAAAATACAATACATCCTAGAAGTATGTAAAAATGCCCATCATACCTAAATGATACATTAAATTAGAAAAATTATTAATTTGTAACTATTGTATCTAATACAAACAGTATATCAATAAAAGCAAAAGGCACTGGACTTAATCTTGCCTACAAGACATAGAGCAAAAGGGACAACTTAATGATCAAACATGTCAGGCAAGCCTCTTAAAAGGTAGTAGTTGGTCATTTCTTAGTGGCAAAGTCTATCCTATATAAAAAATGACCAAACGGTCAACAAAGGGAAAAAATGCTTAGAAGTTTGTCACTAGTTTTACAACTATCACAGGAGACCTTATTTAGTGTAACAGTTACACTAAATAAGGTCTCCTGTGATAGTTGTAAAACTAGTGACAAACTTCAACATTTTCCTTTGTTGACCGTTTCATTTTATATAGGATAGACTTTGCCACTAAATAATGACCAACTACTACCTTTTAAACTTGCCTGACATGTTTGGATCATTGTTGTCCCTTTGCTCTATGTCTGTGCAAGATTAAGTCCAGTGCCTTTATTGATATACTGTTAGACTCAATAGTTACAAATTAATAATTTTCTAATTTAATGTATCATTTAGGTATGACAGGCATTTTACATACTTCTAGGATATTGTATTTTATTTTTATTCTTTTAAATGTCTTTATTAGCTGCTATTTTGATGATGAGATGCCTATTTTGACTGAAGTGATGTGTTTGACCCTTAGTTTGATTTTATTTGTATAGCAACTTGTCTTGGCCAAATATTTTTTCATGCCCATTCGAGGAAGCTGCCAACTTTATTGACAGCGGCAGCTTTATTTTGATTAATAAAGCTGCGTTCAAACTGTCTACTTTGTCTGTCGGCATTCATTTGGTTGCGGAAACTCCTGACGCATTCGTTCACTGCTCACTGCCGCTTTTGTTTATCTGGTTTGTGTTGCTGTTTTTCTTCATCAGTTTTCGCATCTTCGGAAGATTGAGTAGACCCAGCCGTCTTCAGATGAAGGTGGTTTATGCCGACAGACCGGAATGCTGACATAACGAACAACATTCTGTGCGTTGTCGCAGAAACTGATAGTTGCGTTCGCGTAATGAGCTGGCATCAGCTTTCGGCTTCCTGCATACTTCACCGGCAACGTCGGAACAGCGTCTTCCACCTCGTCGCTTCTACTGAACCAGTAGAGCCTTGCCTAGTTCCAACTAACGCTGAAGGCAGGATAGGATTGGAGATAATTCCGACTCACAGAATAGAGAGCTTATTGGCGTCACATCCATTTCACAGTGGATTAACAACTTGGATGCTTTCACTTTTTCTGGGGTGAATTCTACTGAACGACCGGCTTCTATGGGTGAGTCGCATTCTTCTGCAGTTGATTCCATTACTAGCAATTTGAAATCACTTGACATTAAACTGGTCAAACTAAAGCTGCGGTTGGTATCTACTTCCAACAATGCTCAATGAGAACGGTGCCTAAGGGCCTCCTCGTTCTCCCCTTCTGGTCTTATTCAGGGGCTGAATTTTTATCTGATTTGTCTACACTGTTTCAAAGACAGGGGCCGCTATTAGAACTGCTTATTAAGCACTACTCTTGAACATTACTTGTTTAACAGAGGAGGTCAAACTATTGGACAATAATATAAAATCGGACAATTTCTTCGTTTAAGTTTGATTATGACAGAATTTTCATTAGTATCGAGGGCTAATGACAAGACTTAAACAGAATAAAATTAAAAGCTCAATAGAGACAGAGCTGCTTACAGTCAGTCATGTGCATACCCCAAACTCCAACCACATAACACTGGGTCTGGAGTCTTGATGGTGGAACCTGAAGTAGTTTCTACAGGTTCTGGTAACAACTTAGCTGAACATAATGCACCTGTCTCTAAACCTGGCGTTCTAACAGACAGTATGCCAGTCAGTAACAACTTTGACAGATTTAAGAACAACTACTCTGACTCTGGACTTAATTCTGGTCACAATAACAACAACAATTTTTAGGACAATCTCCACAACGACCGGGCATAAACGAGGGCCGGACCAGGAACAACTAATCCCTTTGTCCTGTAATACAGTAGTGGATAACCTGGGGTCTTCTGCGTATTCAACGAATCTGAATGGTGACTTCACCATTTATAACTTTTCTGATGCTACATTGGCACCTGAACTTGTTGAAATCATGTCCCGTGGTAACACTTTTGTTCCTTCTTCTGGTTTTGATCTTGCCAAGACCATTTTGAACAAAGTGTTACACTAGGAAGCTCAATTTGGACTTAATTTTCTACAACTCCACGGTTCCATCTTTGGCAGGGCTGAGGTCCCTAGTACCTTCAATCCTCCCTCCATTCTGTGTTAAAGGTGTTTGAAAATGTTTGTGAGCTGGACATTAGACAACTTAAATACACCAACTATAAGCCTAAGGGATATTTTTCTCAAAACATCACCATTGAGCAGAGAAATGCTTTGTCGATTTTAAATTACTCTATTCGGGCAAAACCTGACAAAGGGGGAGGTCTTGTCATCTTCAATAACAACATGTATATTGAAAAAATGTCCTCTGTATTAAATTCCCCAGCATATTGCCCTTCTTCAGTTAGTGAAATGAATGGTAACAATAGGAGAATCAGGGGCTACCTCAGGGACATGTTCCTGGAAGGGAGAATTGATATGGATTTGTATAATTTTTTGGATATCCCATTTCCGAAAGTGCCAATGATGTTTGGCATCCCCAAGATTCATAAGAATCTTGAGAATCCACCCATGAGGGCACTTATTGATGGAAGGTTTTCAATGACGTACAACAGTTCTAAACTCATAGACCATATTATCTTAAAATGTTGAAAATACCGTCCATTTGTAAAGATTCTTGGTCTTTCCTTACTAGTATTAACAGCATCGACTATAACAATGACCTCAATTTCCTTACAATAGATGTGGTTGACTTATACACATCGATACCACATCAGGAAGCTACTGAGTGGGTCGGGTTAAAACGATAATTTGGGCCACAACTAATGAAATTAGTATAGTCACCGACGTTTGATATAGTCCTTGATTCCAACTTTTCATCTTTAATGGCAACATATTCCTACAAAACAAGGGATAGCCATGGACTCCCCTTGTGGAGCCAGTGTGGCCAATACATTCATGGCCTTTTGGGAAACCAATTTCATTCTATCTAACCCTTCCTTCAGTGACCAGATTTGCTTCTATACACGCTACCTGGACGATATTTTCATCTTGTTCAAAGGTAACGAATTAGAAGCTTTGTCCTTAGTGGATTATATGAATCACACCACTTCCTTCTTGAGGTTTACATATACTTTTTCTACTATTGCTATTGATTATCTGGATGTGAATCTTAGGAAGGATGATGTGAATAAGATGTACCATTCGAAAGTATTCAGAAAACCTACGTATTGTAACTCACTTTTGCACTTTTCCAGTCAGCACCCTTTCAAACAGAAAAGGGCTATTGTTAAGGGCCAGCTCGTTAGAGCTGTTCGCATGTGCAATTCGGACCTGGCATTTAAGGAAGAGTGCCTTTTCCTTAAAAACCAATTCTTGAATAGGGGTTACCCTGACGCATTGGTCGATGAAATTATCATCGAAATTGAGACTAAGAAAGTTAATGGTTTCTTTAAACCTCTTTTAAAGGCCCACACTGTCCTGACTGCTGCGGCAACGCCAGCTGTTCACTTAGATCCTACAGCTGATATTTTTAATGCAACTAGCAGTGACAGTTTAGACATTTCGACTAACTGTAAGTTCACGACTAGCTTTATAACAGCCTTTAGCAGTGATGCAGGGAGAATTTGTAATATTTTGAAGAAAAATTGGGATTTCATCAAGAATGATATCCACCTCTTCGAAAAATTGGGTCCTTTCCCTAGCGTTGTTTTTAGAAAAGGTAAGAACCTTAAAGAACTGTTACAAATAAGGCAGGAGGTTAACTACATTAAATGTAAAGGTTCTACTACTTGTGGCTCCTGTAATTGGTGTCAATTTATTAAAATAGGTAGTTTCTTTGTTGTGAACGACATTAAATATTACATTTACCACTATCAATTGTAATCGATGTCTGTCATCTATGGAGCCTTTGTAAATTCTGTCCTGCATTTATATCGGGACGGATCGTGAAACTACGACAGCGTGTTCACGAACGCGTCTATGCCATTAGATCCGTAAACTTGAGAATGCTTAGCCAAGCATTTAGAAAATTTTCCTGACCACAATTCCATTTTATGGGTATTGATCATATCCCATGCAACATTAGAATGTCTTTACTACTTGAACTTCGTGAATTAGAATGGCAGGTTAAACTTAATGCCTTCCACTGTCCAGGCTTGAATGACAACTGCAACATTTCAGTGTTATTAAAAATGAAAAGTTACACTAAATAAGGTCTCCTGTGATAGTTGTAAAACTAGTGACAAACTTCTAAGCATTTTTTCCCTTTGTTGACCGTTTGGTCATTTTTTATATAGGATAGACTTTGCCACTAAGAAATGACCAACTACTACCTTTTAGAGGCTTGCCTGACATGTTTGATCATTAAGTTGTCCCTTTTGCTCTATGTCTTGTAGGCAAGATTAAGTCCAGTGCCTTTTGCTTTTATTGATATACTGTTTGTATTAGATACAATAGTTACAAATTAATAATTTTTCTAATTTAATGTATCATTTAGGTATGATGGGCATTTTTACATACTTCTAGGATGTATTGTATTTTTTATTTTTTATTCTTTTTAAATGTCTTTTATTAGGCTGCTATTTATGTTTGATGAGATGCCTTTAATTTTTTGACTAGGAAGTGATGTCATTATGACACCCCTTAGTTTGATTTTATTTGTATAGCAACTTGTCTTGGCGCCAAATGTTTTTTCATGTCTATTCTGAGGAAGCTGCCAACTTTTATTGACAGCGAAAACGCTTTTATTTTGATTAATAAAGCTGCGTTCAAGTTTTATCTACTTTGTCTGTCAGCATTCATTTGGTTGCAGGAGACTCCCTGGACGTACTGTTCACTGCTCACTTGCCGTTTTTGTTTATCTAGTTTGTGTTGCTGTTTTTCTTCATCATTATATTGGGGATATTTGCGGTAAGTCCTAGTGTTGAGAGTGTGATCAACATTTCTATTAACTGTTACATCTAAAAAGTTATTAGATTGTAAATCATAGGTCACCGTAAATTCTATACCCCAGATATTGCCATTAAGGTAACCCAAAAACTCTTGTGGATACATGGCATCTGCACGCCACACCATCCAGCAATCATCAAGATATCTCTGCCAGATATCAATTTCCACCAAATAGATGTTATGTAATGGTTCATAAATCATACATTCTTCAAAGAAGGCCATAAATAGATCGGTATATATGGGAGCAAATGAGGCTCCCATAGCCGTTCCTTGAAGCTGCCAATAGCATTCCCCATGAAAATAAAACACATTTTTGTTTAACACATGTTCGGTCATACATATTAGTAGTGTGTTAAAACCAGGCGGAAACAAAGCAGATCGATCTAACCAGTATCTTTAAAAATTGTGTAGTATCTTGTAATCTGTCCCTGACTAAATTCAGTAAAGGTCTGAGATACTGTGTCAGAAACATAGATAATGGTTCGGTCAATGAACCTATACCAGAGACAATCGGTCTACCAGGTGGCTTTGAAAGTGATTTATGAATCTTAGGAAGGAGATACAAAATCTGTTTTTGTGGATCCTGAACAGTGAGATGCATGACACAAGTCTTACTAATGATCCCTTCTTCCTCAGCTAAATTTAAAAAGGAATCAATTTCCTTTTTGAAAACAGGAGTGGGATCAATCTCCATATGCATATAGCATTTGGTATCTGATAATTGTGATCTGCCCTCACTAAGGTAATAATTCATATTGAGAACCACAACTGCTCCACCCTTATCAGCTGGTAAAATTGCAATATTATGATTATGACATAATTGATCCAAAGCCAATATTCCCTGAGGTGATAAATTATGGCCCAGTATGGAATAATCCTTGTGTTCAAAATGCAGATCCCTAAGAACTGATTGCATAAAAATAGAAACATGTTTGTTCATGGGCGGCTGAAAATTAGATTTAAGAAATCTAAACTCCGTGGATCTTTGAGATTCCCTGTCTTGGAAAAACAATTTCAAATTTAAATTATGACAAAAGCTGATAATGTCATTAACAGTATGGTATTCATCTGAAAAAAACCCAGGTACATATCCAAGTCCTTTATTCAGTAGTTGTTCCTGTTCATCAGACAAATTAACATCAGACAAGTTTAAAACATTATGATATTCAGTACAAATTAAGTTATGAATTTCTGTATCAGTCCTTCTACGGAATTGTGTTTTATGTTTGTGTTTACGTCCCCCTCTATGCCTGATACCATGTCTAAAGGGACAGACATGTTAGTTCTTTTGTGTGTAGGGGATTCTCTGTGTCCAGTACTGTCATAATCAGTCAAGGAGGAATCTTCCCCTGAAGTGCTAGTGTTTGTTCTATCACTAGTCTTAAAAATCGACCTTGGTCGTTTCTTTGTCCTAACCATTGTTGTGCCCTGATCAGCACTGACAAACTTAACATGCCTTTGAATCTCAAATGGGTGTCCTCTTTGGTAATCTAAGCTATCCCTATTAAATTTTCTGATTTTCCTTTGTTTAGTTATTGTCTCATGATTTGTCAAATCCTTTGATAATTTGTTAATATATTGCTGAAAAGTGGGAAGTGACTCAAATTTTTTGCATTCATCACACATAATACGATCTCCAATGATTCTGTCAATGATCATGAATGTGTATTGGGCCTTTTGATGTTTCAAAGTATGTCAAAAAAGAGCATTGTGGTCTTTCTTGTTTTTGATATCACTTCTATGTTCATTAATGCGTGTCCTCAATGGTCTGGATGTCTGACCCACATAGAAAGCAGAACAGTGACAGGTGGCCAAATAGACCACCCAACAGCTACTACAATTACCAAATATCTTACAATCATACACTTTGCTGGTGTTTTGACTAGAAAAATGTTTGGATTTGCAAATTTGTTTACAAGACCCGCAGTGTCCACACGCAAAGGTTCCCAGTAGTTTGTCTCCAGACAATGTAAGTTGTTGGTATATGGCCCCACCACTTTCTTTATGTTTGAAATGACTGAACAATGACCCCAAAGTCTTGCCTCTTCTATAGCTGAATTGACACTGGGATCCCAATATAGGTCTTAACTGATCATGGGCCAATAAAATATTCCAATGTTTATTAATAATGCTGTGAATCGCATTATGGTTTCTACCATAAGTAGTAACCAATCTGATAGAAGATGCAGATGGTTCCCGATGCTCAGTTTGATATTGCCTGTTAGCCTGTACTTTAGAGAAGTAGATACCAAACAGGAGAGGACCTAGGACTGAACCCTGTTGTACTCTACTTGTCACTGGTCTGAAGTTGGATTTAGAGTCTGCTACTTTCACAGTGTGGGTTCTGTCAGTGAGCCAGTTGTCAAACCATCTTGTGACATAGGGATTTATACCTAGTTTAGTGAATTTGTCTAGAATTCCAGAGTGGGGGATGGTGTTGAAAGCCTTGGCGAGATCTAGATAGGCTGTGTGAACCACCTTACCCTAATCTATGGCTTTGGTGACTGCTTCAAAGAAGTCTATCAGGTTTAGGAGACATGATCTGCCTTGTACAAACCCGAACTGGGTAGGGTCCAGAGTTTGGAGAGTACCAATGTCATTGTTTATAAGTTCCATGATGATACGCTCCATAGCCTTGCAGACCAGGCTCATCAGTCTAATGGGGCGGTAGCTCCTGGGGTCCATGGTGGCTCCCACTTTGTGGAGTGGGATAACCATTGCTGTGTGCCATTCAGTATGATTGAGCATGGTACTTAGGTGGGGTGCCAGTTCATTCTGTAGTTCATGTAGAATGCAGCCTGGGATGTTGCCAGGTCCCATGGATGCTGTGTTTTTGGCTTTGGAGAGTGTGTTTTTTACCTGTGCAGCCATGATTACAGGTACTTTGCATTCTTCTGGTATAGAGATGGGCCCTTTAGGGGATGAGAGAGGGTAAAGTTAGCACTGAACCTATCTGCCAGGATGTTGGCAATATCAGTTGGTTCTGTATATCTAGTGTCATTGTGCTGTAACTCAGAGCAGATCTGAGTGTTACCATTGAGATTCTTGACATAGCTATAGAATGCTTTGTGGTTGTCTTTAGAATCAATGGTGATTTTGTTTTCATAACTAGCTTTGGAGGATTTTATGAGGGATTTCAGCTTCTTACTGAGGCTGACCACGGAGTTCCTCCAATCATGGGATTTTACTCTTTTTTGCAATAGTTTCTTTCTTCTGTTGTAGAGTTTGTTTATAGCATATACATTTCCTAATGGCACTAGTTATGAGGATAAAATCTACAATGAAATTATTGCCATTTTTAACAAATCTGGGCTTGAGGTTTTGAATATTCTCAGGTGGCACAATAGCAAACAGATGGGACAACTAAGAGAGCGGATTAACCATCTAGATCAGCCGATTAGGAAATATCCTTCTTATATGCTTATAAGAACATTATACTTTAACATTTTTCCAAGGCCAATAGACATGTTACTGCCCTAGTTGCCTTGAAGAAAAATAAATTGAGCAGAGACTTATTGACATATTCTAATCAAAGAGCATTTATCATCAAAGGGGCTGAAAATGGGGATGAGCCTAAATCCAAGAAGAAATTCAAAACTGTTGGCAAGCAGAGACTGGACCAATTGGATTCATTTTACAGTGGTGATGTTGGTTTTTCTTCAGTTCAAAAGGTTAACATTGAGGTACAGCATTCTGAGGCTGATATTGCTGATGCACCTACTGTTGGGACTTTTCAAAAATAATTTAATAAAGATCAGATGGAAGAAATATAGAATGGGTTGTTTTTTTCACCCCCAAACAAAGAAAAGGGCAACTGAGGGAAGAAATGAGTGAAAGGGAAAAAATGCTGAGAGCAGAATGGCAGATATTTAACCCCAGCACTGACAAGTTTTCAGCTGAGGAAACGGAGGTACTTTGTAAAGGTTTCTCCTTTATTCCAAGTAATCATGCCTCACTTACAGATTTTGTACTGGATTTTAAACAGTATAGTCGCAAGTTAAATTTAAAATACTTGTTTCACCAGTTTAATAATTTTAACAGAATTTTTAAAAAGAAAAGCAAAATTAATCCTACATTAATTGGGTCAATAAATGTATTTAATCAGTTATGTGATGATGCTTTTTATAAGTTGTTTGCTAAAAATCATGTTGTTAGAAGTAATGAACAATATTTTAATTTAAGTAAAACACAAAACGTTGCATTAAGGAAGTTATGTTCTAGGAATCATCTTAGGTATATGCAAGCCAATAAGGGGAACAGGCTTGTGATTATGTCTAACAACAATTATGTTGAAAGCATGTTGACACTTTTAAATGATTCTAACAGTTATAGAAAGGTTTTTAAAGATTTTGTATATAAGAAATATCAGTTTATTGATTTAACTCTGTTGTACTTCTACAACAGAATTGTTTGTCTCTTGAGATGCATAGTTTCTGTATTGTTGAACAACCAGAGATGGGGATATTATTTGGTATCCCCAAAATTCCCAAAAATGAGGATACTCCTCCTTTTAGGCCAATTGTTTCTTCACCCAAGAACAAAACTGCCAATATTTCTATTTTATTAGATAAAATATTAAATCCAGTTGTACAGAAAAGTCAATTTTTCTTAAAAGATTCTTGGATTTTTTTGAATCAGTTAAGGGAATATAAATTTAATGGGAAAGAATGTTTTTAATGCACTATTGATATTAACTCTTTGTATACTTCTATCCATGAAGAACAAGAAATTGAATTTGTTGAGCTCTTTTTGAGCAAATTTGCACCCTGTTTAAGTTTAAATGTTAAAACTATAGGGGTTTTGTTAGATTTAGTCCTCAGTAATAACTTTTTTTCTTTTTGACTCTTGTGTCTTTCAACAAATTTTTGCTGTTGCAATGGGATCCCAGGTCACCCCTTCATTTGCCAATTTAGTGATATGCTGGTGAGAGTGTCATTATTTGGTTAGACTTCCTTCTTTCAAATTTGTGTCCTTTTACAGAAGGTACATTGACGATTTATTTTTTATTTGGGAGGGTGGTAAAGATGAATTTGATACCTTCATCACTGAAATTAACCAAATTGTTGAATGGCTCTAGTTTGATGTTAGCAGTTTTGGCAGCATGGTTACGGTTTTGAACATGTTGCTTACCATTGAGAGTTGAGAGAAAAGATTTAGTAGCAACATCTATAGAAAGAAGACCTTTAGCAACAGTTACTTGCATTATTCTAGTTTTCACCCTACATAATATGAAATTCAGTGTTTTTAAGGGACAACTTATTAGGGTTAGTCATATGGTTAGTGAGCATGATGCATGTTTTACTGAAGTTGATACTTTGATCAGCATGTTTTCAGAGAGAGGGTATCCTTTAATTAAGGTAAGGGAGATTGTAAACCAGGTTATGGGAAGAAGAAATTCTGATTTTCCACCCATCTTGAAGTCTGGTTTTATTTCTAGAAAACCAGCAGATAACAACACGTGTGATAAGGTGTTGGCCTTTCCTATTCCTATGAGTTATGAAAGAATTATCAGGGACATTATCCAAGACAATTGAAAGGTGGTCCTTGGAAATAAGGAATTAAGTAACCTAGTGGGTATACAACCCCAATTTATTTTTAAAAATACATGCCAACTCAACAGTTTGCTAGAACATCTTCCTAAGCCCACTTTACTGGATGGATTAGGACCTTTAGGTGCATTTATTTGTAAGGGGTGTAGATATTGCAGATATATTTATCCGGATAGTCAATATGTTTTTGATCACATAGAGTACACTTTTGAGCCTAAATTTAGCTCCAGTTGCAATAGCAAGGGATTCATTTATTTGGCCATATGTTGCTCTTGCAAATGTTTTTATGTGGACAAGACTACTAGAACCTTAGGTTGTCACATTGGTGAACATGTTAGGGCTATTAAGAATTACGATTGCAACAACACTTTGGCTAAACATAGCAAGGAATGCTTTTCTTTTAAGAAGTTTTATTTTTTTGTTATTGCAAAGAGTTAACACCAAGTTGCTCGTTCAACAATTTAATAACGTTTTACAATTTTTTGAATTGAAATAGCAAGTCTTTTTATGTGCTGATGCATTTCCATTTTAAATTACAAATATATTTAATAATAATTTGACACATTCTCTGGTACATACACATTGCTGCTATTTAGAGCTGTCTCTTTAAAACTTAATGACATTAATATTATGTTACTTGTGATTGGCTATTTCAAACTAACTGATAGCAAAATGTACTGTTTATATGAGCTGATTTTTTTATTTTGCTTATTCTGAAGAAGTTCTATAAGTAAAGTGAATGAAAGTGCTAGATTGTATTTTGTGTTTTACTTCATTTATTCTACTTCTGCTCTTATAGCTTCATTTGAGTGTTCCAGTTGATGCATGTTTAAGTAGTGCACACACACCCCCCTGCACTCAGAAAGTGCCGTGCAGCACTTTTTAAATACATTTCAATGTCCGCAGACAAGAAAAGCAAATAAAATAGCTATTTCAGTGTCCTTGAACACTGAAATAGCTAGTAGATCAGTAAATAAATGCAGGGGGCATGTGACAGGTTCTGTCACACACACCCTGCATTGTTAAAGTGCCAAATGGCACTTGGCAAGTGCTTTCTCTGTCTATGGACACTCAAAGCAGGAAGTCTGGATAATAAGCAATGCAGGGGGTATGTGACAGATACTATCACATACCACCTACATTGTTAAAGTGCCGTATGGCACTTTACCTGTCAACTGCAGAGATTTTTGCAAATGTCCATAGTGTGTGATTACATATTAGGTCAGCCCCATACTTCGCAACTGCACAGATCTTCACAGAATGCCCAGAGTGTTAGCTCACATATCTCATCAGCCCCCGGCATACCTGTCAACTGCACAGATCTTTGCAGAATGTTCATAGTGTGTGCTCACATATTTGGTCAAACATACCTCTCAACTTCACTGATCTTAGCAGAATGTCCAGAGTGTTGGCTCACATATTTGGTCATCCGGCATACCTTTCAACAGCACAGATTTTCACAGACTGTCGGGAGTGTTGCCTTATATATTTGGTCAAGCATACCTCTCAACTACACAGATTTTTGCAGAATGTCCAGAGTGCTGCCTTACATATTTGGTCAGGCATACCTCTCAACTGTACAGATTTTCGCAGAATGTCCAGCTTTTTGCCTCATATTTTTGTTCTGTCCCCCATACAAATGTTTTTATTTTTATAATATACGTGATGTTTAAGTGTAGCTGAGCATGTTTGCACTCCAGGTTGTAACAGCCAAATACAAAATGATAGGCAAAGTTTCCAGTAATGAAATAGTGTAGTGGTTACTTCTTTGGATTGGTGTGCTGAAGTTCAGGGTTCAAGTACCTAGGCAGTCCATTCATTTTTAAATGGGAAAGCATTGTTAAATGAATTTTATTTTTTATTTTTTCACAATGATGTAGGAATTGATATTTGTCAGTAGATATATGATGTGAACTGTACTGTCGCCCTTTTTATTTTACTTTCTTTTTTTTTTTTAATTAAGGCATGTTTAAGTGGGTTTATGCAGTGCTAAGTGATGCCAAGCAGGATTAAGCACCTTCAGGGCTAAGCAGCTTTTAGCATCACTTAGCACCGCACAAACACATGCAAACCCTCTTACAACTGCTTAAAACTCCTTTAATCACTCTGTCTCCATCAGAAACTGTTCTGCAACTGCTTAAAACTCCTTTAATCACTCTGTCTCCATCAGAAACTGTTCTGCCTAGCCAAAAAATAATCAGCCCTGCAAAGTCTCAAACCCAGGACCCAGTATACTACAGTCACAGCAATGTACCACTAAGCCATCTGAACTTCAGACATTTTTGATGCTTTTTCAAACATATCATGCAGTACAGTCAGTTAACAATAGGGAAGAAACACTGTGGAATCACTAGTGATTTGTATATACAAATATATATATTTGAAACAGAATATATATATATATATATATATATATATATATATATATATATATATATATATATATATATATATATATATATATATATATATATAAATATGGATTCCATACACTAGATCAAAGGTTCACAACTTTGAAATAGTGTATGGAATGCACACTGCAGTGAAAGTGCACTTAATCAAAAGTGCACTTATGCAAAGTTTAGTACAATGAACAAGTGTTGTACTGAACTTCTGTGCAGTACTCATGGACCTTAGGGTTAGGACTATCCCCTTACCATGACCCATGCCCTAACCCTAAGGTCCGTGATGACTGCAGCGCAGTGAAGGACATAGCAATGTCCTCCACTATGGTGCGATAGTCACGAATCTTAGGGTTAGGGCATGGGTTAGGGTAAGGGGATAGCTTTACTAACTATCCCCTTACCCTAACCTGTGCCCTAACCCTAAGGTCCATGAGCATTGCACCGTAGTGGAGGACATAGAGTGTTTTTTGATGTCTGCCACTGTGCTGCGGTACTTTCAATGAAGTGCACTTTCGCGGAAGTTCACTTTCTTTAAAGTGAACTTTCATGTAAGTGAGGCTTCCTATTACAAGTTCAAAGTTGTGAACTTATGTCCTTGTAATAGGAATCCATATATATATATATATATATATATATATATATATATATATATATATATATATATTAGCAATCAATACTGAGTTTTATATATATATATATATATATATATATATATATATATATATATATATATATATATACATATATATATATATAAATATATATATATATATATATATATATATATATATATATATATATATATATATATATATATATATATATATATATATATATATATATATATATATATATATATATATATATATATATATATATATATATATATATATATATATATATATATATATATATATATATTATATATATATATATATATATATATATATATATATATATATATATATATATATATATATATATATATATATATATATATATATATATAGATAGATATACATATATATGTATATATATATATTATATATATATATATATATTCTATATATATATATATATATATATATATATAGTAACATAGTAAATAATCGCATTCTGCAACCTGAGAATTTGAGCATTTCAGTACCAAGGGAAGTGCATAACTAATGCCAAATGCTTATGTACCGTACGATGCGTAGTGTTATGCGCGCTATAATTGCAGGTGGTGTGTTGTGTTGCCTGTATGTTGGTATGTGGTTTGTGGTAGTGTGTTGTGTGTGGGTGTGTGTGAGTGGGGAGGTTGGTGTTTAAAGTGTGATGTGTATGTGTGTGTGTGACGTGTTTGTGCTGTGGTGTGAGTTGTGTTTGTTTTTATGTTATGTGCGATCTCGGAGTTGGTCGGAGTTAGTTAGGTGTGGGGCTTGGTGTGTGTGGGTATGTAGTGTAGGTTGTGGTTTGTGTGCTGTGGGTTGTGCTGTGTGTGTGTGTTGTGTGGTGGTGGTGTGTGTGTCTGTGATGTTGTGATTTGTGTGTGGGTTGATTGTGGTGTAATGGTTTGAACCGGTAGTGATTTATAGTCTCTCGAAGATTTCAGTAATTCTAGATTATGAAGTGAAACTGAACATGACAACTGAGGACCAGGAGTGCAATGCAAGCTCATACTGACAACTGAGGACCAGGAAACAGATATGAGCTCATATATTGCACTGCAAGATGACAGGGGTATGATGTGGCTAGGAGTGGTGGCTAGTGCTAGGCAATGCTGATGTGCGACAGGCAGGAATAACATTGACTGGCTGTACAGTCCTGTGATCCCAGGTCTATTGTGTTCTTCTGTGGGATGTAGGTGTGGGATGTCTCGGTCTGTGATAGGCCAAGAACATGGAGTGCCGAAGGTGGTGGCCATTCCAGATTCTGCTACACAGTATTCTCTCCCACAATTACATAGGTCCCTCTGGTACCATGTGGAACTGGTCTGATGGGAAACAGCGAGTGAGCTGGTGCAGTCGGAGATGATGTATAATAAAAAGCATGGGCACTAGGTATACCATGCACACAACTGTCACTTCCTGCACACTTGGGATATGTGCATATCCACTAGGTGGTGCACATGACTGTGTAGTATCACACACTAGGGTGCCATTGCAGGAGACATAGGGTTTCTGTAGAGACATAACAGTTCATCAGCAGTGCAAGGAACGGGACAAGGACTGACATTCTGGGGGTCAAACATAAAACCATGTTGACATGTTCTAATTATATGTGTTGCAAGCATAGAAGGTTTCTGGGTAACAGGAATTGTAATGTTCTAACTATACAATGATTTTGAGTCTGGAACTCAAATGAAGCAGGCGTGTTATTACTTGATCAATGGAAACATCCCAGTACTTGTCACTCAGGAATATATGGCGAGGTACAGACCAAACTGTAAGCAAAACATCTAATAATTGTCAGAATGTAAATGCTTAGAGGTAAGGTTCTGTGTTGTATGTTACTGTGTTATACCAGTGACCAGCAATAATGTGTGTGTGTGTGTGTCCACGGGTGTGTGTGCTGTAGTGCTAACACATCACCTGCCATCTTTAGAGGTGTCTTAGAGTACTAATATAGTACCAACATTGGCGCCATGATGTTGAGGCCTCACTGCAATGTGTATGTTGTGTGTGTGTGTTGTGTTATTAGCGTACACCATTCGGATAATGTGATTACTGTAATCATTTGTGCCACCTCTGCAGTATATGTATGTGTCACCTGTGTTGTGTGTGTGTGTGTGTGTGTGTGTGTGTGTGTGTGTGTGTGTGTGTGTGGTGTGTGTGTGCATACTGCAGGGTATAATTCATATATGTTGTCTATGTTTCACAGGTGGGTGTGGGGGGGCCGGTCAGTGTCCCTGGCGAACCTGTTGTGTCTGTCAGTATCAATGATGATGGCCAAATGGAGGCATGTGTGAGGTCCACGGGGCTAAATCCATGCCATCATTTGTATTGGACTCCAGACCACCATGTCCTGCACACAGTTATAATGCCCATACATGCCCAGCCCAGCGGCTACAGATAATTTGAGAGTTGTTGGGTGTTGGCATGGTGTTCATGGTGTGGTGACTGTGTTGAATTTTAGAGATCAGCCTTTAGCCAGGGAACAGGTAGGGTACCAAGCCAGGCGCAGGGGTGGTCAAAGGGACGTAACTGCCTTGGAAGCCCTGTCGGGTGCCACAGCAGGTGTCACTTGATGCATGCTTGTACCATTATGGACCATGCTTTGTACCATTATGCAACACCAGAACACAACACCAGTTGGATATGACTCTTACTGCCATGCTCTTTACAATCTTCACATCATGTGCATTCCAACTGTTGTTATGCTGGGTCATATGTTGGGTTTGGGTGAGGCATGTTTAACTGAGGCATTGGGAAATGTTGAGGCTGGGCGATGTAGGCTGTCACGTCATGGGATGGCCATCAATATTATTATTGGTGGTCCATGGGACTGTGCACAATCACACTCCCATAGTTGTGGTAAGTGCAGCAGTACCCATAGCTAGCTGTCCACACCACATCGGAGCAGAAAAGGTCCACACCCACTGGCCTGTCCTTCACATGGATCCAGACCTGGCCTGTCATTCACATGGATCCAGCAGACAACATTCAACATTGAGGGGTGCCACTGACTCCTGGCACGTTCCCCATGGTCCACACCAGACACGGGACTGTACACCCGGCCACAATCTGGCTCTGTAGCTGTCTAACATACCCCTGTGTAGGGCAGCCACATGGCATGACTGTGAGCACACAAACACACACACACACACACATCTCAATCACAGGCATGTCACCACCTGACACACATAGCACCTCTGCACAGCCCATGTACGCCCTCCAAACACACACACATTATGGCACTATATGGACATAAAAGCTCTGGAAACCCACTATGCCACACACAATATGATGATATTTGTGCTACATCCCTGTCATCCATACCATTGACCCTCTGACATGCTAATAAAAATTGATGCACAGGGTAACTATAGTACAGTGTAGCTATGTAATACTGTAAGGTCTGCCAGTCTGGTGGCATTATCTGAGGGTACACTCAGAGTATATGTGCTTTCAGCCATAATGCATTATTGATGTTAGCAACTATGATTGAATGTGCTCTCAATGCATATCTCTTTATGTTATAGGGTGTCTGTGTGTCTGCAGATGTGGGCCCTGTAGTTGGCAGATAGTGTGACCTTACATACATACCCTCAGACAGACAGACTACTAGACATCATACATGTCACAGTGTTCTGTAGTACCCACGAATAAGCATACAGGAGAGAAGGTTACTGGTACTGGTACTAGGTCCCCCTCACAAGCCCTATGACCTTAACTAACCCACACAAGATTAAATCTGACACACACAGTCAGTGATCCTGAGACCTCATCATGTCACTACATACTGCACAATATCATTCAACACGTGTGTGTGACATTATCATAGTAGAATGTAGGCGTAGAACTGAAGTTGTAGTAATGTGACAGTATATGGTACATAGCATACTATGTACACAGGATGTCCACTGTTATGCTAGTATATTCTTCGCTTTGTGACATTAATCTTTATTCTGACATTACCTCCTTGTACAGTATTAAGGTACACATCTGTGGTAGCTAACTTGCAAGTACACAGTTATTAAATCAGTATTAACTGTTTCGCCCACAGTTCTGTTTTTAACTGGGGCCTCTTTAACTATTTCAAGTCATCATAGGTTACACTTTTGCCAAACAACCTGCAGGGGTTGCAGGGTTGTCAACAGTACAGTTTACACAGACTGTCCTGAGACTGTCGCAATATATACCACATATTTCTCATACACCAGTGTCTGCCTAACAGATTGTTGCCAAACCATTGCAGCCTGCAGTCATCTGCAGTCATAACATAATGGCAGACATTATGAGTTGCACACTTCATACCATTCAGACCATCTATACTAATGGAAACCCTGTCATGCAATCACTGTTATATGTTTGTAGGAGCAATATTTGACAGGTGTACCTATTATGTGTCCTTTGTCACCCCAATATATATATATATATATATATATATATATATATATATATATATATATATATATATATATATATAAAACTTTGTGAACATTCCTTGCTCCAACAGCTTGGGTCGTGTGTGTACAGATGGTGGCCATATCTCTGCCTCTGCATATGTGTGCAGATTGTCCTGATCTCTGACACATGATTTCTTTACATCAGTCATGAAGATGATTTCTGGCCAACCTCTGGTAAAATTATGACAGACTGACATTGTAGGTTAATGACAGCTATTGTCATGTAACAACACATACCCTTTGGAAGGTGCATTCAATTGCATAACCTGTTCCCCTATCACAGCAATATGTGACGGGTGTGCCCAATGTTCGCTGTTTGCCCCAGTTTCACATATGGCATTCACCTGATGTCTGTCTGTCTGTAGACTGCTGCAAGGTGATGCGATACAGTGATAGATTAACAGACTATCAGCATTATGTTTCAGACAGGTATGAGGTCTGCTGCTGCCATGTCTGTCACTACAGTGACTGTGACAGTTTGGCAATGTGTCTCATAAATGCCCATTGTTAGGGGTCACAGACAAAATATTGTTTGCAAACATCTGGATATTCCATACACATATGTACAGATGACTGGTATGGCCTGTACAGTTTAATGTGTTGCATGTACAGCAGATGCCATTAACCGGCTCTGCAGAATAATGCCATGGTGAGGGAGTCAACAGCCCTTAAAATGGTATAACCAACACACACAACAGGGAATATACTTATCAGACACACACAATATCACAGTTTCCAGTATTGAGTTTAGAACCCCTACCTATCTAGTTATTGATACTACAGTGTTGTGTAGTTATCACATGTGCCATGGAGCTTACAGGGTTAAAGAATGTCCCAATGGTCTTCTAAGGTGATTAACATCACCAGCTCTTGTAAAGTATGACAATGGGCAGTGTACTGAGAGGGTAAGGCCTCAAAATACTGTATCCTACAAATATACACACTTACAACAAACACACTTATACACACACCCACACACACACAAACATTTGCCAGAACTGAGATTAGGACCTCTGCCTATCTAATTAATTGTACTGTAGTATTACACAGTTATTGCACATGCCACAGGGCTAAGAGGCTGAGAAGTGTATACAGGTATTTCTATGGTGGACATAGCTCCCAATCAATTAGGGACAAATTTCCACAGACTCAGGGACAAATCAGGAAATAATCAGGGACAAACAGAGATACTTTTAAAATGTCAGTGCTATTAGCGTAAGACATTGACAGATTACAACAATGTGACTTAATAGACATTTCAAGATGTAAGAGAATTCTATAGCTCTAATTATTTTCATTATTTAGTAAATGTAATTCATCACATTTTCCTCCAAAAGCCACCAAAGGTTTAAGAGATTAAGAGGGACAGGGCTAAACTTTGAATCAAAATCACGGACATTGCTGAAAATCATGGACAGTTGAGAGGTATGATGTGGATGACATCAGCAGCCATTGTGAAGAGACAGTGTAAAGTGTACTAGGTGGAACACATCTCCAAATGGTAAAACCCATACCCCCAGAGGATGTGGCAGCCAAACACAGACAGAGAATACTGTTTTCACACACACACTCACACAGTTGCCAGTATTGGGTTTAGAACCCCTACCTATCTAGTCATTGCCAGTACAGTGTTATGCAGTTATTGCACATGCCAAAGAGCTTATAGGGTTGAAGAGTGTCCCAAGGTACTTCTAAGGTGTATAACATCACCATCCTTTGTAAAGTATGGCAGTGAGGAAGTGTACTGGGAGAGGAAGGCCTCGAAATACTGTATCCTACAAATATACACACCTACAAACACACACATTTGTCAGGAGTGAGATTAGAACTCCTGTCTATTTATCTGTACTATATTTTACCTTATTATTGCATGCACCATAGAGCTTATAGAGCTGAGGGTTGTCCAGCAGTACTTTTCAGGTGAATGACATCAACATCCCTTGAAAAGTAAGGCAGTGGGACATGTTTTGGATGGGAAGGTCCGCAAAACACTTTATCCTACAAACATGCACACACTTACCAGTATGGAGAGTAGAACCCCTGCCCATCTACTTATTTGTACTCTAGTGTTACACAGTTATCACACACACCACATAACTTATTGGATGGAGACCAATCCAAAGGTACTTCTAAGGTGAATGACATCAGCAGATCTTGTAAAATAGGGGAATGGGAAGTGTCCTTGGTGGGAAAGGCCTACAAAAGCTATTCCTACACACACACACACACACACACACACACACACACACACACACACACACACACACACACACACACACACACACACACACACACACACACACACACACACACACACACACACACACACACACACACACACACACACACACACACACACACACACACACACACACACACACACACACACACACACACACACAGAGTGGAACTGAAATTAGAACCACTACCTATCTAGTTATTTGTACTATAGTGTTACACAGTTATTGCACACACCACAGAACTTATAGGACAGGGACCAGTCCAAAGGTACTTCTAAGGTGAATGACAACAGCAGATCTTGTAAAGTAGAGCAGTGGGAACTGTCCTGGATGGGAAAGCCCTAAAATTCTTATTCCTACACATACAGCAAGACGGAAATTAGAACCACTACCTATCTAGTTATTTGTACTATAGTGTCACACAGTTATCACACACACCACAGAACTTACAGGATGGAGACCACTCCAAAGGTACTTCTAAGGTGAATGACATTAGCAGATCTTGTAAAGTAAGGCAATGGGAAGTGCCCTGGGTGGGAAAAGCCTCCTAATACTTAAACCTACAGACACACACACACACACACACACACACACACACACACACACACACACACACACACACACACACACACACACACACACACATGCACACACACACACACACACACACACACACACACACACACACACACACACACACACACACACACACACACAGAGTGGAACTGAAATTAGAACCACTACCTATCTAGTTATTTGTACTATAGTGTTACACAGTTATTGCACACACCACAGAACTTATAGGAAAGAGACCAGTCCAAAGGTACTTCTAAGGTGAATGACAACAGCAGATCTTGTAAAGTAGGGCAGTGGGAACTGTCCTGGATGGGAAAGCCCTAAAACTCTTATTCCTACACATACAGCAAGACGGAAATTAGAACAACTACCTATCTAGTTATTTGCAGTTATCACACACACCACAGAACTTACAGGATGGAGACCACTCCAAAGGTACTTCTAAGGTGAATGACATTAGCAGATCTTGTAAAGTAAGGCAATGGGAAGTGCCCTGGGTGAGAAAAGCCTCCTAATACTTAAACCTACAGATGCACACACACACACACACACACACACACACACACACACACACACACACACACACACACATACACACTAGAGGCAGGTGATGTGATATCATAACCCTCACCTCAGTACTATTACACAATGGAGCTTGCCTTTATGCTGGCACATGCAACTGGTTATGACTGGTATGCCACTGTCTGCAGCAGGACATCACTCTATGCCATTCAGGGTATCCATCTATGTGACTCACTCTCTGTGTGTCCCCCTGTGTGTCTCTCTCTATCACTGTCTGTCTCTCTCTTCCCCACATCTATGTGTGGGTATGTTTGACATATTGTTATCTGTTACCCATATATATATGTCTGTGTATCACATGCAACAGATGTAGATATCACATATGGACCACCAACAGTTAGCTGAGAGTAATTCTGTCTGATGGGTGTGTAGGGACAGTTAAGGTGTACATAGCTGTCAGTATGCAATGACATATATGCACAACACAGTTAAATAGTCCAATGTGGGTTCCAACATGGCCTGTGATTCTCAAAGTGTAGGAGCATGCCAAGTGTGACCTTTTATGGTGAGAGTGGGAGTCTATTCCAGAGATAGGTGTACTCTGGTCCAGGGTTTTTTGTGCTACAACCATACCTCTCAAAAGTAATCAGGACTTTCCTACAGGTACTGGGTTTGTTTTAGCAAACGTTTTCTGACATATCTGAAGTCTGACTCCACAATGTATTGTGTCATTACCTAGTGACAGACATCCTCAGATCATCACAGTGCTTTACTACCAGAGGAATACAAGATGTATGATGCACAGACCAATATTATGAGCTCATCTATATCCATTCTTGCCCAAAACTGCGTGGCTACAGCTGGTTGACTAATGAAGCTGTGTAAAAAACACAGACGGAAACAAACTGGTAAAACGGCATGGACTGTTTATTGATGTAAGCGCTTTCGGCTGCAATAGTACGCAGCCTTCATCAGACAAGATACAAAATCCATGACATCCTGCAACACTTAAATATACCCATTCATCATAAAACTCATGAATCAATTAACCAATAAAAAACAAGGTTAATTAACCCTGTACAACATTAATATTAAATGTACTTCTTTTTATAAAAAGCACAATTATAAACAGCAATGATAAATGGCAATTATAAAAAGTATCCACTACAAATAAACTACAAAGAAGACTTGTCACAAAGCATAAAAATAGAAAAAATTAGAAAAAATAGAAAAAAATAAATAAAATTAAATCCTCTTCAAATAAGGAAAAACACCTATACATTGCCAGTTCGAATTCAGCTTAGTTTGTACATATTACATTATTTTATAAGTAAGTTTTTATACATAATTTAATATAAAACATGAACTAATACTTTACTAATGCTAGTAATTCACCCACACTACCTAATTACTTATCTACATAAAGCTTTGAGCTTAAGAATACACTTAATGAAAGCAACATCATTCAGCCCTGGAGGTATCTGTGCAGATGATCTAATTTGCCAGAACAATTCCTGCTCTTCTAGATAGAGCTGCCATGCACCCCCTCTAACATCAATGTTGACCTGATGGACAACAGTGGACAGAAAGCGATGTTCTGGATATTCCAAAATATGCCTAGCAAGTGCATTAGTCAAATCCTTCCTCCCTATGGCATATAGATGTTCATAAATTTGCTTTCTTAACTTCCTCTCAGTTTTGCCGATATAAAAAGAGGGGCATTTCTCACATACAGCAACATATACCACACCACATGATTCACAGTTATAGTTACCATTGATGGAAATACTTTGCTTATTAATATTGATTTTGTTACCAGGTGAAACATGCTTACATTGAGGGCACATGCCACATTTTCGCATACCAACTACTTTTTGTTTACTAGTAGCCCTACTTTTTTCAACAATACCATTTAAATTGAGGCCCCTTCTAAATGCAAAACCTGGATGTGTGCCTAATGTTTTAGCCAACGCTCTATCTTCTAGGATAATGTTCCAATTTTTAACTTAAATATCCCTAATGGCTTGATAATCCATACAGTATGTAAAAAGAAAATGTATCCTATGTGATGTCAACATGTTGTTATTCATGTTTAACTTAGATGGCCTATCCAACAACCCACCTCCCAGCAAGGGCAAAAAATGCCCATTATATCTTTTGCCCTGCACTTCATCTTGTAACTGTTTTATTAGATGGGCTGCATAGCCTCTACTCAGGAACATTTTACCTATGTTGTCACATTCACTAACAAAGTCAACCTCCTCTGATATCATCCTGGCAGCCCTAATGAGCTGCCCTTTTACCACACTTCTTTTTGGTGGAGGGGGTGGCAACTTGAAAAGTGAAGATAACAATTTGTTTTTTTGAAAAGTGAAGATAACAATTAGAGTGGGTTGGTTTTCTATAGATCAGAGATTTAAACTTGTTGTTAACCTTATCCTTACGTATTGTTACGTCTAGAAAATTCATGTCATCCATACCCATAGAATAGTGAAGCTACAACCACATGGTGAACCCATGGCTATTCCGGTATTTTGTAAAAAGAATTGATTCTTAAACACTAGAAAATTATTAGATAAGACCAATTCTAAAAGAGTCTCCACAACATACATCTGCATGGAAGAGGCTCTTTTAGCCAGCATAAAATTCCTAGTCCAATCTATGCCCAATTGGTGGGGAATCACCATGTAAAGATCTTTCACATCTACTACAAGAAAAACATACTCTGAACTATATTCAATTTTATTAAGGTTCTCTAAAAAGTCCCATGAATCTTTGCAAATCTGGGGTTCACCATGTAACATCGGCTTAAGAATCCCATCAACATACTTGGCACAAGCATAAGTAATGGATCCTCTCCCATCAACTATTGGCCTAAGTGGGGGATCTACTACGTTTTTGTGAATTTTTGGTGTACCAAATATGGTGGGAATCTTGGGGGCTGGCATGGACAGGAAATGAAAGGTGTTACAATCAATACTACCTTCCAAAAACAAGTCGTCCAAAATCCCCCTAATTTTCCTATAGGCTACATGTATCTCGTTTAAGCTGGAAGTCAAGTATACATCAGATTGCAGATGATTTAACATCTTGCTGTCATATAAGTATTCATCCATGAACACCAGACCTCCGCCCTTATCTGGCTTCATGACTCTAACCTTACAGTCATACAAGAGTGAAATAAAATCCACTTCATTTTTTGAGATGTTACTTGTCATTTTGCTACTAGTATTACTAGTATTCAATCTAGCCCTTACATCTATTTCACAAACTTTTTCAAACATGTTTAAAACACAATTCAATGGTGGATTAAATACACTTGAAACCCTCAAGGTGTTACAAAGGGCAGGTGTATTACCTAGAGAGGCTGCCAAGTTCAACTTCCTAACAAACAATTTTAAGTCAATGATAGTTTTAACTAGTTCACCCCTTCTATCCGGGACAAACGACAGCCCTTTTGAAAAAAAGTCAATAACGGGTTGATCAACAGTCAAAACTGTGTAGTTGTATATATTAAAATCACAGTTTTGACTTGTAAGAACCGTAGGTCCCATCATTGGAGGGAATGTCATCTCCTCCGTTGGTTCCGTCTCTTCCTCCTCTGTGCTTGACCCCTGTTGTTGAATCTGGTATTGTTGTTCCCCTGTCTGTTGTTGTCCCTGGAAAAACCCTGATCATTGCCACTTTGGGCAGGTACATGATTTTGGTTTTGGCCATGACCATTATTATTACTATCATTGTAATTATTATTGGTTTGATTACGAATATGTTCGCTTCTATGAACTGGAACTTGTTCTTGATTTTCAGTATCTTCAGAAGGGGTGACTAGCTCATTTACTACCCCTCTATTAAATAAATTGTGTCCCACTAATGGGGGAGGGGGGTAGGCTTTGTTATTTTCATAGTCATAGAGGTATCTGTCCATCTTACGTTTTTTATTGCTGACCAATTTAGCAATAGATGCCTCTATACTTGAAAAAGTTCTTAAATAGTCATATTTATATAGTGGAAAATCACTGTCCTGTAACAAACCAGTCTCAAGTACTTCTAGTTCATCTTTAAGTACTGTGATTTCCAAACCATAGAAATTGATTAATGACGACAAAAAGTCAAAGCCCTGTGTGTCAAACAGGGTTAGCAATTCTTTGTGATATAAAGAATTATTGACCAAACCTGCCAGTATGTTGTGGAGACTCTTTTAGAATTGGTCTTATCTAATAATTTTCTAGTGTTTAAGAATCAATTCTTTTTACAAAATACCGGAATAGCCATGGGTTCACCATGTGGGTGTAGCTTCGCTAACAGCGTAATGGCGTTTTGGGAACATCAATTTTTATTTAACAATGCAATGTATCAACAACATGTAACTTGGTATACTAGATACCAAGATGACATGTGTTTTATCTGGAAAGGACCCCCAGATTTAATACCTGACTTTATAGACAGTATTTCCATTATGACTAACTTTTTGGAGTTCACATATTCTATGGGTATGGATGAAATGAATTTTCTAGACGTAACAATACGTAAGGATAAGGTTAACAACAAGTTTAAATCTCTGATCTATAGAAAACCAACCCACTCTAATTGTTATCTTCACTTTTCAAGTTGCCACCCCTCCACCAAAAAAGAAGTGTGGTAAAAGGGCAGCTCGTTAGGGCTGCCAGGATGATATCAGAGGAGGTTGACTTTGTTAGTGAATGTGACAACATAGGTAAAATGTTCCTGAGTAGAGGCTACCCAGCCCATCTAATAAAACAGTTACAAGATGAAGTGCAGGGCAAAAGATATAATGGGCATTTTTTGCCCTTGCTGGGAGGTGGGTTGTTGGATAGGCCATCTAAGTTAAACATGAATAACAACATGTTGACATCACATAGGATAAATTTTCTTTTTACATACTGTATGGATTATCAAGCCATTAGGGATATTTTAGTTAAAAATTGGAACATTATCCTAGAAGATAGAGCGTTGGCTAAAACATTAGGCACACATCCAGCTTTTGCATATAGAAGGGGCCTTAATTTAAAAGGTATTGTTGAAAAAAGTAGGGCTACTAGTAAACAAAAAGTAGTTGGTATGCGAAAATGTGGAATGTGCCCTCAATGTAAGCATGTTTCACCTGGTAACAAAATCAATATTAATAAGCAAAGTATTTCCATCAATGGTAACTATAACTGTGAATCATGTGGTGTGGTATATGTTGCTGTATGTGAGAAATGCCCCTCTTTTTATATCGGCAAAACTGAGAGGAAGTTAAGAAAGCGAATTTATGAACATCTATATGCCATAGGGAGGAAGGATTTGACTAATGCACTTGCTAGGCATATTTTGGAATATCCAGAACATCGCTTTCTGTTCACTGTTGTCCATCAGGTCAACATTGATGTTAGAGGGGGTCCGTGGCAGCTCTATCTAGAAGAGCAGGAATTGTTTTGGCAAATTAGAACATCTGCACAGATACCTCCAGGGCTGAATGATGTTGCTTCCATTAAGTGTATTCTTAAGCTCAAAGCTTTATGTAGATAAGTAATTAGGTAGTGAGGGTGAATTACTAGGGTTAGTAAAGTATTAGTTCATGATTTATATTAAATTATGTATAACAACTTACTTATAAAATAATGTAATATGTACAAACTAAGCTGAATTCTAACTGGCAATGTATAGGTGCTTTTCCTTATTTGAAGAGGATTTAATTTTATTTTTTTTTTTCTATTTTTTCTAATTTTTCTATTTTTATGCTTTGTGACAAGTCTACATTGTAGTTTATTTGTAGTGGATACTTTTTATAATTGCCATTTATCATTGCTGTTTATAATTGTGCTTTTTATAAAAAGAAGTACATTTAATATTAATGTTGTACAGGGTTAATTAACCTTGTTTTTTATTGGTTAATTGATTCATGAGTTTTATGATGAATGGGTATATTTAAGTGTTGCAGGATGTCATGGATTTTGTATCTTGTCTGATGAAGGCTGCGTACTATTGCAGCCAAAAGCGCTTACATCAATAAACAGTCCATGCCGTTTTACCAGTTTGTTTCCGCCTGGTAGAGTGTGTTTTTTAAGGTTTAGTTGTTGGTTTATTTTTTGTCTAATGAAGCTGTGTAAACATTCCAGCAACTTGATGATATACTGGCTGGGGATCTCCTGCTTGTGTGGTATTCTATTTACCTGAAACATCATATCCTGGTGTGACCATACCTCTCAACTGTAAATTTTTTACCAGATTGTCCGGGTGTTTGTCTAAATGTTTTGTCCAGTCTACATAAACTTGTGTTTTTATGGCATTAGTTGCATATAATTGAGGAGTGACATTAATCATAATGACAGACCTTAGGTTTTCAGACCTCATAACCTACAAACAATTCCTACTAATGCAGAACCCATTATCCTACCAATTTTCTCAGTATGTAAGGGCAATATTTACAACACGTGCCTATCATTGTGCCTTTGTCCCATGTATATTCACCTACAATTTTAACCCAAAGTCGTTTACTTACTTGGACGTCACTTTAGTTAAAGATGAAGTTACTCAGTCTGTTCAAAGTCCTGTCTAATGAAAACCCACTTATTGTAATAGTTTACTGCATTATCAAAGTAATCAACCTCCTTTTCAAAAAAGGCGATTCATTAAAGGCCAATACATCCCCTTGCTAGGATGGTTTCAGATGACACTTTATTTGAGAAAGAAAGTGAAGTCCTAGCCATGATGTTTAGTGCCAGAGGGTACCCTTCACAAATTATTAATAAAACCAAAGTAGAAATTAAGGCAAAAAGGGAAAGTGGTAACATTGTACCCCTCATAAAATCCACTTTTGTTTCAGTTGGAGATATGAATAGAACTGAAAAGCCCCTTAAAAGATTATACTATCATTTTTGTTCTGCAACATTATGCAGAAGAAGTGAAATGAGGAACATTCTCACTAAAAATTGGAGAACTTTTTCTTTGTTTAAAGGGGTTATTGATAAAATAGGGGTTAGACCCACATTTGTTTATAAAAGAGGGAGAACTGTGAAGAATGTTTTGGACACCAGGGCTGGCTACCAGTTTATGCATTCAAACAACAAAAAACAAGCACTACGAGGTCTGGTTCTTGCACTCAGTTCAGGACAATTTTAACAGCTGACTGTGTGCAAGTTAATGGTGTAACCTGTAAGGTCACTTTTACTTGCAATTGCAACTCTGTAGGGATGATTTATCTGGCTTGTTGCCAAACCTACACAAGCTTCTATGTAGGAAAAACCCAGAGAAGGTTAAAGGAGAGTATCCCCTTCATATTAGAAAGAAAAAATAATCTAACTCTTTGACAATGCATGTTCATGAGGATCCATGTCATTACTTTTTATTTTTTGGTTTAGATTGTGTTTTAAAAGATCCTAGAGGAGGTCCCGGGGAGGACACAATGGAGCAGCGAGAGTTGCTATGGCAACTTAGGTTAAATGCTAGCTCCCCCCTTGGACTTAATGAGCACATTACTATTGGTAGTGCTCGGAAACTTAAGTCTTAGCAAGTTTAATACAATTGTTTTAGGAATGTGTACATTTTTTTACATATGATAAAATATTTGTAATTTTCTGTACATTCTGTATTTTCTGTTTTTTACTTTGCTCAAAAGTTTTTGAATTATACACAAATATATCCTTGTACTTTAAAAGTGAGGGTGTGTGTCACATGTTTAATTAATAGGCTTATATAAACCTGTGTTTGAATGTGGCTGTATACTATGAAGAAGTCTGTTTACTATTCAGATGAAAGCGCTAAGTATTTGGATTAAACTACTGTGTTTTATCTTTTTTTGATTCCTGCTGTTTTTTCTTGCCACCTGTGGAATTGGAATTTTATGGTTTACATTACGCAAATGTGCTTAGCCACGCTGTACCATACAAATACAGATTGATAGTACTATTTTGAAACAGTTAGTGTAACATATGTACTAGACTGCTAGATGTCATATACACCTTATGGGATGTTACACCTGCCCTTACTGTGGAAGAAAGCTGATGCCTACATTTTCCCTCTCATTAATCTGTTCTCGGTATCTCTTCAAACGTGTCAGTTAAAGTGAAGAATTTATGATGTCCTGTGTGCTGAGCTGAGATAATCTTCCTATCTGTACCTTTGTATTCTAAGCTGTCAAGGTTTTGAATCCAGATATATGTTGCATATTTATTTCATGTTTTCACATATTATTAGCATGTGTATAAGTGTGTGATGCATATGTTATAGTATTGTCTTTATGTCCTCATGTTTCCACTGTCCTACGTAGACTTCAGCTAACAACTTTGTTGCATACAGCAGTACATCTGAAGTGTACAAAGTTTCAAAGGATATGCACATTTCTGCATCTTAATGTTTGTTGCTGTCATACCTACCCTTGAGAATTTCTTGAGAATCACTGATGATTACAGGCATTAAGAAAATTCATATATTTGATTTTGTAAATTTATATAGATCAGAAAATGCAGGATAACATACCGCAAAACTGTGCAGAAATAATCCATAAACCAATCTCTCTCCATGCCTTTATCTGTATCAGTACTCCTGTTTCCAAATGTCTGCCCCCCCCCCTCTTCTGGCTCATCAGATAAATCTTCCTGCATCAGTATTGTTTCCATAATCCATGTTTTCACCAACAATGACATGCTTGGTCCGTTATGTGTTTCATAGTCATTCACAACATGCTCATATCTTCCAAGAAAAACCTGCAACATGAGGCACATTCAATGCTTTTTCAGTGTTTAAAACCATACCACAATAGTCACATGTTGAGCACATTGCTGTTATACACATAAGGTAATATGATTGATGAGGCTGCATTTGCATCCAAGTTCGGAAGTAAAATATTTATAACACATACCTGTCTTTGTAGACATATTGACTATAGAACTCAATCATGTCATGTAAACACATACAATTACACAACAGCAATTACACCATGTCACAAATACATGAACACTCACTGTATTTGAGGACTTTGTCACTGTACATCTGTATCATACACATAAGGAGTGAAGGACTACAACTGTCATGACAAATGTGTAAATTATGACACCTGAGACATGACCATAACACATCCGTTCTGTATTCCATCAGATTCAGACAGATATATATATTGCTTATTTGTGCAATGATTGGCATGGGGCAGCATAGACTGCTGCTAATTCCTGATATAAATTCAATAGCTGAAAATATGATTATGCATGTGCTAATAATTTGCTATCAACCATGCAAATGCACTTCCTAGAGGTGCACTTCAGAGAATTAATACAGAATTATGTGAGTGGGTAGTACAACTTCTGTATGGGTTAAAGGGATGTTGCAACCCAGACAGACAGATTTTGGAGTGATGTTGACTCAGTTAATTCAGTCCGTTATGTCTGCACTCCAACACTTAACTTGAAACTTTGGTTTAATGGCGCATTACCTTTTCACTCATAGTCCGTCTGTGCTATTCAGCAGTGCACTGTCATATTTTGGAAATGTCTGTATTGCCAATGCAAGCATGAGATAATACAAGTGACAGTAACACAGTAAGCCGTTACTATTTACATGCAGGCATCTCAGGATGAGCTGTCATGAATGCTTGCCTGAAAATCCAGTGTTTTACAACTATGATTGTCATTGAAACACACAGATGCATATCATTCACTTTACCACAATGTCCATGAATGACAGTGTAGAGATGTTATTAGAGTAGTATGTAATTGCATGGGAATAGCACATTGTTGCTACATTGGCCTGGCCAGACACATGTATTTTCCACAAATCCTGTGATGCACAACAACTGCTCCTCATAACACTTATGTGTTAATACTTGCAAATATACATTTTCATACCTTTAAAGTCAGACTTATCCTGTAGTACTTGAGATTCATACTATATTCTCTAGATTGTGTAACTAGTTGGGTAGGAGGTTCAAATCTGACAGTGGTGCATTTGTGTTGTGTCTGTGTGGTTCTAGTGGAAAGTAAGTAAAGCTTCAATACCAGATGTGTGGTGTTTCTTTCCACTCAGGAGAAAACGTTTTAACTTTGAAGACAGCTCCCTCTGCAATTTATCCTTCTTTTATCACAAACATCTTTGCAGTAACACAGTGATGAGGTCATCCTGTCAAAAGTGCATTCTCTACACTCAAAAGTCAGACTTCTCCTGTGGTGCTAGAGATTCATACTGTGTTTTGAAGTTTGTGTAACTAGATAGGTAGGAGGTTAAAATCTGAAAATGCTGAAATTGTTTGCATGTGTTGTGTGTGCATCTGAAGAATCAGTTACATTGAACTTCATTGTCAGATGTGCTGTATCTACTTTCACTCGGGTGAAATATTTGCACTGGGAGAGGATTCCACCTTAACCTTATGCTGCTTTTACACAAGCATCTTCTCTGCAAATCCCTGATGAGGTCACCCTGTCAAAAGTGCAGTCTCTCCACTTAGAAGTTAGACTTCTGTGGTGCTTGTGTTTGGTAGTGTGTTCTCTAGGTTATATAACTAGATAGATAGGTGGTTTGAATCCACCACTGGATAAATGCTGTGAGTGTGTGTCTATATCTGTATTGTTATTCTGAATTTTCTGCATCAGTACATTAGTTGTGTAGGCTTTCACTTACAAGCCATATTTACACAGTGAGACTACTCCCCCATCAATCTATTGCATTTTTTTACAACATGCACATTCTTATTATTGAAATCTAGCTTCTCTTGCGGTGTTTCCTGGTGATACTGTGATCTACAGATTGTGCACCTGGATAGGAACGTGGTTCAAATCAAGCAGTGAATGACTACTGTATGTGTTTCTCTCTTGTGATGTGTAGCAATGGCTTCAGCGGCAGATGTGATGTGTAGCTGTACAGTGTTAGTAGACTGTCCCAACAGTTTCATTCCCTTTTTGCAGACACATTACCCTATTAAAATCATGGTGAGGTCACCGATTGAAATGTGCACTGTCACAGTTGTAAGACAACATCTTGTGTTGCACTTCCAATTAATGCAATTTTCTCTAGCTTGTGATCTGAGACAGGTAGTCTGTTCAAAAGCAGGTGTTACTTCTTAAACTCAGTTGGGTCAGTGTAAGTGTAGGTAGTAAAGTTGTCAACCAAATATCTCAATGGTGCATGTATCATTGGAAATTTCTCTTTTAATACTTTCTGTGCATTTTAGCACAGACTACTGCTTTGTTGAACGCTACTGAAACAATTTGTTGAAATGTGCCTTTTTTAAAATTAGGAGTAAGTCTTTTTTTGTGGCATGAGGACATGATACAGTGTTCTGTAGCTTGTTGCCTGAGAAAGACCTAAGTTTGAATCTGTGGCAACCTATGCATTATGCATGATTCTGCTTCTACCATCACAGTGATTAATGCATTATGGGATATGTGTGTTTAGGTATACCTAGCATAATGCAATATTTTGTAACAAGGAGACGGATAACCAAATTACAAACTCATATGCCTTGCTTTAATAAGATGACATAATTCCTTCAAATACATGGCAACTCAAATATTGAGTAAGACTTCTCATGTGGCACTTTCAGTCTACCCAATATCTTGTAGCTTATGTTCTCACATGGGTACATTTTCAAATGCAGTGACTGAACAATATCAGTGTGTCTCAGTACAGTGCTATGCATTAATGTCAGCCACTACAGTTGTCATGGATACAATTACAGTGGCAAATGTGTCACCCATCACTTTTACCTCAAATAACTTTTGTACAACACAACAATATGACATGGCTTCACATAACTTATGCATCACAGTAGTGTCCCCTCTGGCCCATGTGATTAATACACATTTTGTTATCTTGTGGACTTACATAGGCAACTGTTGAATTCCAGCAAAGAACATCATTATGCCAGTGTACTGATGTGACACATAGCAAATTACATCAAATCATTCCATACAGCTTCATGTTAGACAAACACTTTTTGACACATTCAGGATTTCATAGCAGTCAAATAGCTGGACTGTGGCTCTTCTGGTGAGAGAGCTCCTGTGGCACAGGCAATGAATCCAGCCTTGTAGAGCATAGCTATGCATCTAGACTGTCGTTTAAATCTGGAACTGTGTGTGTACAAAATAATGTGGACAGAAATTAGGGTACTGGCTATGCAACACTGATATTGGACGGTTCATTGTTGTATCCACATTAACATAGCTACCTTGTTTTCATCACTCGAGACAAATTTGTATTGGAAAATTTTTCCTCAAAAGTTCCTTCTTACTTTACACCTTTATTTCTGTCATTTAGGACAACTATTATTGCTATCTCCTGTGGCTGATGCAGTTAATACACTGCTCTGTAGACTATGTAACATGCATGGTAGGGGTTTGAATCTGTTAACATCTGTCTGGCAGACATTTGTGACAGACAGTAGTGGTGTAGGTATGGAATACAGGTATGGAACAGTAAAAGGGCTGAATTTTTTTGGGGGTGGACCCAGTAATTAAATTTATAGCCTGTATGCATACTAACAGGTTAGAAGGGGTCAGTTGTTTCCATTAAAGCAAAGGACTGGTATCATAGTGCTCCATAAAAGGAAAGGTGACACACTGGAACTGTGGAATTTCAGGCCAATTTCACTGTCATTTACTTACACTATATTAGGGGAGCTATACCCATTACAATGGGACAGTGATGTAAGCCCTTTGAGTGTGCTCTTCATGACACAGCTGCTATGCCTATTTCTGTGGTATCAATGATTGATTATGCAGCTCTCCGTTATCTGTCCTAGCATGTCTTCAAGTCTGGAAAGATACAAATGTTGAGCATGTCAGTGAGTGGTCACAACCATTACTTATTTTCAAATAATAATGCTCCACATTGCATGTCTTCAGCCAAATGTTTATGTATCACTGTAATTCATTTGTTACTGCTGTAGACCTTTATGGGACATGAGGGCTTATATAATTTCTTACTCTATGGCATGCAGCAAGGTTATCAGAAAGTATGAGTGGGCTAGCGTTATGAGACTTTCTTGTGTGCTTGTGTTGTTTAACTTGCTGTTATGGTATTGTTTGCAGTAATTCCTTGTCAGCATCCCCAATATAATGATGTAGTAGGTGCACACCATTTAACAAAGGGACCTTTAAGTAATGAATGTCATGAGATATGTGTTGTCATTTGTCGTTCATTGTCAAGACCTAACTAAATTAGCCTCAGGGATGTTGACTTTGCCAATGTCTGTGCAATGAAATTAGTGACCTATTGGTGGAGGATGACAACAAATGTCAGGGCAGTGCACATTTGCTGTATTTGCAATTACAACTACTATAGGGAATTATTAATGCATATTGATGGGCGTGTTGTATGTTTTGTATTGTCATAAAATTCTTACTACTGCTTTTAACAAAGCTCACTTCAGAGATAAATATATATTCCATTTATACTGCATTCACATCTATACTTTAATACATGTAATTAATTTAGAATGTCAGGTGTGCCATACATCTTCTCATTGATTACAGTAACAAAACTGCCATCATAATCACAAATAATTGTAGGCTGCTATTTGATGATGTATGGTGAGCAGAGACATGCAAACACAGGAAAATCATAACAACTCAGAAAAGCTAGAAATATTCAAATGAACACACTTGCCAGTACACACTTTTATTTTACCCATGTCTTGTGTGGGTTACCTATCCATTTGTGATATACAGAAATCAACAGCCTGTGCTAATTGATATGCCTGATGATATTTAGAAACACGACCCTTTTAGGTTCATAGGTTCATACTAGGCTATCTGCCCTAGGGCATTTATAAGCCTAGCTAGAGTGTGTTTGGCTTTCGCCACCCATTTTAAATTAATTTTGCTATGCCCTTTTTCGAGGTTAGTATACCTTGCCTCTGTCTAACAGTGACACAGAAGTGATACCCAGGGTAAACCTATGATCTCCCATCCACTCATCAAGATTCCTCTTGAAGAGAGTCAATGAGGGACTCTGCCTAACCTGGACTGGGATTTTATTCCAGAGTGAAGGGAGCCTCTGGGTTATGAATCTGTCCCTCCAGCATGTCCTATTTATTTCAGTGCTGAGGTTCGTGTCTCTCGAGCGCGTAGCTCGATGGGATTTGGATTTTCTGAGGTGCAGTATGTCCATTAATTCCGGGTTGGACATGGCTTTATACGTCAGGCACAGATCGCCTCTGAGCAGGCGGTATGCCACTGAGTAGAGCTGGAGTTTCTTTAACCGGGCAGCATATGGCATCTGTTTGAGCCCTTTGATCCTCTTGGTGAGGTACTTTTGGGGTCTTTCCAGTTGCTGCAGGTGTCTGGTAAGGTACATCCCAAAAGGGGCATTGTACTCAATTATGGGCCTGATGAGGGATGAGTAAAGAGGCACGATGACCTCCCCTGATCTAGATGTGAATCCCTTCATGATTAGGTGGGCTATATAAAATGTTTTTCTAACCACTTTGGCCACGTGGTTGTCAAATGAGAGATTGCTATCAACTTGGGTCCCCAGGTCCCTAATTACTTCTTCTGTACTTAATGGATTACCACCTATGTGGTAATTTGTGGGCACTTTGTCTTTGCCTATGACTATACACTTTTTGGCGTTTAGCTTGAGGCCATGGCTCTGGCACCAGTTGTCTGTTTCTATGAGGCCCTTTTGGAGGATGCTTGTGTCGGCTGGAGAGTCGATTATGGCACCCAGTTTGCAGTCATCTGCGAACTTGATCAGCCACAGTCCTTCCGTGTTGGCCTGTACCTCCGAGAAATATATACCGAGCAAGAGAGGTCCCAGGACTGAGCCTTGTGGGATGCCACTTGTAACTGGTTTGGAGTCTGACATGGCTCCAGCAATTCTAACCATGTGGATTCTGTCCTTGAGCCAGTTTGCAACCCATCTAGTGACATAGGGGTTTATATTTAAGGTGGTGAGCTTATCTATAATGCCCGAGTGGGGTATTGTATCGAAGGCTTTTGCGAGGTCCAGGTTGGCTGTGTAGACCACCTTCCCTCATGAATGGCCTTGGTGACTGTTTCAAAGAAATTGACCAGGTTTAAGAGGCAGGATCTGCCCTTAACAAAGCCGAACTGGGTAGGATCCAGTGTCTGTAGGTCCCCAATATCTTTATTTATGAGGTCCATGATGATCCTTTCCATAGCTTTGCAGACCAAGCTAGTCAGGCTTATGGGGCAATAGTTTTCAGGATCCATTGAGGCACAACCTTTGTGGAGAGGGACCACTGTTGCTGTACGCCACTCTTTGGGTACATATCCTGTAGTAAGGCTGAGATTGAACAGTAGTTTTATGTTTGGGTTTAGCTCTTCTTGGAGTTCATGTAGAAGGCAGCCCGGGACACCGTCTGGTCCCATTGATGCTGTGTTTTTTACTTTGGAGAGGGTGGCTCTTACCTGAACATCTGAGATGTCAGGGGGGGCAGCACTCTGCTGGGATAGATATTTGCCCTTTTGGTGGGGAGGGGGGGAGAAGTTTGCGCTGAACCTGTCAGCTAGGATGTTGGCAATGTCTGTGGGTTCGATGTATTTTTTGTCATTTTGGACTAATTCTGAGCATATCTGGGAATTCCCACCCTGGTTCCTAACATAACTAAAGAAAGCCTTGTGATTATCCTTAGTGTCCTGTGCAATTTTGTCAGGGGATTGACTACACTTGACTTATATCTTGACTGATGTGCATGTTTGCATATGCAACATTGGCATGCTATAGTTACAGAAATGGCAATATGTATATAAGATCACTATTCTGTTTATATCCCGGTCAATGTAGCATATCTGTGATATGTGTCAGGCTCATCTGTATTTTGCTGCATGCATGCACAGCATGCACGTACAGGCATGTTCGGTCACTGACTTTCTATCATTCCAATCATGCAAATTGCTAAACAAAGGCTTTTTTCATCAATTAATAACATCATTCCTATGACTGCACAAGTAACTGTGATTCTTCTTAATATACCAAACATAGTTACGGGCATATACATTGCCCTAAAACCATTACTATTGTTTCCTTCACACACACATGACAATGACAGCCTTACAGTTCTTTAACCTATATGTGTGTTCTAACATTAGCTGTGTGGATGTCATTTATTACCTTTTATCTCTCCTGCAGTATACATTCCAGTGACAGAGTACTTCAATACACCTGCCACTCATGTTTAGATCAGCATTCTCAGTACAATCATACGAGTAACAGATAAATTACTGAGGATGCCAGGAAACATGTATAAGTGGCAACTGAAAATGAATATACTTTGACTGTTATTATATTAATGTTTAGCATTTACATTAATATAAACCCACTTGGCTCATACGTGCTAAGAGGTAAAATAACCCCTTTCCATGGTTACAAGGGGCAAAAATAGCAAATACATGTCCCCTTCTGATGTACATGACCTAATAGCTGTAGGGTTCATTTATTCATGTTATCTATGATGACAGGGAGAATAGAGTAGTGCTATCGATTACCACAAATAATTTCCTGTATGCACATCTGATATGCAATAACTGACCCGCGGTACTGGTGCTGCGGTAGCGTTGTCGCCTCACAGCAAGACGTTGTCCCGTTCGATTCTCAGCTAGACCGTCTTCTGTGTGGCGACATGTGTGAATGGGTGTACCTTCGTTGAAGGTTGTGCATCAGAGCTGGCAACTCGGCATGTAAAAATCTACTGCCAATCATTAGTGGACCGGAGATCCGCTGTGGCGACCCCTAACCGGGATAAGCCGAAAGACGCAACAACAACATCTGATATGCAATAACTGCAGAATATGCAAATATCCACTAAAGTATCTACTGCCTTTGCTAACTGTTATTTCATCTCAGCATTTTATTATCATTTATAACATGTTTGCTCCCCTTTGTTCCACTGTTGCTTTGAGTCTCTTCACACTAACATGTTAAATCATGTATGTTTTGCGTAAAGGGTACACGCTGGTTAATGAATCCCAGGGCTTGTTTTTCTTTTCTCCTACTTCATGTTGCAATTCCTGTTTGTATTATACTAACTTGCCTTTAGTTTCTCTAAACTGGCTAAAATTTCTCTAAAAATTGGGCAAGTTTACTGAAACAATTAAGATGCTTTGTATTAGTTGTCCATGCATGCTTGCTCACTTGGTATGGCTTCAGGCAACAATTTTTGTTTACATTGTGTGCTCACGCTTCTATGCACCTTTCCATGGCCGCTAATACTTCTGCTGATAAAAATGCAGGCATGCTTAGCAGCATGCATATTCAATAAATGCTACTGCTAATAACGCTAACATGCTTAAATCATGTATGCTTGGCACAAATGGTATGCACTTGTTAATGAGTCCCAGGGCTTGTTTTTTTTTTCTCCTACTTCATGTCATAATTCCTGTTTCTATTATACTAACTTGCTTTTAGTGTCTCTAACATCGCCAAAATTTCTCTAAATATCAAATCTAAATATCAAATCATCATATAAGTTGTATCTATTCTTAAACAAAGTGTTCACATTATCTCTAATTTGGTAATTATTTAAACTGTAGATATTTCTGTATGATTTTTGAAAATTGTAAAATTATTGTTCTTAAAATATTTTTGTAATACTTTAGAGCTTTTCTTGCTGGACCTCCACTGAATATGGGCATCTACATAGTCAAACTTTCAAATGTCAATCAAATGTTAAGCAAATGTCAATAAATCAATACACAACTAAACAAATAGATCGTAACTAAATTTAATTTCTCCCAAGGCTGCACAAGAACTGTGCCACACAAGGCTGCTGTGGCAGTGTTATCCACTACATTGCTCACATGCCTGTTTCTAGAGCTACCTCTATGTATAGCATATCCTCTCTGTCAGTGTAGTGCATTTCTTCCCGAAAACATGGCAGTTTTAATTTAATATGTCAATGCTGTCCTGGCCCTAGTATATATCTGATTAATGCTGGGCCAGATCATGCTGCCTGCTACATAGCATTTAGCTCGGTGCAGCTTCACAGTGCTGGTTTATGAATTTCAAATATAGCCATTTCATCATAGGACCATAAGAAATACAAGGCAACTGAGTCTTATGACTCTTTACATCTTGCCGATACCAACCTTCAAACTGAACTTCCACTTTCAAGCAGGGCCAGACAAGTAAAGCCATAGGTGGATTTAAAAAATCCTGTCCAATTGTCCAGTTCCCATTTGAAAAAAGTAAACATATCACACTGCTTAATTTGCAGTGGGAGTCTACTCCAGAGGTGAGATGGGTGTTGTGTAATGAACTTATCTCTCCACCTTATTCTGTTTATCAGCTGATAAAGATTTAGATCCCTTGTTCTTGTATGTGTGGGATTATTTGATTTGTGAAGATACAAAAGATTCTGGATTACTGGATCCTTAATGCCTCAGAAGGCAAAGTATAGCTCTCCTCTCAGTAATTTGTAAGATATTGAATAAAGGGACAGCACATCAATTCCTTACTGATGGCTTACAGTTTTTAAGCCAGTGATCTTAGGAACATCCGGGCTCTTTATAGTTCTTTCATATTTTTAAAGAGGTAGTCCCTAAAGGAGACATTGTATTCAATAATTAGTCTAATAAAAGCTGAATATTATGGATAGCCTTTTTGAATCTGGAAGACATCCACTTGGTGAACAGCTGGACTAAGTGGAAGGACTTCCTGACTACTGTCATTATGTGATGATTAAAGGAGAGGGAATTATCAATCAATTATCAACCATGTACCAAGATCTTTAACAACATTCTAATTCTAAAGTAGAGTATTATCTATGCCATATACTGGGAGAGGTTATTTTCCAAACTCAAGTATATTATACTTTTTAGCATTTCATTTAAGCCCAGTGTCAGCATGCCGGATGTTTAGAAGAGTAAGTTCTTATTCCTGGGTTTGGATGTTATAGGGTGTCTTTACAATGACACCCAGATTGCAGTCATCTGCAAACCTGGTTAGCCAGAGGTCTTAAACTGTGGTCTGAACTTGAAAAAGTAAACATCAAACAAAAGGGTCTTAGCAAAGAGTCATGGGAACAGCATTGGTTACCTTCATACTTGTTGATGAGTGACCTGCTACATGCACAGTATGATTTAGTCACACTAACCAGTAGAGATTTGAAGTGGTTAGGTGGTATAAACAAATATATGGCTTAAGATACCCATGTCTATACAGTGCTTGGTTAAATGAGGCTATACAATGAGCAGGAACATGCAAACATGGGCAATTTATAACAACACAGAAAAGCCAGAAATATTCAAATGAACACACTTGCCAGTATTGAAATATCACATATCAGGGTATTACAGCAATCGGTGGAAAATAAATTGCTAGGTTCTTTTCCTGCTCTCACTAAAGTCCAAACTAAGGCAAGTCTTAGTTAGATTACTAATAAACACCAAAAAAGGTGCACAGCTATTACAGTAAACTCAGTAGACACACAAGATTTACTTAGTAAAGATGTTTCAAAGCTGGCATTTAGTCAAATCTGGTAGAAAATTGTCACAGACAGTAGGGTGGTGGCTTAATGTGTAGCAGCTCATAGCAAATGAGCTCAAGGCCATGCAACCATTATAGTTCATAAAAACTCAGAGAAGCTAAAAATATTTAGATGAGAAGGCTGACCAATAGCAAAATAGCATGATTCAAGGTTCTACATCAATAAGAAGCCAGTCATTAGTGGAGTCTCATAAGACTGAAGTTGGCATAATAGTTAAGGCGTTTATATTATAGACACAAGGTACAGGGTTTGGTTCTTCTATTTGAGTTGAGACATTTGGCTAGGCATAAAATGGCCCACAACAGCCGATAGCCTAGTATTATCCCATGAAAACTATGATTGGTGCTGGGGCTTTTTGGTATCTAATTCTCTGATGTCAAGGTAAACATGAAGGGGCTCTGGCAGACCACTGGAAACTAGGCATGGTCATTAAATCCAATAAAGGTACAGATAACCTTCGGACAGCCTGGTGAAGACAAACAATGGGTGTCAGAGCCATGTACTTTAAAACTCAATGTGAAAAATACATAATAGTACCATTTGGAAAGAAGTCCATCCTTTGAAATTATCACATTGGTAATACACCCCTAAATAAGACCCAGTGGTCAGAAATGTGAGAACACGTGTTGACAATAACCTGACCTTTGACCACTATGTGCCTACTCAGAAGAGAAAATTGCTATATGTTGCACAACTTATTACTAAGGGCATGTCATCAGGGTCAAGGAGGTCATTGCTTCACTGTACTCAGCTCTCCTCTGACAAATCATTGACAGGAATGCATTCTTTGGCATGAAACAGCTTAAGACACCAGAGAGATTCCTCAACAAAAGAATACAGGGAGTAAACAACAAGTCTTACGTGGACCATCACAAAGCACTATCTCTGTACATGGTCTCCTCCAGACCATTGTGTGGTGATTGATGTCTAGCCTACAAGTGATCCTCTGATCCCACACTGTTGGCTTTGTTGCATGTCTGCAAATCAAACCACATCAGAAATACCCATTGTAAAGACCTAAACCTCATCTGCAAGATAAATAGAACATATTGGCGGGACAAGTATGTGTCTCAAAGATCACCTCATCCTTGAACAGGCTTTCCATCCATGTGAAGCAAAGCTCATCCTAAACCAAATTAAAATATAACTTGGATCAATGGATGGGAAATCACAAATGTACCCCTGGTTTCGCACCTCTGTCCCTAATGGGCAGCAGCAGCTTGTGAATGCTTGATGTGTACCAGGCTATATCTTATACATTTCCTTGGGCTATTGACACAGCTCAGCAATATTTTGGTAAATTTTGGATAAGCTTAGTTAGGCCAATAGTCCAATAACCAGCTAATGAACCTATAAAATGGCTAGATTCTATTTCCACTCTCACTATAGTACAAACTTAAGCAATTAACTAGACTACTAATGAATACCAACAAAAGTGCACAGCTATTACTGTAAACTCAGTACAAACACAAAATATAACTAGCCCAGGTGTTTCATGGCTGGTATTTCAGTTAAATGTAGTAGATTTTAGTCTCTTCACGTCATCATCTGGAGGAAATGAATGACGGTCAATCTATTTAACACATTTTTCAAGTTCTGTTCTGTTTGAAACTTTTGCCATGTTGCTATAACAACAGCATGCTCAGTCTATTAAGAAAAAAGCAAGAGAAAAGATAGGAACCTTATGTCTTTCATATATATATATATATATATATATATATATATATATATATATATATAATTGGCATTTTTTATGAATTTTCCAAATCCTTTGAGTTGACCAAAAGTGAAACAATAAGCAAAAGGAATCTGTTTATATAGTATCTGTGCATTAGTACTGTAACTTTTCTAGTATGTTTCATTGTAACAATTATAACTATTTATAACTTTATTTTTGTATTTGGAGCTTTTCTCTCTGGTCCTCCACCGAATATGGGCTTTGCCGCCCAGTCATACTATCCCAGTAAACAAATGCAATATAAAATAAAATAAAATAAAATAAATAAAAATACATATTCATGCAATTATTTGCATGCCCATGATTATTAATATATTAAAGGATATTTACAAAAAAATAAAGTTGAAGTCAGAGGTAGATTAGCGTCATTTAAATGCCCTTCTTAGTTCATATAATAAAACATACAAAGCCAAATGTTAACTTACTTTAAAATGCCTGGTAACACACTTCATATGGAGAGCTAAAATGCCATTATTAAAAATATAAGCAAGACTTGAAAAAATATTTAGAACAAGATGCAAATAAAGTGGAATGAATACAGTCACAATAATTTCTTTTTAGTAGGTCTCACTGTGATTTTTGAAGAGGTTAACTGCATGTTATGAACCAGTTTGTGTGTGTCTTTCCAGGGTTGTGTAAGCCCAGTCTACTAGTTCCATTTCAGCCCAAAGACTGTTAATTCTAACACAGGATACAGCTTCATCAAGTGTATTAAAAAATCTCCCCTGAGGGAGAGAACGTTTTAGTCTAATTAGATAAAGAAGTTGAGCTTGATGTTTCTTTGCGTCCTTGCATTTTTTACATTTAAAAGTTCCCAACTTCTTCCTATGTGTTGTGGACTTTTTTGGAAGTATGTTCTTACATAAAATCTGCTTCAGCTGGTGAGAACATTTAAATGTAAGAACATGCAAGGCATGTCAATATGTTAAAGAAAATAGCATCTTTGTACACCCTGTGTCAGTTAGGGAGTATATATCTAGACTACATGCAGACTGCAGAACTAAAAATGTGGTGTATTTAGCTGAGTGTATATCATGCCAAGCATTCTATGTTGGGAAGACTAACAGAATGTGAAAACAATGTATACTGCAACATATGAGTGACATCAGATTATGTTTGAGAAGTAATGCCCTATATCAACATATTGAAATAAATAAAGAGCATAGATTTCAGTTTATGGTGTTATGCATTCAACAAGTGAGTGTGTGTGTGTGTGTGTGGGGGGGGTGACATTGTACATAGTACTGAATTAGCTGAGTTAAGATGGATAGCTGAATTGCAAGCTAACCATACACCTGGGTTAAATGCTTGTATGCGTTTAAAACCTTTATTGAAGGGGTGTAGGTTCTGCTATTAATTCTAATCAGTTGCTATTTGTTTAAATATGGTTGATTTTAACAGTTTTTTTAGATCTAATGAAGAGCTAATGTTTGAAAGTGCTTATCTGTGTGTTAAATAAAGTTTTAACTGGTCATGGTGGCTGCAGTGGGTTTTCTTTTTATCCTGTATAGTATATTTTACCACTGTGGACTTTTACTTCTTCCTTGGCTGCTTTGGATTTTTATTACTTTAAAATCCCTGGTAACACACTACATATGGAAATCTAAAAGGTCTTTATTAAAAATATAAGCAAGACTTGAAAAAATATTTAGAACAAGATGCAAATAAAGTGGAATGAATACAGTCACAATAATTTCTTTTTAGTAGGTATCACTGTGATTTTTGAAGAGGTTAACTGCATGCTATGAACCAGTTTCTGTGTGTCTTTCCAGGGTTGTGTAAGCCCAGTCTACTAGTTCCATTTCAGCCCAAAGACTGTTATTTCTAATACAGGATACAGCTTCATCAAGTGTATTAAAAAATCTCCCCTGAGGGAGAGAATTTTTTAGTCTAATTAGATAAAGAAGTTGAGTTTTCATGTTTCTTTGCCTCTTTGTCAGAATCATAGGTTCATAGGTAGGTAATAGGCTATTGGCCCTAGGACCTATACAAGCCCAGCCAAAAAGGTACCCTGGCTTTTGCCACCCAAGAAATTATTTTTCTGTGCCACTGTCGAGCAGAGCCACAGAGGTGATCCCTGGGGTGAATTTCTTATTTCCCATCCAATCATCAAGATTTTTCTTGAAAAGTGCTAATGATGAGCTTTGTTTGATATAGACAGGTAGTTTATTCCAGAGTATGGGAAGTCTCTGGGACAGGAATCTATCCCTCCGGCATGTTCTGTTTATTGCGGTGACAAGGTTTAGGTCCCTAGAGCGTGTAGCTCGGAGAGACTGGGATTTCTTTAAGTGGAGCATATCCAACAGCTCTGGGTTTGACATAGCTTTGTATGTTAGGCAGAGATCACCTCTGAGTAGACGATATGCGACGGAGTAAAGCTGGAGTTTTTTGAGACGGTCTGCATAGGGCATCTGTTTGAGGCCAGTAATCCTCTTTGTGAGGTATTTCTGTGGCCTTTCCAGTTGTTGTAGATGTCTTGTAAGGTACATACCAAAAGGGGCATTGTTCTCTATAATGGGTCTAATGAGTGATGAGTAGAGGGGAACAATGACCTCTTTTTTTCTGGATGAGAAACTTTTTGTGATGAGGTTTGCCACATAGACGGATTTCATGACTACTGTGGTAATGTGATTATCAAAGGAGAGATTACTGTCCACCTGTGTCCCAAGGTCTCTTATCACACTTTCAGTGTTAAGTATACTACCACCTATGTTGTAGTTCATGGGTACAGAGTTTTTACCAAAGGGGATGCCAATGCACTTTTTGGCATTAAGCTTGAGGCCATGGCTTTGACACTAGGCATCTGTCTTAGTGAGGCCATTTTGTAGGATGTCCACATCATTAGGAGTTTTGATTATGGCTCCTAGTTTGCAGTCATCTGCGCACTTCATTAGCCAAAGAACTTCTGTGTTAGTCTGTACTTCAGAGAAGTAGATACCAAACAGGAGAGGACCCAGGACTGAACCCTGTGGTACTCCACTTGTCACTGGTCTGAAGTCGGATTTGGAGTCTGCTCCTTTCACAGTGTGGGTTCTGTCAGTGAGCCACTTGGCAACCCATCTTGTGACATAGGGATTTATACCTACTTTAGTGAGGTTATCTATAATTCCAGAGTGGGGGATGGTGTTGAAAGCCTTGGCAAGATCTAGATAGGCTGTGTGAACCACTTTATCCTTGTCTACGTCTTTGGTGACTGCTTCAAAGAAGTCTATTAGGTTTAGGAGACATGATCTGCCTTTTATAAACCCAAATTGGGTGGAGTCCAGAGTTTGGAAATTACCATTGTCTTTGTTTATAAGTTCCATGATGATACATTCCATGGCCTTGCAGACCAGGCTCGTCAGTCTAATGGGGCAGTAGTTCCCAGGGTCCATGGTGGCTCCCCCCTTGTGGAGTAGGATAACCGTTGCTGTGCGCCATTCAGTAGGCACAAAGCCTGAGGTGTGGCTATGATTGAACATGGTACTTAGGTGGGGTGCCAGTTCATTCTGTAGTTCGTGTAGAACACAGCCTGGGATGTTGTCTGGTCCCATGGATGCTGTGTTCTTGGCTTTGGAGAGTGTGGTTTTTACCTGTGCAGCCATGATTACAGGAACTTTGCATTCTTCTGAAATAGAGATGGGCTATTTAGGGGTTGAGAGGGGGTTAAAGTTAGCACTGAACCTATCTGCCAGGATGTTGGCAATATCAGTTGGGTCTGTATATTTAGTGCCATTGTGCTGTAACTCAGAGCAGATCTGAGTGTTGCCATTGAGATTCTTGACATAGCTATAGAATGCATTGTGGCTGTCTTTAGAATCAGTGGCGATTTTGTTTTCATAACTAGCTTTGGAGGACTTTATCAGGGATCACAGCTTCTTACTGAGGCTGACCAGGGAGCTCCTCCACTCGTGGGATTTTACTCTCTTTTGCAACAGTTTCTTCCTTCTGTTGTACAATTTGTTTATGGCAGGGAACCACCAGATTGGCTTCCTTTTTTTGGAGGACAGCATCTTGGTTCTGTTTGGGATAGCATGATCCATACAGTCATGTAAGTGCTTATAAAGTGCAATTGTGTAGGATTCAGTAGTCATAACTGTATTGTTCATCTGCATGGGTGTCATGAAGTTCACCACTTCTGTCTTAAGAAGCATGAAGTTGGCTTTGGAGAAACGTTTTACCATGGTTTCCTTAAAGGGGGTGGGGGCAGGATATGGATATCTAGGGTAATTAGCTTATGGTCGGATCAAACCAATGAGGCATTGACTTCAGGTGTGGAACACCAGTCACTCATGTTGGTAATGACTAGATCTAGGATATTGTTACCCCTGGTGGGGGTGTGGATAAGTTGATCCAGGGCATTCGAGTTTATGAATTCCAGAAAGCGTTGTGCAAAGGAGTTGGTATATGAGTAGTTTTCCCAGTTAATGGTGGGGTAGTTGAAATCACCCATTATTAGGGTGTTTGGTTGAACCCTAATATTTTCCAGTACATCAAGAAAAGTGGAGTGGGAATCCTGGGGCATGGTGGGTGATGTGTAGCAAGCTACAATTTGGATTGTAGTTTTGCCCAGAGTTAGTTGCACTTGGATAACCTCGGCTGCATTCTGCTGAGCAACTAGCCTGGAGGTGTGGATATCCTTAATGAATATGGACACACCTCCACCTTTGGTGTTCTGGTCCAGGTTACATGGCCGAAAAGTGTGGTATGAGTTATAGCCTGGTAGTCCAGGTTTGCTCTCTGGAGCCTTGAACCAGGTCTCAGTCACTGCACAGATATCGATGCTCTCCATTTTAAGGAGTGCCTCGAGTGAGTGCATTTTGAGATTTAGACTTCTAGCATTGAGTAACATCACCCTCAGTTTTTACTTGCCTGTTCCTGTTATGGTGGTGAATTTGTCATTTGAACCTTTCCTAAAAAAGGCACTATAGGGGCAGCAAGAACTTTAGCCAGTATCTGGAATCCCAGGGCTGACAAGTGCAGGCCATCTCTGGCAAAGTATCATGGTCTGTCGACCATGTCATCCCAGGCAGACAGATACTGGATCCCTTTAGAATGGCACCCGAAGCTTAGCCAATTGTTGAAGTCAATCATTTTGCCCTTGTACTGTGGCATCATTCTAGGTGATGGCAGAATGCTACTCAGGGCTAGGGTCATACCTGCCTGGGCTACAAGATCAGAGAACTCTTTCATGTCTCTTTTCATGTAGTCCAGGGAGGTACATCTCAGGTCGTTCACACCAACATGGACAATGACAGAGTCATATTTGTACTTGTTGTGGAGTGACCTAAGTGCGTGGGTTATGTGGTGGATCCTGGCACCTGACAGGCAGCTGACAGTAACTTTCTCCTTGTTTAGCCTGGTGAGTGGGACATCAGTGTGCCTGACTATAGAGTCACCTATCACTAGTGTGTTGGGTACGTTGTTTTGCCTTATTGGCTGTGGTTGAGTGGCACACTGAGTCTGCAGTCTATGTGTCATTTGGTTTATGTTGGGGGCTGGAGGTTGCTTGCATTTCTGCTTTGGAAGTCTCTGTTGCTTGAGCAGATTATTATTGAGAGCGTCCGCAAATGTTTTTGTGTTTCTATGTGTGGATTTTGGTGGCATAGATTTTGTGAGACTATGTGATGAGTGTGGTGTGGTACAAGTGTTTACTTTCTCCTCTTGACTGTCAAGTTCAGTCTTGATTGGAGAGAGCTTTACCACCAGTTTGGCTAGATTAGTGCATCTCTCACAGGTTGTAGTGTTGGGTGGTAGGAGGAGAGGGTTGTCTGTGTACATGAGGCAATTTCTACATTGCCCCAAGATGCCCAGATTCATCAGATAGACAGGAGAGAACACTGGGAGCTGACCCTTGGACATGCCTGAATAAAAAACTGTTTTCCTCTAGATAAGTGAGGAAAGTGAGTACAAGAGCTGTTTTTCTCTAAGCAAGTGAGGAAAGTAAGTGCCAAAACTGTTTTCCTCTAGGTAATGAGGAAGGTTGAGTGCTATAGTAATTAGTAGGTTATTTAGTGCTTACAAGTTCTGATCAAGTGCTGATCATGAATAAGCAAATTCAAGTGCTAAAACTAAGAATCTGTATCTGGAATAAACTAGTTACAGGAAAGGGGGGGGAACAAGTGCAAATGTGGGCTTTTAAATCAGAAAGTTGAAAGAGATGGAAAAACTGCCCAAATGGCCAATACCTACAATTTATGGGCCAGAACCACTCCTTATGTGGTAGATAGGTTACCTAGTGCTTACCACTCCCAATGATAAGCTAGAAGGCTTCCCTTCAACACAGAAAGCTTGGGGGGGGGGCTCAAAAGCTTACATACAGTCCTGGATGCAGCAAATCTGAATCTGGACTACACTAGTCACAGGAAAGGTATTTATATATATATATATATATATATATATATATATATATATATATATAGATAGATAGATAGATATGGGTTCATGTCAGTACATCGGGATATCGACATTCACTCCACCGACACATGAAATAATCAAACACAGACATTTAACAGGTGCTAATCATGCCTACCATGTTTTAGTAAGTGTGGCAGTGTTATGCATGTGTGGTAGGCATGATTAGCGAAATGTAAACCTCTTACCTGTTAAATGTCCGTGTTTGCGTTTAGATTATTTCATGTGTCAGTGGAGTGAATGTACTGACATGAACCCATATATATATATATATATATATATATATATATATATATATATATATATATACAGAAAAGTAGCTAAAACAGCAGTCAAAACAATTCAAGTGTCCCAGATAAAATCTACAGTGGGGGTGGGCAACTGCAAAAGCCTCCAAATTCAAACAGCAACACAGGAATAGGGAGGGTGGGTATGGGAAAACCAGCAGCTTCAGCAGAGATCTGAAAAACTATACAGTGAGGCAAAAATAACAGTGCACAACTCTGAAGTCAGCCAGCAATGGTATAAAATTAGTCAAACAACAATTACCAGTACACAACTCTGAAGTGCCAGAAAAATATACTCAGCTCTGTATATCTCCAGATAGTTTGAAGAGCACTCTGTCAGGACACAGGAAGGCTCCAGCAATGATAAATGTTGGTCTCACTGTCTATTTTACTGTATGTGGGTTTCTGCAAGCAGATCTCAGAACAACCTCCTTAACTAAAAAGAAAAAAACTTAACTACCACTGATCTAGGTAGTGCTTTGTGAGTGTGCTAAAGGCTTGGATAAGGATTTATGCCTGGGGGCTGGGTATTTTCTATTCCCACAAAGAGTCCCTCTTAACAAGTTTAAGATCATTGGAATTTATTCAATCAAAACTGTAACATGTTATCCCCATCCATTTTACAAAGAGTCCAACAGTTAGAATGCTGTTTCTTCTGCACCTCAGACTTGCTGATAACATGTTATTTTGTTTATGTAAGAAGTCTGTATGCATTCTCAGCACTTTCAATTTTCCATATACATCAGATAAGGAAGGATCAGTAGTTTTCTTTGTTATTTCCTGTAGCTGTATGGAGGACTTCAAAATCGTAGTCTGTTGGCTAAAAATGTTTTTAATATTTTCAGTTTTATGCGCAAATTTTTCTTATTATTGAATTTCAAAGAGTTCATGTAAAAAGAAATGACTTGTGTGCACCTTTTGAATGAGAAATCTGTGGAAGAGGGCTTAGATGAGTCCAGGCATGGTCAGCAAAGCCATACCTAGGTTGGGGTTAAATGAATGGCTGTCCCAGACCCAAGGTGTGACTGAAGCATGATTAGCAGGGTAGAAGACGTCCCAAATGGTCACTATTAATAAATGGCATGTCTGCTTGATTGTTGTTGTTGAATGTGAATGTTGATAATGACTTAAGCAGCCACAATTTATACTGCAGCTGACTGCATAAGGTAAATGACTGCTTGTGATGCATATGTATGTGCATGTGCCCGTGTGTGCATGCGCAGCGCGTGCGCCCGTGTGTGTGTGTGTGTGTGTGTGTGTGTGTGTGTGTGTGTGTGTGTGTGTAACTACAGCTCTTTGCTACAGTTTCCTCATCAAACTGCTGGGGAATTGTCCAAAGTACTAACTGTTCCCACCATACCTCTGTTGGTCAGAGCAGACAATTAATAACTGTAAGAGAAAGATAATTTTAATATTTGAGGAAAAGTTTAACTTCTGTGGCAACTAATGCAGTTCCTTCTTCTAAAACACTAAATCAGTCATATTTACAACAAATAAAGAAAAAATGAGACAAACAATCCTGTGAAAGAAAGTGATGAACAGAAGATCGTCTGAACTCAGCTGTGTGCAGGGCAGCCAACATGGCTAGAATGACTCCCTCCACTTTTTAGATCTATCTAAATTTTATCATTTGCTTTTTAATTTTCAAATAATCTCTTCTTAAAGTTAAGGTCAGGCAATACATTTAGTGACAATTATTACCCAGTGCATTTCAATAACCCTGTGTTAGCATGAGCCAGAGAAGCACCCCACGCTTACCTCTCTCTGTATTTAGAGAAAAGGGTATGCCCATGTGTGTGTTTGAGGCTTCTTAACTATGGAAAGATGACTCTCTTTTGCTGTTGGCAGGTTGCAACATTCCTACTGTCTGTATTAGACAACATTTAAAGGGTATCATGGCAGCCATGGTAAATAAAGCTAAGTTTGCATTGCTGATTAACAAATATCATCTGAAAGAAAAAGTATATTATAAATTATGCATTAGTGCAATAAAACAATCTAAAATATTTTGTATATTCTAAGATCCCAGTTTAATAAGATGGTAGCATTAAATCAAGCTGAATTTCTAATGGTGATGAAGCTCAAAATATAATTTGTCTAATAACTTCAAAAATTCATGAGTATATGTTAAGGCTCCCAGTGTGCTCCTGTACCAGATGTAAAAGGTATATTATTAGAATCTTTAGACTGTACTATATTTGCAAATGGATCAGTTTATATTATCAGTATGTGCTTATTTCAAATGTACTAAGGAGTCCTGATTCAGCAAGCGTAGCACTTAACAGTAAGCATTATTGCACTGTAAGAAATTCCAAAAACAGACAATGCCAGTCTATTTAAGAAAGACATTTTCACCACGAATAGCCTGCTTCTCATTACAACCTGTTTGTTTTTAGTAAGGAAACTGAAGAAAGCACTTATTTAAAAATGGCTTTGTGCCACATGTGGTTGCACTTATAGTTCAGTGTTGTATGCTAGGATTTTCTGACTAGTTGTCGCCTTTTATGCAAACCGAACAGTAAAATCAAAACAGAGTTGCTGCAGCTGATCTATAGAGGTACAACATAGTTAATCCTGGCTGCTTTCTGTTTATTCTTTTTTCCTGTGATATAGGCTTCACATTTACTAAGTTCTTTTACTGGCCATTCTCCCTACTAATATAATGCTACTTCAGCCTGCTAAGACCAGTGGTACTTCAAGAGTGTAACAGCTGTACTGATCCACTCTCAGATTAGAGCAGCAAGCTGACAGCCCTATTAATTATGTATGAGGGGTACCCTTAATGTTCCTTTTATGAACTAATGTTTGCATGTTAGCATACAATTGCAAATTAGTTACATTCTTCCCAAATGCAATGTACACTTCCTGAATCTGCTTCCCCATATTTTTAATAGACATTTCTATGTTTCTAAGCACAAAGGATAATCTGAAGTTTGGTGTCAGTGACTATACAAAAATTGTATAGAACCATTTCTCAGTAGGCAGATCTTGACAAGTCTAAGAAGCAGAATTTCCTAGTAACATTGCAGAGTTTTTAGGTATCTCAAGGAGTATTATTATGTTCAAGTTTAGTAATGATTTCTTTAAAACATAAAGTGAGTGGTTATGGGTTTAGTGCTTTCTTCTGTTTGTTTGTGTCTTTCAGCTTTTCCCGGTTAGGGGTCGCCACAGCGGAACTCCAGTCCGCTAATGATTGGCAGTAGATTTTTACGTACTGGCTTGCCCGGCCTAACACACAACCTTCAATGAAGGAACGCCCATTCACACATGTCACTACACAGAAGACGCTCTAACTGAGAATCGAACAGGCAACGTCTAACTGTGAGGCGACAATGCTACCGCAGCACTACCACCGCAGTTAGTGCTTTCTTCTGTACTTGTAGTAATGTAGCATGTTCAGAGGGAATGAAAATATATTAATATTTCTGGCTTCAAAGGTAGTTTCTCAGCTAGTCCATGAGACTATTTTTTCCTGAGAGTACTGCATGGTTAAGTGACTTGATCAGAGTTACACATTATGTAAGTAAAAGTCAAGGGAGTCAAACACTTGGGTACATGAAGTAGCTTGTAAACAGTTCATAGCCTTAATCTACTGTGCTAACTACCAGACCATTTGCACTAGCTGTCAGATTCAATAATTTTATGTCTGCCTTGGTCTGCACCTTAGTTGGACTCACAGTGTTTTGTTTGTAGAGAAAAATATACTTATATCTACACAGATTTTTTTCTTTTACTATCATGTACTCGACTCACAGGCAGTCGATTCTTCGTATGCTCAAAACCATTCCATGAAGGTGGGAATGCTGAATTATGGTACACCTGACACCAACACCAAACCTTGAAACTCCTTACCACTCTCGACCCAGGAAAAAGCATTACATGAGTCCAGAAAGGGGAAAGGTTGGACAGTCAGTAATGTCAGTTTTCAACATTCAGACACCCACAATGTGGGTCTTGCACAGGTGGACTGGACTGCCTGTGAGTTGAGTTAATGATAGTAAACCATTTTTTTCAACAATAATGATGATATATGATAAGAACTGAATGAACTGTACAAGTTAATTTAGAAAGCCAGTAGGCATAATAATTTTACATTTTAAAAGTGGACAGCTAAGGCATTGTCATTTAAATTTTCTACGATGTCAGAATTCTTAGGAGTAATACCTCAAGCCAAATGCCAAAAAGTGTATAGTCATAATTACCACATAGGTGGTAATCCATTAAGTACAGAAGAAGTAATTAGGGACCTGGGGACCCAAGTTGATAGCAATCTCTCATTTGACAACCACGTGGCCAAAGTGGTTAGAAAAACATTTTATATAGCCCACCTAATCATGAAGGGATTCACATCTAGATCAGGGGAGGTCATCTTACTCATCCCTCATCAGGCCCATAATTGAGTACAATGAGAGGATCAAAGGGCTCAAACAGATGCCATATGCTGCCTGGTTAAAGAAACTCCAGCTCTACTCAGTGGCATACCGCCTGTTCAGATGCGATCTGTGCCTGGCGTATAAAGCCATGTCCAACCTGGAATTAATGGACATGCGAGACTTGAACATCAGCACTGAAATAAATAGGACATGCTGGATGGACAGATTCATAACCTTCACTCTGGAATAAAATCCCAGTCCAGGTTAGGCAGAGTCCCTGATTGACTCTCTTCAAGAGGAATCCTGATGAGTGGATGGGGGATCATTAATAACTAGGAATTATCTTAAAGGGTTCCTTACTGAAGTACAGTTTACACAGCAGAATGACTGCATGGTTTACACTATTACAGCTTAATTGTAGTAATCACAAATGATGTATTTGATTTTGTTTATTTTATTTTTTTTTTATTTTATTTTATTTATGCATTCATTCATTTATTTATTTATTTATTTCCATTTGTTAACTGGGGTGGGTCAGACTGGGCGCATTGCCTCTGCTTTCTACATTGGGAGAGCTCTAATGCAATGCACTTCAAATACATGTCTGACACAGGCTGCTCTGTATCCAAGTTTATTTAGTTCCTTTAAAATGCCAGTGCACAGACATACTTTGATAGATGTACAAAATGTTCCATTGCCAGCATTTGCCCTGTATACTCCTGTATTCCATCCTGTTAGACCTTGCTGATCTGTTACATGAAATACTTTGCTTTTGTTTGTCTTGGATTAAGAAGTTTGGGATAATGGCAGATCTTTAGAGTTAAACAGTGTTCATTTAATTGCACAACTACAATTAAACCCAAGTATATAAATATGTTCACTTCCTCTACAATCAGTTGAAAAGTGTATCCAAAAAATCTAGAGCAGCAATAATCATTACAGAGGCATGAGCTAAAGTCATTCAATTTTTTTCATGGGGTATCAGTTTTCCATGCAGTTTTGTGCCATCAAGCCCAGTCAGTCCTTGTTCCAGCTCTCATGTCAGGCCCTCTCCCAAATTCCAAAGTGCTATTAAAAAAATTATCTGCATTTGATATTATGCAGAAATGCATATTAATTTAAGCTTGTACATATTCAAGTATCCCAATCTTACCCTTCTCTCAGCAAAAAAAAGGAAATTACAAAATAATGTTATCAGAATTTTGATATTGCATGAACAGAGGCCACCAACCACCCAAATGAAAGTCAATGAAATGTAGAGAATTCCATGTGAATAAAATTAATTGCTCTGTAGTTATAAGTCTATGTGCTTCAAAAGAGTATTATTTAAAAATTCATAGGGAATAAGTACAGACAGTATTTTTTGTTTTATCATTTGAGTAAATAGTTTATGCATCTTCATCCACCATTTTGGAATTTTTGAGCATGACCACCACATATGTGACCAGGTACCTTTTCGGCCACATGCATGCCATAATTTGAGATGATTAGCCCATCTAACCTTCTCTGGTCTGAGTAAAGTTCTCAATAAAATCTTTTCCTGCATTATTATGTTTTTAAATGATTTAAGGCTTATTTTTGTTTCAGATCATAAGTAATTCAATCCTTCATGATGTAATACGCTACAAATTGTTTCTGTTTCCCAGTATTTAATTTTATGAGATATAGAAGTAGAATTTGAGATGACAATAAAAGAAATAAGAATTTTTGAGGCCCTGATTTCAAAAGGGTTAAGTGACCAGTTTATAGAAGAACAGGCTGAGAGCAGGTGTTTTGGAATCTGGTCCCCATAGTAAATCTGTTTATATATAGGCCTTACACCAAAGTAAGTCACTTACACTTGAGCAGATCTTTTGGAATCAGGTCAGGCTTGAATTGAGACCAACTCTTTTGGAATCTGGCCCTGAGTTTTTTTATACTAGAAATATTAGGGTTAATTAAGCTGAGCATTAAAAAATATTTTTTGATTACATGACTAATTTAAAAATGGTGCAGCCATTTCTTATTTAATTAATTCTAAATTTATAGTTTTGGTATTGAATCTAAAAATAATGAATTTTTGAAAAAATAAATCCATCCAATCAGTGAGAGTAATATTGGACCACAGAAAATGAATATTAAAAATATTAATCTTGTGCTTATGTAGTAAAGAAAATAATATTTTTCAGACAGAATTCTAAGAAAGTTTTTGAGGATGATAACTCTACCAATGTTGATAATCTCAATTATCAAATACCATTATATATGTTTTTAAAGTGTCATTCATTTTTATATATATATATATATATATATATATATATATATATATATATATATATATATATATATATATATATATATATATATATATATATATATATATATATATGTGCAAAAATTGATAAGAATGTAATAAACTGGAATTTGTATCTTTTAAGTCTATGGTTTGTAAACTGATTAGGCCAGGTAATTTCTTTAACCCTGCTGCTCCAGAAATAGCATGGAGATCCATCAACATAGCTTTGACATTAAATTTTACATTTTGTAAATTAGCAAAACATCATTTAATATCTGTGAGTGCCTTTTTATCTCAGTAGATATCAACATATTATTTATGCATTGCAACAATTTACTACCATAATATCAATATCTGCTAAACAAAAAAAAAAAAAAAAAAACACAAAATTAATTTGCAAAATCTGTAACTGTACACCCTTTATTCTGCAGATTAACTTGACTGTCATTTCTGGTATACCCAACACAACATAAATACATACAGTTACCCTTTTTTTCTAACTGGCTACACCCAATATGTCTTTTTGAGCACTTTAACTGTGTTAGCTGAACTGAAATTTATTTTATCTTTAACCCATAAATCGGCATATTTCTTTTGTAACCAATTTTTCAAATTCTGTGCAATTGCACAGTCTACTGCATGCAAATTCTTACAAGTGTCATCTGTGTGCACTGCCTCACAGCAAGAGGTTCTCTGGTTCGATCCTCGGCTGGGGTGCCTTCTGTGCGAAGTCTGCATGTACTTCCTGTGGTCAAGTGGGTTTCCTCTGGGTGCTCCAGTTTCCTCCCACATCCCAAAGACATGATGTAGGTGGATTGGACACTCTAAATTGGCCCCAGGCGTGAGTGCATGTGTGTGTGTGTGTGTGTGTGTGTGTGTGTGTGTGTGTGTGTGTGTGTGTGTGTGTGTGTGTGTGTGTGTGTGTGTGTGTGTGTGTGTGTGTGCCTTCTGTGGAAGGTTGGGCGCCGGGCTGGCAACTCAATACTATAAAACTCCACTGCCAATCATGAGCAGACAGGTGATCCACTGTGGCGACCCCTAACCGGGAATAGCTGAAAGAAGAAGAAGCCATCTTATGACATTCTGAACATCTGTATTTGAAATAATGTGAACTTGCGACATTATGTTTGCTTTATGTTTGGTCCGGAAATCTGCATGTTATGTACATTGACTGTGTTTATGTCTGTATTTACAATACTGCTACTTAACTCTGCACATTTGAATTACATATGTACTACTGTACATTCTGTAGCATTTTTATTTTTCCAGAAAATCTTGTTACTGAAGTCTAAAACAACATATAACTCTGATGACATGTCCATAACTAGTATGGAGCTGCTACACTTTGAACTATTGACCCTTTACATCATGACACAACTGCATTTGTGTCATCTAATATAGACCTATGTGTAACTGAATTTGATTTGTCTGTATTAATCAATGCATCATTCTATAATTTGTCTCTAAACAATGAAATGTCATTTATTTCAACCTTAAACAATGACATATAAATGCTGTGGTCTGGTGCTGGACTGACACATCCTTTATAAATAATCTGAAACTCCTTTTTTATAGAACTAGCAACAGCACTGACTTGAGCTACAGAATGCATTTTTTCTTTATTTTGCTCTGAAACAGTAGTAATTTTACTTTGTGCTAAAGTCTGTATTTCATTTATGCTGGAATTTATTTTATCAGACTGATCAAAATCTGCACTCTGATCCCTCTTATGTCAAGATGTCTCAGTGCAATATTTGTACTGGCTTTTATAAACAAGCTAGAATTTATGACATTCTGAACATCTGTATTTGAAATAATGTGAACTTGCGACATTATGTTTGCTTTATGTTTGGTCCGGAAATCTGCATGTTATGTACATTGACTGTGTTTATGTCTGTATTTACAATACTGCTACTTCACTCTGCACATTTGAATTACATATAACTAGAATTTATTACATTCTGAACATTTGTAGTTGAAATTATACTAAAACGTAACTCTGTATTTTACATTGCATGTACTGTAGCATTTATACAAATGTTCGAAGTCTGTAATCTAGAATTACTGACAGAAGCTGACTCATTCTGTGAATTATGAGATAGTGAGTCTGTTGCAGTGTGCTTCTGTGTTTTAACCCTTTTGTGTCTGGAAAGATGTAACATTTCTGAACCAATAACCTTTAACTTTAAATGAACATTTCTAGAACACAGTCTTTTAGACTGTTTTACTGAATTTTTAACTTTAAACCAAACATTTACTGGTGTCTTAACTATAGTAGTATTACTTGATATGTTTATGCAAATGGTATGGAAGTGACTTTAGCTAAAAAGTGTATATAAACTCTTACACAACTTCATGACTGTAAGAATGCGTTGTGTTCTCTGGAGATTTGTACATTTTTTCTTGCTTCTTGGCTTGTGACGTCACACTCAAAACTTGAACGTTTATGGAGATGGTGAAGTACATTGCAAGTACATTGCTCTTAACTGGATAATATATTTTTATGTTCTGAAGGAACACTGCTGAAGGTTGTAATTTTCTGAAATAGTGCTGGTCTGCTGATGTTCTTTTAGGCTTTTCCTGAAGTAGTGTTTAAACACTGGTGCTCTGGAAACTGTCTAATAGCTGGAATTACTGTATGTAGATGTATGTTGTCTGCTTTGTCAGCTTTCTGTATGAAGTGTACATCTGGAATATTAGTGATGTCATACTGAAAGGTCTGGCCTGTAGTGCTGTCAGCTGTGGCCTTATTGTGTTTGGAGTTTACAGTCTTCCATCTGAAAAAAAAACATTGGTGTGCTGCTGAAAAGTTTGCTATGAAACTTTTGTTGTAGTTACTTATAGACTTGAAAAAAGTGTTACTGTAAATACAGTTGTCTCTGTTTAAGTTCTGAAGAGTGTTCTGAATGAACAGTGGTATATGTAGTCTAACTGTTGATAAGATTGCTGTGAAAGAAACAGTGATTTTTCGTAGATTGCTCTGTAGAACACATAGTCTGACTATCGAGGCAAGGCTGCTATGGGGTTTTGGGACTTAGTTAACTGCCCCCCCCCCCTCATTTATAGTGGCTCACCTTTGAAATAATTGATAAGACTGTAATATACTGGAGTTAACTGGAAACAACTGAAATGAGACTGGAATGGAATTCTTTACAATAGCAGTTTGTAGAAATTCTGAAATGCTGGATAACAATAACAATGCTGATAAATATATCTAAAGTTTCTGCACATGTATTCTTGATCTCCTAAATAATATTAACTGAAGCAGGCTTTTTCTTCTGAATAGTATAGATATTTGACCTGACTTCTGTACTCAAGCTCGAGTGCCTGCACTCTAAAAACCCTTTTACATATCAGTCCAAAAGCTAACTACTGACTTCTCTGACCATGTCTGAAGTATATTCTAATAATAATAATAATACATAAAACTCTGTAATGTTTAATACCAAAAACCCTGTAATGTTGTACACACTTCTTTAGCCTCTTTATCTAGCATTCCATTGCAAGTACACATCTATTTCCCTTGAGAAAGGAACATTCTGTATTTCTGCACAGCTCATGCTTAGTCAGCAAGATTATCTTTTCCTTTCTAATGAACTGTCTTACCCTGAAACTGAATACATACATGAAAACAAGTCTGACACTATATTTTAAGGCCTATTATTCTACCTTATGCCTAATGGCTACTTTAAAGTGAAAACACTCAGTCTAACAATAAAGATTCCAATTTACTAAATTTATAAATAAAAACTGTACAAGAGAGGAAAATAAAGGGTCAGTGATATTATACCCAATCTTTACAATGGACTTAACATAATTCTCCAAAAAATTCTAGAGGCTCTAACTCTCCAAAATTATTCCTTATTCTTTTAAATTTATTAAAACATTTAATGTCCAGAGGAAGACGATACTTGTGTTTAAAAATGGACCATGATGATATATTTTTAATTTAAATAAGTTAATTCATCCTGTGAATGAAAATATACTATCCTGCCATTTAATAATGATCTCTTTCATATTGTTGTAAGCAAGTATTAATTGTCCATATGAAATTTATTTTGTATTTGTAGAGAATATCCAAACCAAGTATTTTAATTTATCAGTTGTAGGAATAACTTCTTAAATATTTGTTACATGAAAAGTTAATGGACGACAATATGATTTATTATAATTAATCATATGACCAGCTTGTTTTTTGTTTGATATAAAATGGTGATGATATGAACTAATGAGTTTTCAGTATTTCTTTCTGTTAATAAGAAATCATCAGTGTAAGCTATTCATTTTATTTTTACATTATTATTATTGGTTGGATTAATAAATGGATCATTTTCAAAAGCATCCAGGACTGGATTAATATTTAACAGAAAGAAGGTGGGGATAAAGGGCAACCTTGCCTAACCTCATATTGCTGGGAGATACTGTTTGATGTTTGACCATTATTTTTTAAATAAAATGCTATGTTCAAAAAAGAGCATTTATGATATTGTAAATTGGTGAAGGTAAACCGATACTTGGCAAATGTTGACATAGAACTAAATCGCTTTTTCTTCATTAAGCATGGTAAAAGCAGCTGACACTTTGTTCTTATTACTAAAAGTTTTGAAGTATTGTAAAATAGCTTGTAATCTCTGATTTGTTATACACATCTTTTTTCTGGGAATAAAACTGACTTGATTATAATGGGAAGCTTTTTTCTATATTTTCAGTCATGAATTTATTAGTTATTTATACAAGAATTTTGTAATCAGAATTGTGTAAGGCTCTTGGATGAAGTGTCGCATAGATCTTTTCCTAGTTTCAGTATAAGACTCTCACTTGTTAATGAAAAGTATGGATCAAATGACTGAGAGATAGTTAATGTATTAAAGAGTTGTAATAAATATAGAAATATTTCTTTATGAAACATTTTATAAAATTCCACTGGTATTCTATCTGTACCTGGCACTTTATTGTTTGTGAATCTTGAAATTATTTATTCATTATAATGCACCAATAAGTTGAAGTCAGAAAAATAGAATTTCCCAATTCCACATTTATCTAGATTTTTCTATGTTTCTGGTCTGAATCATGGGAAGATGTATATAATTTATCAGAAATGTGATTACTTCAACAGTCTCTGAAGTTTTAAATGTTGGATCTGATGGAGAATTTATTTGTTCAAAAAAAGTATTTGAATTTGATCTAATACGTTCTTCAAATAAGGAACCATGACATTCAGCAAAGTAGTATTTATTTTTTATTTAATAACTGCATTTTGTTGATTTAATTATTTATTCAGTTTAGTAACTGAGGTAAAACACTGAACCAAATGGACCTATTAGTCTCAGCCTGGACAAATATACATGACAGTAGGCAAAGAAGTTAACAAGCGGTATTATGAATACAAGTAAAATGTGTGAAGATACCAATGAATCAATAACAGCAATAGTAATAAAGTACACAGTACAGGGGACAATAAGAAGGATATTTAGAGTAAGGTGTGACAAACAAGAGAGTTAAATAGTGAAGGGATAGAGCACAAAGTGTAGAATATAGCAAAAGTAAGTTAAGCAAGCACATAAATTAACTATATACAATATATACAATGTGGAAGAAGTGTCATATATATAAGTGTAGGGAAATAATGTGAAAAAGACAAATGTGCTTGACTGATGACAGGGAGAGCTTGGGATTAGGTGATGTGTCTAGAGGGAAATTACTTGCAAACTGACTTGGACTTAAGATGATCTTTTAAGCCGAGCGTGAAATGATGAGTACAATGTGAGGTCTTTAAGTATAGTAGGAAGTAATTCTCTGAGCTTGGGGTCAAGGATGGAGAAGGCATGGTTTATACAATGAAGTCTGGTCCTGGGACAGGGAAGAAGTGGACTAGATTGGTTAAGACATCTTAGACTGTAACTCAGGAGGAGGTTGTCTGAAGATGTTGGAGAAAAGAGAAAGAAAGGAGTGTTCTTTGAGGAGCTTGTAGAGTTGTGATCCAAGAAGCAGGTTAGCACATTTTTGGACAGGTAGCCAGTTGATTTTGTAAGCATAATACAGTGATGCCCATTTCTAGGGACAAGGGTAATGAAATGGCACATAGGTTTGCTTATAGTTTGGATACCGGAATAGTTTTTCTTGGATGGTGCTGCAACCAGTGGAAGTCCATATCCAAGCTAGGCTAGTAGTATGCTTTTGCCTATGACATTCCTGGTTGGGCTGGAAAGAAAGAGGGAAATTTTTATATGACAAAAAAAGAGGGAATTAATTTTCAGTATTTGTTTTATAAGAATTTGAAAGTTTAATGCAAGATCAAGCCACATACCAAGGTATTTGAAGGAGAATACTTGATAAATGGGTTTGTCAAGATGGTCATGGATAAGAATTTAGTGGAAGTATTAAACTGTATTACTTTAGTTTTGGAAGTGCTCAGCAATAGCTTTTTGTTATTGAGCCATTTGATAAGAGAAAGGAAGTCAAATTGTAGTTGTATGGCCTGGCCAGGGAGGTCAGATTTGAATGATATAAAACCTTGTCATCAACATAAAGTAAGAGAGAGAGGTGAAAGAGGTCAAGAGGTAGTTTATTAATAAACAGAGTAAAAAAGGAGGGGAGCCAGAATGGAGCCATGAGTATCTCATTTAAGAAGAGGGGTGAAAGCAGAGAGGGTTTTCTGACACTGAACAGAGAAGTACAGATCAGAAAGATACTTTTTTAAACCAATGAGCTGTATTTGGATTAATTTCAATTTTAGTTAGGTGATCTAACAGAATGTTATGGTCAGCCAGATCAAAACCTCTGGTGAGGTAAATAAATATGGTTGTAGTGAGGGGGGCTTTGTCTATAGCCAAGAGGATGTTATCAGAAAGTGTCCAGAGTACTGTAGAAGTGCTTCTACCAGTCCAAATGCCATGCTATTTGGAGAACATATATTATATTGGAAGAAGTAATAGGTGAGTTGATTGTAAACTAATTTTTCAAGGACTTTACTAAGTATGGAAGGAATGGGAAAAGGGACACAAGTCAGTAGTGTGGGTTGGGTGGGATGGGTTATTTTTTTCCATGGGGACGGGTTTAAAGAGGGCTGTTTTCTAGATATAAGCAATGATGTTTTGAGATAGACATAGATTATAAATGTGAAGAAGGGATTGGGAGAATGAAGTCTTTACACAGGAATAAGAATCATGAGAGAAGATTGTCAGGACCAGTAGATGAGTCAATATTTAGCTCTTCAAGTAGTGGTGCTACATGTTTATCTTTGATTGCTTTGACATGGAAGGTGAAAATATTGGAGAGAGGAAAGCAGTTTGAGGGAGAGGAATGGTTATTAATGGAATCAGGGATGGGACATGTACTAAAGTGGAGTAAAATGATGGTAATTATTTTTCTTACTTAAGTATTAGTGTATTATATTTATCTGTATTGTATTTTTCTGGAGCTTTTCTCCCCAGGTCTCCACTGAAAATGGGCCACCAGCCCAGATGGACACTACCCGATAAACAAATGTAAATAAATAAATAAAATTAAAATAAAAATCAGCTACTATGAGGTGAGATGTGGAAGAGTAGGTGTTAGCTGGATTAGGATGGTCTGTCAGGTGGTTGACGTCTGCCCAGAATTTTTTAGGTGAATTGAGAAGGGTTGACTGATGTTTCATAATGTGACTTTTCTGTCACCTGATTGTTTAGTTAGATTTATTAGCTTAGTATATTGTTGTCTGTAGGTTGAGGATGGGTTGTTTTTTGTCCTTGAGATTTATGTGACATTTGAGTTCTTACACAAGCCAGTGTTTTGGGGGGAGGGTTATAGAGACATATGATTTTAGGAAAGAGAGAGTCCTGGAGATTAGTGAGAATTTCTGTAAGGAGAATGTTGCTATGGTCAGGGTCAGTATAAGAAATAATAGTAAGCTAGTCTAATGTGCTAGAAATGCCTTTAGTTTGAGAATATTGTATTGGGATTTATTCAGGAATGATATTTAAGAGGGATGGATTTTGTTTATCTGGTGAGAGATATTGAAGCTGATTGGATGGTGGTCACTGAAGGAAGAGTAAGAATTTGGGAAATAATGTTAGGATTATTAGTAATAATAGGATCAAAAAGTGAGTGATGAGAAGAGTCAGGGTTTGCTCTGGTGGGTTCAATGGCCAGTTGTGGGAGTTTCATGCCATTAAGGATTTCCAGGATATTGTTCTCATTAGGGCCAAGTAGGGTAAGGTTGAAGTCCCCTTGTAAGATGAAGTTTTTGAGATTTTTTATTGAGGTGGCAATTGCTAAAAGGAGGGTTTTGGTTAAGGAGGTAGGATGAGGGAGGAGAGCAACAGAAAGATGAACAGGAAAGTAAATGGGGAGGGCATACAGAGAAGTAGCCTGTCAGGAAGACAGTCTGATGTAGTGCTGCTTTGAGCTAAGAGTTGAGCATTTCAAATCATATTTAAAAAGCAGTAGTCTTCCAACACCAGGTTTAGAATCAGGATTTCCATCAAGATAATAGTTGCACCGAGGTAGGAAGTGGTGAATGGAGGGGTCAGAGGGTACGAGTCACAATTCTTTAATAGCTATTAGGTCAGAGTGGTGGAGGGGGAAAAAACTGTTTAGTTGGTCTTTTTTGCTCCTGATTCTATTGGTGTTAATCAAGACACAAGATGACACAAGGTTCTGAATGACTCAATGTTAAACATAATTGGTCTCATCTAGCTAAAGGTTGTGAAACATATTTTTCTTCATTAATTTTGCTTTAACTTTATTTTTTTGGAAGAACAGTAAATTTAAACAGAATGCCTACTATAAATGTTTTAAAAGCTGCATAGATTAAAGCAAAATGAGTTTCAGGGTTTTTTTTATTATTTTCCCAAAATAAATAAATTGAATCTTTTATTTCCTAACAGTATTTAGTAAAATTTGATGTATCTATTTAATATGGTTTCCTTGAATTTTTAATTTCTAAAAAAATTTTATTTGCCTAATACTGGAGAATGATCCAAGATAGTTCTAAGTATTAGTTTCATTTTTTAAAGAAGATTTGTAAATGTTTGGAGATTATTATATAATCTAATCTGGCAAGCTTTTATATCTTAAGTCAACACGTGTGTGCATCCTGGAAGTGAAGAAAACTTACAGTTCCATAAATCTACAAAATTAAAAAAGAACAGCTTTTTCATAATTTGTGATCTATTAATCTCGAGTTTGAATTAAAATCAATATTTAGGTACCCAGTTTGCATTAAGGTACTAGAAATCAATCATGCAAGACCTGTTGTTAAACCATTCAGAAATTATCATAATTATTAAATGGAGCATGTGATGAACAGAGTCAATTACTGTGAGAGAACTTGTAATTAGTAAAATTATGCACCCTGTTTAATTTATCTGTTGAGTTAATTAATGAATATTTAAAATGCTTCCTGTCTGAAAGCACATGAAATTTGCTATTTGCTAATTTAATAGAACAATATCTACAGAATATAGCTGGCTCAATTTTAATAACTTGCATCTTTCAATGTGGTGATTTAAGTCATTTATATTTAGTGATAATAAATTCAATGTAGAATTTATTCAGATAAAAAAGTTGTTCAAGTTTCTCCAAAGCTGAGTTAACTACTAAAATGGTGTCTGAAATCATAGTACATATAAACAAAACTTATCATTATCAATGGAAGCAAGTCCCAGATTGCTGATAGACCCCAAAACAAATAAAAAAGGACGCTCCCCCCGAAAAAAGTGAGAGAAGGAAGAAAAAGAAAAAAGAAAGAAAGAGTTCAATACAAGAAGTTCACAGGTAGGCATTTATCCATCTTTTTGGTAACAGCAATATATTTAAAGCTGTAAGTTCAGTTTGTGCCTCTTCCAGAAATAAATAAGATAAAGATAAGTTCTTGCAGTTGACTTGAAAGGCTGCTAGAAATTCAAAGCTAGAGGAAATTATCTTATGCCATAATTGTTTTTGCAAACTAGCAAAATATTTTCTCTTTTGGATCACTTCTGTGGGAAATCTTGTTAAATTATTATTAGAACTCAAATAAGCATCAAATTTTGTATTTGCAAAGTAAAAAATACCATATTTTTATCTCATTAAATTCTGAATCTAACAATTACCAAATTAAAACCAAACAATTACATCAGGATTTTGGAGGAACAACTCTATGAGTCATATCCAAAGTGATAGCTGAAATTTCAGGCAAATTAGCCTTTATTGTCAGGGCTAAAAAACTTATAGTCTCCTGAACTGATTTATTGACATGAATATGTCTGGGTAACCTAGTGAATCTTAAATTTAGTTTTCTAGCCTCATCTCAAAATTTAATAATCTATCTTGTACAGAAGTTAAAGAAGCCAGTGAAAAAAGCTTTGCTTCAGAGTTTATTTGATTATCCATCAATTTTGCAAGTAGGTCTCTCTGTTGACACAACTACTGTTTGACATTTGAGACTTCCTCCTTTATCATAGATAAGAGTTCTTATTACAGGATTTAGTGACCCCCAAGTTTATTATAATATCCTGTGCCAAAAGAGGAATATTTTGTGATTCTAAAGACTGTATAGGAATTAAAGAGGTAACAGCATTGTCAGTAGATTCATCATATTCAATCAACTGATCCTTTTCACAATACAGCTAGTCACAAATCATCTCATGTTTGGTAGAAATATTTCTACTGTTGGAATTTAGACCTGTCAGACTGATATACTACATTTGTAAGTGTTGGCTCCAAACAATTTCAGTATCCTGTTTGAGTAAATCGTCCTGTGAATGATAGGAATAATAAACATCACTAATCATTTCCTTCTTTGTGAAAGAAAAATCATTAAAGGCTGTGGTGATAGTGGCTTTCTTGTCATTTAAATGACAGGATGTCCTGGTGTGAATAAATCCATTTATATTATTTATACCATAAATTTCTACTGTGTCACCAGAAGTAGAAGCAAATGTAGAAACAGGAACAGAAGGGGTGCTACTAGTAGACGTGTTACCCAAACATGTAGCTTCTGAAATCTTAGTTGTTTCTCTTTGTTCATTGATATATGTGATGTGCAGGAAGAAACACTGGATGTTTCCTTCTGACCACTTCTTGTTAATAGGATTTCTAGTAGCAGGAGTCTTAATTTCATTATCTAGTAATATTGAAGGTAAAGAGTTGAATGGCAAACAAAAACTGAAGTAGGGGCTGAAACAGGAGATCCTTCTGAAATGGAAGCTATAGACAAAGCTAAACTCTGGGACTTCTTTGGTGAACTCAAAGGTTTGCTTTAGGGTGGGAGTCTATTTCTAGTTATCATTTTTAAAGTAGTCCAAACAGAACCAATGTTTTTTTTTGCTGCTGTTGTTAAACATTAAATTCTTGCAGTTGTTTTTGAAAACAAAAGAAGATATTTAATTATGAATCACAAACTGCTTAAGCGAGAGGCATGTATGTTTCAACTTGTCACAAACTAATGTGATAATGTCCTTACCTTACTGAAACTACTCCTCAACAGGTGAACTACTCAATATGGCAAAATGTTCTAAGCACTTGTATATTTTTTCTGAAAAGATTCTATAGATAACAAGCTGTGAAAATGATAAAACTCCTAAAGCCAATGTCTTTCCTACAACAATAGAAAAATTAATGAACAGGGCATGTTATATGATTCCATTATGGTTTTCAAGAAAGTTAAATCACCTGGGGCTGTTTGATATCCCTGAGCCCATCCTACAGGATGGGTATATTAGAGTAAAATAAACCCTAACCAAATATATTTTCATATAGACCTATGTCATTCTTAAATGGGGATTAGAGGATGTTTATGGTCATATGAAGTTTGAGGTTGGGACCATCATAAACATGACTAGTATGTAGTACGAAGTATAGTGTGGTGCAATTTTTAATAACAGATACATCCATAATGCTGCTAGGAAAGCATTATGGCACTTCTGCATGCACAAGTCATACTCCCCTCATTCATTCCTTAGCCTAGATACATAAGAAAACTTTTATTTTCCTTGCTTAGGATTACCTATCCTTGACTTAAAATATACATTAGTAAATTAATTCATAAAAAACATTTACTCATGTTTATTAAGTGGCAAAAGCTGTTAACAGAATTGAACCACATATCTCCCAAAGACTTCAATTAATAGGCTTATTACTGGTCATAGCAGTAGACTATTCCATTCCTGTGTCCCATTATTTGGTTATTTCTCCATTTCTCACCAGTTGCCATAAACACCTTTCAAAACTTTCAGTGTACATATTGTTTTATGCTTTACTTCTACAATGATTACTTTATTTCAAATTTTATAGCACAAACACTGAGAGGCATTTGCTAAACAAAGCAATATAGCCTCACAGTGAAAACAGATTTTGTATTAAAACTTCTCTCCCTCTGAAACTCATATTCACTGAAACAGCATTGAATCCCACATTCAAAGAAAATGTATCTGGCCAGTGGTGGATTAAGTTTACCTTTGGGCTGTTTTCAAATCATAGGCCCCTTGCACACATTCTTAGGACCACATAAAATTTGTTTGTTCACCTTCCTGATTGCATTACATTATAATATATAATGATTAAAGTATAACCCTTGTATAATACATCACTTGTTAGAGTGTGTTTTAGATTTATAGTTTTGAACATTTTCCAGTAAGCAATGAAACAAAACATATGGACCAATAATGACAAAAATGCCCAATTCAAATCATTTTAGCCATAATAGGCCACTCAAACTTTCGTCATTACAATCCACTAATATCAGTCAATATGCACAATCTCTGCAGTCGTAAACGACAACTGAATAATTCCACATTAAAGAGATCCGTAACTAATGAAAAAAGTTGCTGCTAGCAAACACCTTTATATTTCAGTGTTTCATCCACAAATTTAGTGCCTACTGCCCTTGAAGAATAAATTGCCTGTGTTACATTAAAGAAATGGTAACATGGTAATATTGCAGTAGGGAATGGATGACAAACTAAAAACAGGTTCATAGTTACTAGGCATCTCATCCAAATGAGGAAATACTCAGGCCTGCAGCACCGCACCCCCTTAAAATACAGCACAGTATTAGCAATCAATCTACGTGCTGTGAGAGTAGAACCTACAGCCTTCTGCATCAAAAGGCAAGTATATTACCTGATGTGCTACTAACTGTGCTTTAAAATTCGATATCACAAAAATGATGCCATTTGCTAAACAAAACAGTTGCACATTGTAAACAGACTTAGCATGAGCAGCAGTAAACGTCTCTTCCCTTGAAGCTCACAATTACTTGAAAATGTATGTACTTGAAACTAAGTTCCTTGAAAAATGCACCTGAAACTCATCTCATTAAAAAATGCAGCTTAGTAGTTGGGGTAGAGGGTTCAGGCTTTTGTTTTCTGTAGCTAAGGTACAGGGTTTGAGCATAAGCAGGAAAACAAGGCTAGGCTGACTAATGTTAAGCTGTAGTATTTTCCTCAGAATGATGAAGAAAGAGATTGGACATGTTTTCTTGTTGCTAAGATTAGCCCACTGACATTAAAAACCAGAATCATTCCTCTTTGATCCTGAAAGAATCTATAGGTCATTAACTCCTGAGACTACTTAGGATTCACAAAGGTTGAGATCTGTAATTATAAAATATTTATCATATAAAGACAAAATATTGGGCTACATAGGACAATCCTTAACTAACTGTGTCAAGTCCATGCTGGAACAATGAGATTTCTGTTGTTATGGTGTCTAAAACAAAAAAAAAAAACAAGTCATTGATCAGATATTTAAAAATCTAAGGATTTTTTCTTTTGTATGTTTCAAATATAAACATTAAACTCCTCTTTAGTGTAAATGTTTACACTTTTCGTAACACTCCCATAGAGCTTTAAAACAGTGGATACATGCAATGATAACTAATGAAATGTTTTTTGCAGCTTTTAAAAGAACTGTTTAGCAAGAAAGATGGGAAACGGTATCAACATGAATGAAAAATAGCAGAAGGTTGCATTACCTGACATATAGACCAGTTATATTTCAAATTTAATATTTCAAAAAGCCCATAGTCTTCCCTTTCTCATTCTCCTGAATAGTCTAGGAATATTTCAAAGACTAAAGTTAAAAAGATGAATTCCATGTTATACATTATATCCTTGCTGTATGGTGGATGTGAAGAGGAAAGGAAGAAAATTGAAATAGAAATGGAAGACGTTCACAGAAATATGCATGAAGCAACAATAAAGAACAGAAATAAAATAAAACACTAAAGCTGTCTTTTCCCTTAGAAGGAAATACAGACTATATTACAAAATATTCTGCAACTAATCTCCATTATATTTTCCTGAGTGATCTAAAGAATTAGTATTCCCTCTTTACTTACTAAGGCAAGGCAAGATGAAGGAGGTAAGTGATCCTTCTTTGTCAGATTTCAAAAACAGACTGCCCTGAAAGTTCTGTCTCATCTAGTATTTAAACATCATTTCAGTGCTGGATTATAGAATTGCATCACATACATCTGGTCATCTGACACTGGTTCCCACACTACTCCCCATTACTTGAAAGTGAACCAGAATTTGACACATATGTGTTACCATAACACAGATAGAGCTGTGCTAAGATGTGTTATAGCATTTGGAAGCCATAAAACCATTTCAAAACTTCCACCTTCCAGAGTAGAAATGAGTTCATCCCTAAGGACAATACAGTAAGATTCCTAGTCCTGGTTTTTACAGATATTTCATCTCTGGCTGCAATCAGAACTATAAGATACAATTGTTATGGCCTAAACCAAGTAATTTAATTTCAGACTATTTTTCAAATTAGCTGGACTGAGATTAACCTCTTCTCTTCCAGTATTCTCTGTTACAATATATTCATTTCAACAGTTACAATACAGACTGATATACTGGCATGTTTCTTTTTTGTCCAGCATAATACACTGTTGGTACATTTTTAACACAATCAGCTTTACAAATGCATTTTCAACACAAGCACCTGCACAAATCAGTTTGATATACAAATGACATATAATTCTTTGCAAAACTCCAACTAGCTATGCTGGCATGTTACACATTCACTGCCCTACTTCTCCTGGCATAGCTGGCAACATCTCACATCATCACAATTACCATCACTAAATGATGACATACATTTGATTTCAGGATTCATATCATTCAGAAAATGCATGTCAAGACAAGAACTGTTATTTCAGTAACTTTCTATATTGTAAGAGCAATATTTAAAATCTGTCCCTGATTTTGAGGCTTTGTCCTCCGATTATTTTTGGCTTTGTCCAGAATATTTGCACTAAGAGGATGAGAGGTATGCTCTCAAGACAATGACATCTTTAACTTGCCAGATAAAAAAGTGCAGTTGTGTAAGTAAATTTGCCACAACAGTAGATGTTAAAATGATCACTGCTGCAGTAGCCTAAGCTATATGGGTTATGTCCTACTAAGGACATAGCCTGTCAGCTTCCAAAGCTTCAGGACACCTTCCACACACCCAAACTATTAGACAGTTTGAGTTGAGCTGACTAAAGACAGGTTTGGGCATGACAGCTTGCAGAGCTTTCAATGCCAACAGGAGCAAGAAGGCTACACCCCAAAAAGACATTGCTTGGAACAACAAAACAAAAATATCCACACCCTGGCATAAAAAACACACATCAAAAAATAAGGGAATTTTGGGAGGCAGTAGCTATTGCAACAGTGATCATTTAAACATCTACTATTTTGGTAGGTTTACTTACACATCTGTACTAAGTTCATCATATTGCTGCAGTAGCCTAAGCTTTATAGGTAGATTACCATAGCTTAGAACAACCGGGAGGTGGAAGGGGATAGGTCCAGGAGCCCTGGAGAATGGTCCCAGTGAAGTCTGATCTAGACCTAGAAGAGGAATCCAGTGTGTAGTGCTTTGCAAATGTATATACTATACAGAAGACCAAATTGCTGTTTCTAGAATACTTCTATAGTCCAACCCTTTCCAAAAAGACATAAGTGAAACCAAGGCTATGGAAAAGTGCACCTTGACCCTGCCTGGAATAGTTTTGTTGGGGTGGGTGTAACAAAAGGCAATAGCTTGTGACAACCACTTGAAAGCAGTCTGCTTTGATACATGTTTTTCTTTCTTCTTACCTTCACAGGAGCTAAACAATTAATCTGAAGTGCTAAACGATTTTGTTCTGTTAAGATAGTACCTGAGTTGTCTGTGGATATCCAAGGTATGGAGTATCCTTTCTCTCTCAGTTTTGGGTTCAGAGAATAAAACAGGAAGATGGCTAGTTTGACTTAAAATAAACTGAGATACCAGTTTAAGCATAAAAGAAGGATTAGACTTTGACTTTGTGGAAAATGAGATAAGGCTGTCAAACCATAAGAGCTTGCAAGTCAGGTACTCTTTTCACAGAGGTCATAGCAATAAGCAAAACTGTTTTCCAAGTTAAGAACCTCAAGTCAGAGAAAATAGTTAGTTTAAATAGAGTAAATGTTAGCTTCTCTGACAAAAAGTTAAGATCCCAAGAAGGAGCCACTGTTTTTCTTTGAGGTCTCTAATATAATACTCCTTTTAAAAACATTTGGACATGAGAATGCATTAAAAGATGGGACTCGATGGCAAACATGCTGAAATGGCTGAAAATAAAACTTGATAAGGTAGTAAGACAAGCCATAGGAAAGTAACTCACATGAGTATTGCAAAGGCAGAGAAACACTAGACCTGAATGGTTGATGGTTATGTTGTTGGCACCACCTGGAAAATCTTTTCCATTTGCTAATATATGATTTTGTAGTAGCAGGCTTTCTTGCTCCCATTAGTACCTGATGCACATTATTAGTAAAGAGGTGCATAAAAGGAATTAAGACCCTATCATCCAGGCAGTAAGTTGAAGTTGCTTAGGGTCAGGATGCATCAAACACACCTGTTCATCTGTGAGTAGATCCAGTCTGTGAAGAAGATTGTGGAAACTGCCCTGGCCAATTCCAAAAGAAGGGAAAACTACTGTTGCATGAGTCAACAGGATGTCACTACAATGATCTTGGGTGATTCCATGTGAATCTTAAGAAGTACCCTGGATATCAGTGGAAAGGATACAGTACAATTCCAGTCTAAGGAAAAAAAAATACATCTGTCTTCCAGACCTTCTTATATGGAGTCATGGAGCAAAATGTTACCAGCTGATGCTTCAGTGAGGAGGCAAAAAGGTCTACCTGATGAACTCCCCACAGATGGATCAAATCTTGGAGGATCCCCTGATCTAGTTTCCATCTGTGAGGATTTGCCTTTGTCCTGTTAGCTTGTCACATAATTGTGCTTTATGGAATGTAGGATGCTTGTATAGAAAAACTGTGCTGTAAAGCTATATCCTATGCTAACATGGCTAGTCTGCATAGGGGGTAAAATCTAGTTCACTCTTGCTTCTTTATATACCACATAACTGTGGTACTGTCTGTAACAACTTGAAGTGGTCCTGGGGAAGAAAGGTGTTTCAGCAACTTGAGTTCTTTGATAAGGGCAAGCATCTCTTTTATGTTTATGATCTAATGTCTCTGTTTGCTGTCCCATATACCTTGCACCTTTATCCCCCTTGACACCGTTCCCCAACTAAGATCCGAGACATCTGTAGTGGCTGACTACTTTGGAGTAGGAGGGGAGTAGGGGGACCTGGATTCAGATATATTTGCTGCCTCTACCAAGTGAATTTTCTTCTCATAAATCCCAGAACTGGAATCTGAAAAGATAGTGGCTGTAGGTGCTGGGACCAAAGAGACTTCAGATACCATTGTATGTTTCTCATGTGCTGTTTTGCCAGTGGTATCATGAGAATCAAAGATGCCATGAGGTCGAGATTCCTGTGGTATTCCTTTACAGTGACCAAAGTCTGAGTGGAAAACCCCTGAAATAGAGCTAAATATAAATCTATTTCTTCCTATTTTAGAAAAGTTCTTTGTATGAGGTGTCTGGCAGACATGCCAGGGACACAGTCCTGTGTGATGGAGTCAAAAGAGGCTTCTGCATAGTCTCTTTGAATCCCAGCCTGTGGAGATGTCTCAACCAAGTGAGAAATTCCTGATACTTTGAAAAAGATTCTCCAAATATAAGCAAGTCATATAAATATGGACAAAATGTGGATACCTTGTAGTATGCAATGGGTTATACCAAGAGCTAAACACTGTGTGAACACTCGTGCAACAGTGAATAGCCCAAAGGATAAGGCAGAAAACTTAATATGTAATCCAGACACACAAAACCCTTCAGAAACATCTGAAATCAGATGAATAGGAATGTGGTAAGTATTTTTTATATATAAAGTTAACAAAAAACTCAGTCAAGGAAGAAGGGATAACAGGTTGCAAAGGGAAGGTATTTTTAACTTGGGCACTATCACATACTGGTTTAGGAAAAAAAGGTTTAGAACTGGTCTCCAGATGTTTTCTTTCTTTGGCACCAAAAACACTTCTGAATAAAAACATTTTCCCAACTGGGAAATAGGAACTGTTCTATTATCTCCAGGAACAGCATGTGTTGTAGGACAGGAGGAAACAGTGTTTTTTCTAGAATAAATCACTAAAAAGGAGGAATTAGTTCTCACTGCCATTTGTAACTTTGCTGAATCAGCCTCAGAAGCCACGTGTCTGAAATGCACTGTTGCCAAAGAGAAAAATAAAGATTCAGACTTTCTGGAAGGGATAAGAGACTGCCAGGGTGGGAGACGAGGACCCTTATATAGTCATTCATCCTTATTTGACTGTCCTTTGTTCTGGTGGCTTCCTGCTTTCTTTTTTGGAACCTCCCTGCCATTGCATTTTAAACATTTGCTCACCATCATTTTGCTGAGACTGATTTTTTTATTGTTACTTCTTGCCAAAAATTGAATGAAGGTGCAGAAATCTTGGAAAATTTAGAGAATGAGGTCTGAAAAATTTGAGAGATTCCCTGTATCAGCTTACCTCTCTTATTGCATTTTTGATAACCTCTGCAGCAGACGGTCCAAAAACTAAATCTTTACCCAATAAAGAATTTGAAATATAATTTTTTTACATCTTCTGAGAGGTTCTGAGAATGCAACTTGGCAAACCTCCTCAATACAGTACCAGTGGCAACAGCCATGGATGTAGTATCTAAATATATTTCACACTGAGCTAAATGGAGGAGGGGCACTGACCACAACTCTGATCTGTGATATAAAACAATAAGTATCCTGTTTTCTTGCTTATTTTTTACTAGTTATTGCTTATTCTTACCATTTATTGCACTTTTTATTGTCTGCTGCCTACTTTTTACTATATTTTATTGCTATAAACTAATCTGCACTGCTCTACTGCCTTACTGGGCCTTTTAAATCACTTGTGTTACTGCTTTACTTTTTGTAAAGCTTTTTTTAGCTAGTTTCACTGTGTGAAAGGTATTAAGTGGAAATTTTCTCCTTTTGTTAAGCATCTGTTTGTTGTTCTTCTTGCCAAGGTGTGTATTATATAACTGATTTGTTTGCAGTTAAAAGCATTCTGTAGAGTCTCCTTGCTCCTTTTTCTGTTTAAAACCTTCATTTAGTATCTCACTGCTGTTTTCTTGCTGGGATAAACATTTCTATAGTGTTTTCTGCCTAAAATAGTGTAGCTAGTAGCTGTAGCATAGTTCTCTACCCTCCCTCCCTATTGTTGTCTTGTTCTTAAACTTGGTGGCTTTGTCCAGTTGCCCACCCCTACTGTAAATTTGATCTGGGACACCCCTCCCAGTCCAGTCTTCTTAGCTCATTCTATTTGATACAGAAAGAACATTTGGGAAGGCCAATTCCCCAAAGTTTCTTTTCCTTGAATTATCCTCCTTTCCTACTTTCTCCTTCTCCACTTTAAAAAAAATTCAGCTGCTTTGACAGTATTTGTGTTTCCTCCTCCTAATCTATAACTTCATCTTGCTTTTCAGCTACTTATTCTCTAAACTGTTCAATTGCATCTTTTCTGCTGCATTTATTACTGCTTGTTTTTCGCTTGTTTAAATTGTGTTATTCTAAGCCTCTCGGTTTTGGTCTAAGCACTTGGGCTTTAGGCCTACCCCTTAACTCCCCTGGCCTCTCTCCCTCAGATTCTGACAAATGTGGATGGACAATTTCCTATGGTTTCTCCTGCCTGGTTGATATGGGCATCCTGAGACAGTGTAGCAACTGTCTCATGTCCACAGACAATCATCTGCTATTACCACCTAGGAACACAATTTGTGAGAGATGGAATTATATTAAGAACCTAGAGTCTATGCTCTCTCCCTCACAAGTCAGTATATCTGGCACTGAGAAGGTTATCAACACAATCACTATACTTCAAACACCACCCTCAACTACACAATATACACCCACATATGTGGGGGTGCTCAACAAAAACATACTCAAACAAAGAAGACCTCAGAGGCAAAAACACACACAAACTCCACAACCCTCCACACCACATACCACGCATACTCCACACACCTGTATCGCGCAACTACAAAGGCCTAACCATAAATCCAACATATTAGTCATAGGAGAGTCCATTGTGAGACACACAGATGTGCCTCTCACCAGGCTGGCTAAGGAGAAAGTCGCGGTTAGTGGTCTGTCAGGTGCCAGAATCCACCATATCACACAAGCACTCAAGTCTCTCAACAACAGGTACTGTTATGACTCTGTCATAGTCCATGTTGGGATGAATGACTTGAGATGTGTCTCCCTGTACTATATTAAGAGAGACATGATTGAGCTTGCTGAATATGTGTCCCAGGCAGGTATGTCCCTGTCCTTAAGCAGCATTGTACTGTCACCCAGAATGATGCCTCAATACAAACAGAAAATGATTGACTTTAACAATTGGCTTAGTTTCTGGTGTCATTCCAGGGGGATCCAGTACCTGACAGCCTGGGAAGATATGATCGACAGGCCATGATGCTTTGCTAGAGATGGCCTGTATCTGTGTCACTTGGGCTTCAGACTTCTGGCAAAGCCTCTTGCCTCCCCATAGTGCATTTTTTTATGAAAAGTCCTGAGGTCAATAAAACCAACATAAAAATTTCAGCAAAACACAAACTAAAGGTCATGCTGCTAAATGCTAGGAGTCTAAACATGAAACTGCACTCATTCCAAGCATTTGTAACCCTGGAAGATGCTGATATTTGTGAAGTCACAGAAACCTGGTTCAAAGCTGCGGAGACCACCCCAGCCTTACCTGGTTACTCATCCTATCATACATTCAGACCCCAAAGTGTGGGCACAGCCAAAGCCAAAGGAGGTGGAGTTTAAATGCATATTAAAGACACACACACCTCCAGGCTGGTCAAACAGTATAATGCACAGGAGACACGCCAGCTGCAGTTAACCACTGACAAGACCCCTGTTCAAATCATAGCTAGCTATAGGCCCCCACAGTTGACTCAAGATGCCCACTCCACCTATCTGGACCTCTTTGAATCTATCAAGATTCAACCCTTTACCCTGATCCTGGGTAACTTTAACTACCCAACCATAGATTGTAAAAACTACTCATGTCAGAACGCAAATGCTCAGAGATGCCTTGATTTTATCAATGCAAATGCCTTGGAGCAGCTAGTCGATACCCCCACAAGAGGTGATAATATCTTGGGCTTGATATTAACCAACATGAGTACACTGCAGCACCCCATACAGTATCATCCTTCCTGGTAAGATCCAACCATAAAGTGGTGACTTTCAAAGTCAACATCTCCCCTGACCCCCCCCCCCCTCTAGCTAGGGCCAAACAACAAAACTTCTCCAAAGCTGATTACAACCTCCTGAGGGATGGTTTAAACAGCTTAACAGCCCACTCCCCATCTGTTGCAACTGGCACCAACGTCCAAATCTAAACCAAAGTACTATACAAGCACTTATATAAATGCATGGAATCAGGAATCCCTAACAGGGCAAAATCATCCACCACAAGGAAGAGTAAACCTGTTTAGTGGACATTTGCAATAAATAAACTATGTAACAAAATGAAATAAATTGCTGTCCAGAACCAAAAAGGAGCAGCTGCCCAGTTGAAAGCAATCTCTCCTTAGGCTGAACAAGTAAATAAGAGCACTAGTGAAATCATCTAAAGCCATCTTTGAGTCCACGTATGTCTGCAGTCTCAAAGGAAGCACCCAGATGTGTTCAGAACTGGTGGTCAAGGACACCACATACACAAATGCTGTGGATATAGCCAACCTACTGGCTGACAGGTTCAGTGAAAACTTCACCCCTCTGTCACCCCATCAGTAAATCAAGACATCCCCAGTACCTGCCCCCCAAACTTATCTCTAGGAAACAGATCATCACTGCCCTCTCAAAGGCAAAAAATACAGCCTCCATGGGACCCAATAACATCCCAGGCTGCATCCTACATGAACTCAGGCATGAACTTGCAGCACTGTTAGTCACGCTATTCAACCAAAGCCTTAGTACTGGCTTTGTCCCAGTCGAATGGAAGACAGTCACTGTCATCCCTTTACGCAAAGGTAGAGCATCCACCAGTCCAGGAAATTATAGGCCCATCAGCTTAGTGTGCCTGATCTGCAAGCCCATGGAATGGATTATCATGGACCTCATTAACAGGAACATTGGCAACCTCCAAACACTCAACCCCACACAGTTTGGCTTTGTCAAGGGGAGGTCATGTCTGTTAAATCTGGTCGACTTCTTTGAGACAATCACCAAAGCCATGGACGAGGGGAAGACGGTGCACACCATCTACCTTGACCTGGCCAAGGCCTTCGACACTATTCCCCACTTGGGAATAGTAGACAAACTCTCTCAACTAGGTATCAATTCATACATTATCAGATGGATAGCAAACTGGTTCACCGATAGAATCCACCTCATGAAAATAGGGGAAGCCACCTCAAACAGTAGACCCGTAATGAGCAGCAAACCCCAGGGATCAGTCTTGGGGGCTCTGTTATTCAGGATATACTTCTCTGAGGTGCAGGCCAAAACCAGTGGGCTATGGCTGACCAGGTTTGCAAATGACTGCAAGCTGGGAGCGGTCATCAATTATCCAAGTGATGTCTCACTCAAACAACAAAAATGGTGCCAGAAACATGACCTCAAGCTGAATGCCAAAAAATGCATCATCATTCCCTTTGGGGAGAGTGATGTCCCCACATATTATCACATTAAAAACAATGTCCTAAGCACAAAATCAGTCATGAGGGATTTGAGCACCCAAGTTGATAGCAACCTGACGTTTGACCGCCATGTTGCTTCCATTACATGGAAAGCTTTATATGTGGTGCACCTCATAATTAAAGCTATCTCATCCAGGGAGAAGGAGGTCATAACATCCCTGTATTCTTCCCTTATAACACCAGTTACTGAGTACAATGCCTTCATTGGCATGTACCTCGCAAAACACTTGCAGCAGCTGAAGAGACCACAGAGATTCCTCACCAGAAGAATCCAGGGACTCAAACATCTACCATACACAGATAGGCTAAAAGCCCTGTCTCTCTACTCAGTTTTATGCAGACTCCTCAGAGGTGACGTCTGTCTGGCATACGAATCAATCTCAGACCCCACCTTGATGGGACTGCTGCATATCCGCTAGTCAGGTTCCACTTGAGTAACCCGCACGCACGACCTCAACCTGGTCTGTAACATCAATAGGGCTAGTTGGCAGGACAGATTTGTGTCCCAGAGACTCCCCCATCTGTGGAAAAGACTCCCTCTCCACGTCATGCAAAGAACCTCATTATCCCTTTACAAGCGCAACCTGGATAACTGGATGGGAAACAGAAAATACTCACCTGGGATTCTACCTGTGTCCCTGCTAGACAGGGGCTTTGGGCGCTGACTTGTCTAAACATGGGCCAAACTCTTGGCTAGGCTTATAAGGGCCTCAGGGCCAATAGCCTAGAAACTTCCTATGATCCTATGATCTATATTTACTATACACATTTTAAACAATAAATAGTGACCTGAGAAATGAGGGGAAAAAATGAACCTCCAAAAAGCATCTTTTTTCCTCAGAGGAGGGAACTGCAGATAAAACATTTCTCATACTTTCACAATGAGTCAGACACATAACAATTCAAATTACTAAAAATTAAAGTTGCAGAAGCATACACTTTTCTGCAAACTTTTCAATTGTTTTACCGTCCTTGTCAGAAGGGGAAGGATGAGAATTAACAAAATCCTTGGAAGAGTTAGACTAACTAAAGCTATAACCTCTTGATTGGGTCTTGTATTAGTGTATTGAAACTTGAAAGACTGAGGAACTTTGTACATTCTATCCACTTTCTTAGGTGCAGCAAGCTGGCTGTCAGGGAAACCACAGAATGTGACAAACACATCTTCCAGTGTTGACAGCACTAGGGGGATGGGTGAAGGTTCTTGGAATTCTGTTTGTAACAACTCATAGTATTTGATGAGGGACTGTGAAACTTCAGTGTTCTCCTCCAAAACCACTGGCACATTCTGGAGATAATCTCAGAGAATGAGAAGCTCTCACAGGAAATTTCAGATACCATGCTCTCTTCTGTGTCTGAATCAGAAATCTGAGGAGAAAATCCTGTGTCTGTCCCATTGTATTCCTCTACAGATTCCATTTCTTGAATCTCTTCAGGAAAAGAAGAAACCCTTTTTCTTTTACCAGAAACCACCTTATATGAAGAGTCAATAGCCCATTCAAGACCCTAAGCCAAACCTAGTACATTACCCCTGTCCTATGGTTCTGGTGCAGGAGAAGATAAATGCTTAGATTTCTGGTTCTTTTTGACAGGAAGGTTGAGGCAAATAGGGTTATTAATGGCAGCAGTAGCTTCTCTAGGAATGGACACAAAATTCTGGTTAAGCAGGATCACCTCCCCTGCCCCTTTTCCCAAGAACTACAAGAGTAGCTCTCCCTTGCCACTGAGGGAGCCCTAACAGCCCCAGAGAATTTGGCTAACCCCTGGTCCATATTGGATGTATAGGTAAACCAGTGGTATCTTTGGGAAAAGATGAGTGGTCTGAGGCAACAGTTTTGGCCACAACAGAGTCACTCACCTGTAGGTGAGGAAAATTGTTAGCCTGTTTGGTGGCAAAGGCTGTTTAGTTAACTTTCTTTTCCTTTTGTGGCCAGATGAAGGACAGACCATGGGAGTACTATTTAGCTTCATGGTCAAGCTAAAAATGGTGTTTCTTTCTCATTGAAGTTAAGCAGCACAAGCAAGTAAAAAATTAACTTTTTCCACTCAAAACACAATACAAAGCAGTCATATACACTTTACCAGCCATCAAACATAATTTAAACACAGTTTCACCACAGAAAAATTGTTTTAGACAATTTTAAAGATTTCTGACACTTTTAAACTGTGAGAAACAAAACTGCACTCCCATTTAAAAGTACAGTGAAGTCACATGACAATCAACAAAAACACATATTCCTAGCTTAAAAAATACTTCCTAAACAAGAATGTAAGTTTAAACAGTAAATATATTATGCGGAAGTTTATTTTTTTGCCACAAAATGAATTTATTTGCCCAGCAAAGGAACAACACTAGCTGACTGTCAATCCTCGAAACCCCGAAGAGGACTGCTCTCAGTACATTTCTGAAGGGCTTAGCACCCAGGCCTGTCTTTTAGTCATCTCAGCTCAAGCTGTCTAATGGTTTGGGTGAATGGCAAGTGTCCTTAAGCTTTGGAAGCTGTCTGGCTGTTATATCCTTATTATGCTATAACCCATATATCTTAGACTGCTGCAGCAGTGATCAATATGATGAACATCTCTCTTTCTTTCTTAACTGTCTTAGCATTAGCTCCCTTGAAGACAGTCTGATAGAGTGCAACAGTTTCCTGACTTGAGAGTGAGCTGTCGTTGGTCTCAAGATTGCCTTAATTAAAACTGTAAAACAACAAGTCTTAAGCCTATAATACAAGAGTGGGAAGATGTTATATTCATCAAGAGTTGGTTTCAGCATTTTTCAAAGGAAGTCTTTAAATCAGTAGATTCTTTACAATATAAAGTACCAGCTCCTTAACTCATATTTAAAATCTGCCACTACTTTCTAAGACTGGTTATTATTGGCCAAATGCCTACATTGAACAGAATTCAGTGAAATTCCCACGCAGAATAGTTTGATCAGTCATCTAATTTCAGACGCATTGTTTGTTGTACATTTAAACCCTTTCAGAAGTACAGCATTTCTAGAATGCACTCAGAAAAATATTAGGTAAAAGTATATCTCCTCCAAGTAAAATCATCATGTCAGAAGTAAAAAAAAACTTTTTTTTTTTTATATATTTATGTATTGGTATTTGTTTACTGGGAAAGTCCGACTGAGAAGTATTCCTTTTCAGCACAGGCCCAGGGAGTAAAGCTCCACTATACAAACATCATGGAAATCATTTGCATTGTTTCATCATTTTCAGCCAGTTTCATTCATGAGCAACAGCAGTTCTATTATTCAGACATTCTTGACATCAGTTGTGTCATTTACAGTTTGTGTTATAATAGCAGTTACATGGGTTGTATATGAATATTTTTTTTAACACAGGGCAGTATATGCAGTGCAATATCATCAGTACACATAGATTGACATGTTTTACGCAAGAATATGTTACTATGAAGAATTGTTCAAAATCTAGAACATAAGAAGATGTTAAAAAGTTAGAGCAGCACAATAAAAGGAAGGAGGGGAGGAGGCACATGGAAGATAAATGAGATCAGATGATAGAGGAGGGAATAGCTGTGATAGTATTACTTTAAGTTTTGCATAGCAGAGAGTTACAACACAAATTCATATTAGTATCAGTTTAACCAGGTGTGGTGCAGGTGCAGAGCTAGTCTGTTCTTAAGTGGAGTGGGATGTGTTCCAGTTATTAACACTACAGTGTGAATACAGGGTGTATCTTGCACTGCTGTTAAATTTAGTTATGGAGAGTAATGCATTGTCAGAGGAATGTAGAAATATCTTAGTAGTGTAAAGGTGAATGATGGAGTAAAGAGATGGGAATTTTTCAGAGTTGTGCAGTAGTTTGAAGGCTGTAATTAATTTTGAGTACAACAAAGAATTCTTTAGGTTAGTTTAGTTGTTTTGGAGAGAGGCAGTCATGTGATCTATATTGTTGATTGGGTGCAAATTGGGCTACTCAAGAAAACAAAAGAAATGAGGACATTAAAGCAGAAGCCAAAGTAGCTACAATTGCAGAGAAGGTCAAAGAAAACAGCTTATGGTGATTCAGGCACATGTGCAGAAAAGCAGAAGACAGCCTAGTGAAGAAGATTTGAGACAGACAAAAAAAAAGGCAAGAGTAAATTAAGGCACCCAGCAAATAGGTGGACGGATTATATGAGAGAAGACCTGTGACGGTCAAGCATGACTGTCAAATACGTTAAGAGACTAGTATTGAATAGAGAGAGACACAGCAATCCCATGTAGAAAAATGGGGAAAAGACAGTTGATGGTGATGATGATGTTGATGATGATGATGATGATTACACCCACAGCAACATCATACTCGATAAGTTAAGCTCTAGACAAAAGCTGATATTCAAACACCCTTATACATATGCAGAATCAATTGTCTACACTCCCTTTAGAAAGCAATAAAAAGACTTTTTATTGGTTAAACAATTTCATCTTTCACAAAACTGACTCTAGGTTTAAAAAGTTTATATTTTTTTATTTTGGAAAGAATAATCCCAAATCCAAGAGAGTCTCTGGGAGGAGATAATAGAAGTTAAGGAACTTTTATGACAGCTAAACGTAGATGCCTGTCACTTTCCTCTCTTGTGTGCTATTTAGAAATGAAGGCTGCCAGACTGTAATTTTTTAATAGAGTTTTAAATATATTTTCACATTTTTTACTTTAATGTTTCAATTTAATGATTTTACATATGAATGTTCTACTTAGCATTTCCCAGGTTCAGTGTATTTATTATTTTTCATCTAATGTATTTTTATTCTGTGTGTTTTTCTTTTTCATGCACTTTTAAATGCTCTGATTGGTCTTGTCAGTAGTCACATGATAAAGTAAGTCAGGTTATATAACAGCTTCGTAATAAAACAGCCATCATCATGGTTCTGAAGAAGTCTGCATTTTTTGAGAAAGATGAGTTTTAACCAATAAAAATATTTTATTGCTATTGCTGTATTTGCTTTCTCAAGGGTGTGCTGACAATTGATTCTGACTTTGGTAACTTTGCATGGGCTTTTAACAAACCTGAAGCAGCTTTTTGTGGGTTACAACCCTTATACATACTCACTTGAAAACACTTGGTGATATCTATCCTAACCCAGATCCAGCAACCAGTCAACAAAATAACATTTCTACCACATCACAAAATAGTCATCCTTCAAAGCCATACAGTCTTCATGTATATACAGCTAACCTTAGAAGTATAATAAAAAAGCTTACTGATATGCATACCTGGGTAGCCTACAACTCTGTACTGCAATAAATGGAGTAATCATGTTTCTTTTTAGAACTCCTATTAAAATTTTGTATTTTTTACTTTCATGATAGCATCACTGAGGAAGGGTGTTTGTGACCTGAAAGCTTTGCAATAAACGTTTTTTCTCTCTCTGCATTGGATTCTTGAGTCTGAATTAACCTACAACTCCCCAGATGTACTAGTAACCACAGAAATGTCACTTAAACAAGAAGAAAAAGATGAAGAAATCTTACTGCATGGATATAACACATTGACTAGACAGAACCCCAAAAAGATGGTGAGGTGGCCATTATCTACAGTAATACTTTAAACCTCTAAGTTTCATATAAGCCCGCCCTCTCTCTTCATCTTTGCAAATTAATGTTCACAAAAGCCTTTGCATTATTAAGAGGTTACTTTCCTCAGGAAATAACATAGTTACTGCTGAAGAACTGCTGTTTTGGGCATCAAATAACATCTCACTTGAGATAGTCATTTTAGGACAACTGAATATTGACTGGCAAATTACTGGCAGTAACAGCCTTTCTAATGTCACTAATGTATATGTTTTCACTCAGCTTATTTTAATTCCCACAAGGTACTAAAAAAACTCCGGTACAGCCTCTGCCTTAGATAGGATTATAAAATAAAAACAGAATGCACAAACACCCAGCAGCAGACTTTAAAAACAAAATTGGCAAATACCCAGCACTGAACTGGCAAACACCCAGCACCATGATGTCACTTGTGTTTTAGATGATGTCACTTAATTGGATGTGTTTTAGATGATGTCATGCTGCTTTTTTTTACTATTTTATGAGCTCATTTAGAGTCACAAGAACTTTGAATGTGAACAGACAAAAGTGCTCACTCTGTGTTTAATAAAGTGGTGGTTTGATGGAATGGCACAGTGGATTTAAAATTTTTTTCTTGGTTTTTAGATTAGATTTTCTCAAACACTCCAAACAAAACCCTCTTAACAGGTACCCCACCTGAGGTCTATATTACCATCTTGAATGGTAAAAATATCGCACGCTCACAAGAGCTAACAGGTACAAAAACTAACTTGCTATTGTGGGGGGCTGCACCCCCACACCCCCCACTAAATATATATTCCAACTCCAAGGTCGCACTACAGTGAGAAAAGGGCAAATATTCCATTCCTCACTGTGCCACGACCCAAAAAATAAGTTTGTTTATGTACCTTTTCACTCATGTGAGCGATATTTTTACCATTCAAGATGGTAATATAGACGGCCCCCACCTGATACCTTAAGTAATCACCTAGCTATCTGTGCATTAAGGCATCATAAACTTAACCAAAAATTGCATTGATGCAACCTTGTTTGTAACCTCTCCTCCTTTAGTAAGGACCAATTCTTTGTAGTAGTATAATCAGTCACTGATAGGCTCATCTAACCCTTCCACTTGAAGCCATAGTTCTGTTCAACTCAGTTTTCTTTACCATACTAAATAACCTAGTCCAAATAAGTACCAAAATAATTAAATCGAATCCAGACCTTAGATCTCAAAAAGTACTAAATTACTCATGAAACAGAGACACATAGCCAGGAAAAAAATAAAGCAGTTTAACATTGTAACTGGCCATCAGTACTGTAAATGTCTCTGAAACTTCACTAAAGTCAAATCAAAAACAATCCTAAAAAAAAAAAAAAAAAAATGTATCAATATACAGGTAACAAATTATAATAATTCCAAAACTTTTGGACTACAATCAACCAGCTGCTAAAAGCCAGTACACCAACACAACCTGCACCTACTTCATCTAACGAAACTGACAGCATAACCAGTGAATTAAACACCCTGTTCATTCAAACATTATTGTGTCTTTCGGCTTTTCCCGTTTAGGGGTCAGCACAGCAGAACTTCAGTCTGCTAATAATTGGCAGTAGATGTTTACGTGCCGAGTTGCCGGCTCTGAAGCACAACCTTCAATGAAGGTATGCCCATTCATGCATGTCTCCACACAGAAGACGCTCTAGCTGAGAATCGAACAGGACAGCGTCTTACTGTGAGGCGACAATGCTACCGCAGCACCACCACCACTGGGACTGTTCATTCAAACATTAACCTCTCTTATTAAACCCTTGGCACACAAGTTCTTCTCTTACTATGTTAGCCCCAAAGCACTTGCACTCAAACCAGTCTCAATTTCTACAATCAGAAAATATTACTGACCATAAAACCTATCACCTTTCCCCTGATAGCATACCATCTCAGTACATAAAAATTGCAGCTGACACACTAGCATTCCCTATCTCTATCCTAATCAACTGCTCCATCATAAAAAGCTATGTCCCCATCCTATGGAAAAGGGAAATTCAAATGAGCTCTCAAAAATCAGATCTATAGCCATACTGTCTCCATTCTCAAATATTTTGAAGTGTACTTTGTCTCAACTTGTCAGTTTTGTCTCCAACAGCTATCCTATCGCCTTTCCTCTGAACAGCATGATTTCCACCCTTTTCACAGTACATGCACAGATCTACATAGTTTTATAGCATCTGATAGCTAATAATGAAACTCTGGGAACTTAGTCTCAACACTTTTCATGTATTTATCTAAAGTGTTTGACATGGAATCCCACCAGAAATTACTTCAAGGACTACCATGACTAGGAATACATGAAACTTCACTATCTGGGTTCTCCAGATACCTCTCAAATAGGCAACAGGCAGTAAAATGGCAAAATTACATCTCCCCTTTTCTTCCCATTACAGTGGGTCTCCTTTAGGGATCCATTTTAGGTTTCCTGCTATTCAATTAATTTATTAATGATCTTCTCCTAGATTCTAAACAAGCAATGTCATACAGTATGCAGACAACTCAACAATCATTTGTTTTTTTATAAGAGCATAGATAAAGTAAAACATCTCATCCCAAGAGTCTGTTTCCACCATAAAGTTCTGTCTGTCTGATACACAGCTGCTCCTTAATCCTAAAAGACAAAACTGATCCTATTTACCACAAAGCATTCAACTAACAACAAAAATAATTTCTAAATCTCTTCTTCTAATAACACCTACATAGAACTAATAAGTCAAACTAAGCTTCAAGGAGTCACTATTAATAAAGGCTTAAATATGATCACCACCTAAAACAACCAGTAAAAACCATCCAACAAAAGCTAGGTCACTATATAGAGTCAAACAGTACCTCACAGATAATGCCAGAAAAAGTACTGCAAAATCCCTTAGCATCCCTACACTACTTTATGCTAATCCCATCTTGATTAACCTAGAATCTACTCCGGTCTCACACATGAACATTGATATAAGGTGGTAAAATTTGCCACCAGTCATCATTATAGGGCACATCACTGTCTGGGCCTAAATACGTCAGTGATTAGAGCTAAGGCATTAATTTACAGTTTCCCAATTAGTCGCTTCCCAAAAACTCATCTATTATCCACACAAATGCTCTAGTTTGAAAAATATTCTGCAACTTTATAACCCAAGTAGACATTTGAGAACCACTGGCAAAATGTTATTAACTGCTGCAAAAGCTGGCAGCTCATGTGGTGACTCTTTGTACTCCTCTCTCCAGGCTAAAATTTGGAAATTCCTTCCTCTCATTCTAAGACACATAGCAAGTACCAACCCTTTAAAGCATAAACTAGAGAATCCTTAGGGATACCTAGCTCTGTTTGTGTACAACTCCTAGACAATAAATGTCCTGCTCCTTATTTTTATCTTTTTCTTCCAAGCACTATTTTTGCCAAAAACTGCATCCTCAGTTATTGGTCTACAATTTCTTCCTTGTCGTCTCCTTCTCCCTCTTCTTCTTTCTAGCTATCCTAAAACATTCTCTCTCACTTCCTAATACAAATCCTCTATTTCTTCTTTGTCTGTACTTTTACCAAATTCATTTCCATTTACTTTATGCTTCTATTAATTAATGATACTCTGTTTACATTTTGTATATTTATTGATTACTTGTATACCTCTCTTTACTATGTTCTTTATGTAATGTAATTTTTTTCTAGAGCTTTTTCCCGCAGGCCTCCACTGAAAAGGGGTAGCTTTCTGCCCAGCCACATTATCCCAGTAAACTAATGCAATAAATAAATAAATATATATATATATATATTTATATATATATATATATATATATATATATATATATATATATACACACACACACACACACACACACACACACACACACACACACACACAAACATAATAAAAATAAGAAAATTCCTTCACATGGGCAAACAGTATTGCTGTCAGCCATGTAAATGAGCTAAGCTCCACTGCATGTCAGCCTGCAAATGTAAAATGCAGTTAAGTAAATGCCTTTATTCTAACTGTTTTAATGCCTCACTGTTGTTGTTGTCTTTCAGCTTTTCCCAGTTAGGGGTTGCCACAGTGGAACTCTGGTCCGCTAATTATTGGCAGTAGATTTTCACGGTGCCGAGTTGCCATCTCAATGCCCAACCTTCAACGAAGGCACGCCCATTCATGCATGTCTTTCGGAACACCACTCGACCCACGGGGAGGACATGCAGACTTCACACAGAAGGCATTCCCCGCACACTAGCTGAGAATCGAACGGGAGAACCTCTTGCTGTGAGGCAACAACACTACCGCTGCACCATTGTACTCATGAAATGACTTATGCTGTACCAACATATTGGGTGGAATGTTCAACTGCATGGGGGTATCAGTATCCACTCTATAAATACACTACAATTCCAGGATATGTGTCTTTTTAATGAACTGTTACAGTATGATAGCTTCTGTGCCTCCCTTTGTTAATGCACTGCCATGGAGAATATTAATACAAAGGGTTGGGTTCAAATCCCTTGGAGTCTATAAGCTAATTTCTTGCTACATTCTTCTTGATATGTGTGTTTTAAATATCACTTTTAATCTGACTGCTTCAGTGGCTGCCCTTGCAAATGTACTGCTATGGAGAATATGACTATGAAATGCATGGGCTTAATCCCACTGATATCTGTTTTTCTTTTTCATCGAACCCCATTCTGCTCAATTCTTATTTCTTCACCTTGTGTTGTACCCTTTGTTTGCTGCATCCTTTTAATCTCTGTGCTATACACTTTCTACCTTTAATCTGGTAAAACTACATTAGTACACCATACACATGCCTCAAAAGATTTATAAAAGAACAAAATAGTTTTTCTGTGATTGTACATTGCACAACAGATCACTAAGAGCAATTGTGATATCTGTAGCTAAACAAAGAGACATGGCATTTCTTACAAAATAAAGAAAAATCCATATATTGTGCTTACAACTTGCCATGCAAATATGAAATAACATAAACATAATATGTGTATGCAACAGCTTGAATGGCTCAGTGTACTCATGCAGTGATATGTATAGATTGTTAATTCACTGAATGGAGGTTTTTGATCCCCTCAGTGTTGTACATTCTTTTACAACATTGAGTTTCAGTTTTCTACACTGTTATAACATTCTCCTGAAATTTGTGTTTTGCAACACCTTTATTAAATATTCTTCTGTAGCTTCACTTGTTAGTACACTGGTATATAGATTATCCATTAGAAAAGCAGGGGCTCATATCCCATGAGGTCTACTACCTTTTATCAGTCTCCAAAAATATGTATTATATGTTAATCACTTACCATGCAAATATGAAATAAGTAATCATTATATGTATATAACAGCTATCATGACTCAGTGTGTACATGCAATGATGTTTACATTTTCAATACACTGGGTGCAGGGTTATTATTGCTTCTATGGCATGCCTTAATAATTCAGTGGTATAGAGAATATCAATAACAAAGGTATGGGTTAAATGACATTCAGGTGTATTTATCTTGTCTTACTATCATGTGTTCATTTCCTCTGAAATGTGTTTTTCAGCAGCCTTTTCTACAAGTGATTCCATGGCATGCTTTGACAACATAGTGGTAAAAGAATGTCAGTGACAAAGGCAGGGCTTTAAATCTCTGCAGGTGTATTTCTCTGTTCTTGCTAGCATGGGTTCTATTGCCATGAAATGGGTTATATTGACACTTTCCCTATGTATAACTCTGTGGCATGGCTGGTTAATGACCTGGTTCAGGAAATGTGACTGACCAAGCCACAAATTCATATATGTCCATTTATTTCTCTTTTTTTGCTATAATGTGCTCCATTCCCCTGAAACGAAACATTCCTATCATAAAGTTGTAAATGATGTCAGGGAGTTTGGCACTTTCTCACCAAATTTATTTGTGGATTTCTCTACCATTGTTGAGGTTATACATTATCTTACTTCATCTCCATCCTGCTCGTTCCTTATTTGCTCACCTTGTGTTCTACTTTCTGCTTGCTTGCCTGTTTTATCTCTGTCCTATACTGTAATTTCTAGCTCTATAATATGGTCAAAAATAAATGGACAGAGCTATTTATGAAACCTTGAACTAGAATCAGGTCATATATAAATGATTTAGAGCCCAGTTCACCATGAGCATGTGGTGCACTACTGGAGAGAAGTGGCCCCATTATGTGTGCATTCTAACCCATTGATGAGTGTCACTATTCACTGACCTTGCACCCAGCTGTCCATGGACAACTGTAGATCCATGGCGCTGTGATATCATTACATTTAGGCAGGATTCTGACTTAGAGGTGTTCAGTCATAATCCCACAGATGGTAGGTTCACAACATTAGCTCCTGTAGTTTCTCTCATACTGAGCAGGATTGCTATTGCAACAACACATCATCAATAGGGTAAAACTAACTGTCTCACAATGGTCTCAACACAGCTCACCTTCCCTATTAGTGGGTAAACAGTCCAATTCTTGGTCAACTTTGCTTCACAATGATAGGAAGAGCTGACATCACAGGATAAAAAAGCATTGTCACTATGATAATTGGCTTCCACAAGCCATTTATCCCTGTGGTAACTTTTCTGACACCTCCTGCTTAAAATCTAAAAATCTAGAAGGATAATGAGGCCCTGTTTTACATTTAGTATTCATACTGCAAATTAATTTCAAATGAGCTCTTGCACTTCTGCTCCATGAGAGGTTTCTGTCCTCCCTGACCTCTTCTTATGACACCTGCATTGCTCCTTGACAGATGTACTTCCCCAATTAAACTCCCCACCCAGCACTGTCCCTGCTGTGTGTCATGCCCGCACAGCTAGCAGCTTGGAGCCAGAAGGGAGACCCTTGTGGCTGCCCCCTGCCTCACTGGAATAGTGAAAAAAAAATGATAAAAGTAGTGGTATTTCACCAGTGGCCAAGGCCTCCCACTTATTCTACACCTTTAATGTCTCTTCATAGTGCCAGACTGTAGTCAATTTCAACGGGGTTTGATTTCCTGGCTGGTTCTCCTACCCTGTCTCCATCCTGCTCATTCCTTATTTGCCCACATTGAGATCTATTCATTGCTTGCTGTCCCATTTTATCTCTGTCTTATACTGCCATTTCCAACTTTATAATATAGTCAAAAATAGAGGAACAGAGTACACACATGCCCATAAATGGCTTAATAAAGGAATAATCTTTCTGCAGTCATATGTTGCACAAAACTTGGCAAAGAGCAACAATGATGGCCATTTATAACTGTACCGAAATGATGCTTTACACACTATGACAAAATGAAGAAAAATGTATTTTATTTATTTATTTTTATTTATTTAACATTTGTTGACCGGGAATGTCCAACTAGGTTCCACAGAGCCTGTTTTCATCGGAGGCCCGGGGAGAAATGGTCCAGATGCATGTCTTTGGAAAAATCATTGTCATGTACTAATTTGTCATGTAAAAGAGCATTAATGCACATACCATTCTATATGTAAATGAGCTAAGCATTAATACAGATACAAATTTGTAATGCCGGTATTATAACTCCTTCAAGGGCTCACTGCACTCATGCAATTATTTTATTGTGTCAATGTACTGGTTGGGGGTTTCAAATCCCAGGGGATTGTATGTTGTTTTACAGTATCTGCTCTGCTGTCTGCACAAGGGCCACATCTCCCTGATATGTGTGTGTTATGACCACTCTTACACTGACTGCTTCAGTGTTGCCCCTTGCCAATGCACTGGTATGAAGAATTGCATTAAAAATCATGGGCAGAATTCCTTGAAACCTAATTTTCTTTTCTTGCTGTCATTCTGCACATGTGCTACATTTTTTTGTTATGTTTGTTTTATGACAGCTTTTACTCTGATTGCTACGGTGGCTCCCTTTGCGAAGGAAAAAGTGGATATACTGGCAAATAGATAGAAATGATGGGTATACTCCTCAAAGGGTATCATATTTTCCCTTTTCACAGTGGTGCAGCGGTAGCATTGTTACCTCACAGCAAGAGGTTCTCCCATTCGATTCTTGGCTGGAGTGCGGGGAGTGCCTTCTGTGTGGAGTCTGCATGTCCTCCCCATGGTTGGGTGGGCCTTCGAAAGACATGCATAAATGGGCATGTCTTCGTTGAAGGTTGAACATCGAGCCAACACCTCGATGTTCGTGAAAATCTACTGCCAATCATTAGCGGACCGGCGTTCCACTGTGGTGACCAATAACCAGGAAAAGCCGAAAGACAAACAACAACAACAACAATTAACAGTAACATTATAGTACAAGTCCATTGTTCTCTCTCTGATATTATCATGACTGGTACAGGTCAGTACATAGTGTAACTTTATAGTATCCCACTTCTCCTTTCCAGATTTCACATTATTGTTTATTCACTTATTGTTTTGTCACCATCTCTGTTCTGCTTTTCCAACATGCTTTTTTTCACAACTCTCTTCATACGCTTTCATTGTTCATTTCTGTGGGTCCTGTTCTAATAGTATAACCTCTACTTCACCCTCAGACATACATGCTAGTTTCCCCTTTCATTGCACTTTTGTGTGCGTGTGTGTGTGTGTGTGTGTGTGTGTGTGTGTGTGTGTGTGTGTGTGTGTGTGTGTGTATTTATATATATATATATATATATATATATATATATATATATATATATATATATATTGTGGTACCTTATACCAAAATTGCCATGACTACTACAGGTACAATATAAAATAGTTAGCTGTAGCGAACCACCAAGAACTCTGTTGTTGTATTCATAAAAATAGTAAGTCCACAATACTAGAAACATTTTATTATACAAGATAAAAGCTTTTGGGAAACACCCTTCCTCAGTTATCATTACAATTCATTTAAAATATAGTACATTTTATACCCTTCACTGTATAGTAGCACATGACACAGCCAACCAATAAACTGACAAATTCAATCAACAGTTATTAATCAAATAAAACATTGCATTAGCTAAAATAAAAGAAATATACAAGCATTTAAAAAAAAGAGAGAACTCATTCTTATATCATTTATATTGCATTTGCTTTTCCACAAGATATGGCTTTATAGTTATCATATTGTTCAAACCAGGAAACTTATCAGCATCTAGTCTAGTAATCCACCCATATACAGCAATATCAAGTTTATTATTTATGTCCCCTCCTCTTATATTCCTTTTAATGACTTCTACTGCTTTACATTTAAAGGTGTGTGTATTACCATATTCATTTACATGTCTAATTAAAGCATTTGTTAACACATTCCTCCTTATATCTGACTTGTACTCTATTAGATCTTTCAATCATCTTGAGCACTTCCCTACATAAAAATATGTACATCTTACAAATGTAGCAAAGTAGACTACTAAAGATGTATTGCACGTTGCTTGATGTCTTATGTTGTTGTTGCTTGTTTTTCGGCTTTTCCCGGTTAGGAGTCGCCACAGCGGAACTCCGGTCCACTAATGATTGGCAGTAGATTTTCATGAACGCCGAGGTGCTAGCTCAATGTTCAACCTTCAACGAAGGCACGCCCATTTACAACATGCAGACTCCACACAGAAGGCACTCCTCGCACTCCAGCCGAGAATCGAACGGGAGAACCTCTTGCTGTGAGAAAACAACACTACCGCTGCACCACCGTGGATGTTGCTTGATGTCTTATATTAAACTTATATTTAGTTCCTGGGTGTTCAAACACTAACAAGTTACAAATACTATTGCAAAAACTACAGTTGTAGCAAGGTAAAGTACCATGTCTATCACTAAAAGTTGTAGCAGCATTAACCTTAAAATCTTTGTGATGTAGGTGCCTTCTTAGATCCATACTATTCCTATAAGTGAAATATGGCTTGTCTCTTAAAATATTTAATAATTCTGGCATAGAAGTTAATATCCACCAGTTACGTTTAATAATATTCTCTCTGTCCTCAGTCATACTATTAAATGTTGTTATATAACGTAATTTAGGATTTATTTTTGCAATATGCCTTACAGGTGAAGTTTCTGTCACTACATCACTAAAATAAGGGGAAGCAACTATCATTCTATTATTAAAAATTTCCATCGTTATTCTGGACACCATTTCCTTTCTATACCCTCTATTCATAAAATTATCCATGCATATTGCCAAAATAAATCCTAAATTACATTATATAACAACATTTAATAGTATGACTGAGGACATAGAGAATATTATTAAATGTAATTGGTGAATATTAACTTCTATGCCAGAATTATTAAATATTTTAGGAGACAAGCCATATTTCACTTATAGGAATAGTATGGATCTAAGAAAGCACCTATGTTACTAAGATTTTAAGATTAACGCTGCTACAACGTTTAGTGTTTGACATGATACTTTACCTTGCTACAACTGTAGTTGTTGCAATAGTATTTGTAACTTAGTGTTTGAACACCCAGGAACTAAATATAAGTTTAATATAAGACATCAAGCAATGTGCAATACATCTTTAGTGGCCTACCTTGCTACATGTGTAAGATGTGCATGTTTTTATGTAGGGAAGTGCTCAAGATGATTGAAAGATTGAATAATAGAGCACAAGTCAGATATAAGGAGGAATGTGTTAACAAATGCTTTAGCTAGACATATAAATGAATATGGTAATACACACACCTTTAAATTTAAAGTATTAAAAGTCATTAAAAGGAATATAAGAGGAGTGGACATAAATAATAGACTTGATATTGTTGAATATGGGTGGATTACTAGACTAGATGCTGGTAAGTTACCTGGTTTGAACAATATGATAACTATAAAGCCATATCTTGTGGAAAAGCAAATGCAATATAAATGATATAAGAATGAGTTCTCTAATTTTTTAAAATGCTTGTATATTTCTTTTATTTTAGCTAATGCAATGTTTTATTTGATTAATAAATGTTGATTGAATTTGTCATTTTATTGGTTGGCTGTGCCATGTGCTACTATGAAGTGAAGGGTATAAAATGAACTATATTTTAAATGAATTGTAATGATAACTGAGGAAGGGTGTTTCCCGAAAGCTTTTATCTTGTATAATAAAGCTTTTCTACTATTGTGGACTTATTATTTTTATGACTACTAGAGGTATTCGTGCATCTTCAGTGTTTACCTGTACTGCTTGGACTTAACTCTGGCTGCTGAGCTAACACAATGTAACCATATCCTGCACACTTGCTTGTCACTCAGCACTTCTGCTAGTACAACACACAATGTAAATAGTGCTGCCTTGGCCACAGGCATGGTTGCAATATTTCTAAATTCTAAATATTTGGATGGAGTAATGGATTGCAAAATAAACATAAAAAAAGATCTGAAGAGGTATCAATTATGAAGGAAAAGAAAAATAAACAAACAAACGGAACTATAGAACCATACTGAGACTTTCACATATTAAGCAATGATGGTGACTTTTTTCCCATGTAGTTATTACCTAACACTCCTCTATTATTAATCTACAAGATTTAGTGAACCTACACCCTTAAAATGCCTGAAAGTGTGTTATCTAGACATTCCTTGAAGTGTATCTGAACTATTTATTTCAGTGAGATTTTAATTAGTGATGGCACGTCTTCAACCCACATCATGTACTCTGGTGTTAAATGAACATACTGTTGCATATAGAGATACACTGACAATTATAATATTTGAGTATATGCTTGGTCCGCCATGTAATTAAAAATGATGACCTGTGTTTTAAAACAATGACGTGCATTTAAAAACAATGACATTCCTGCAAGCTGGAGGTATGCAAGTACACTAATGCTGTTCAAATGAGTTATGAAACTAAATAATGATCTTGGAGTTTTTGTTTGTGGATAGCTGACTGCTGAGATAAAGGGTATTTTACCACCTTTATCTTTTTATTTATTTACATTTTAAAAATGTAAGATATGCAGCCTTGGGATGATTAATACCCCATCACATCAAAGGTTTAAATTTGGGGTTTCTTTCTAATACTATTACCTTTTAGTTTGTGTAATTGATGGGTTTAGAGAATTCTGTACCCTCATCTAGTTTCAAAATATGCAGTGGTGAGCTGTTTGTTTAGAAGTCAAAAGCAAGTCTAGCAAAGTATATCTGAAGTAAATCATCAGTCATATCAGAAGGCTGTGATAACTGAAATATATGCGTGTAGGGGAGGCTTAACCACACAAGCGAGGAGCATGCATGTGTACAAACAAAGGCATAAGAAAGCTCATACATTTAGAAACATGCATATTGTTTGTCAGGGTAGGGAGGCTAGGCCAAAAAAAACAGCAAGTACCCTGGTGGCTACCTGGATAAGTGGCTTGACCACAATCAGACTTCACAGTGAAAAGTAGAAGATTGAATGACCATGATTGTAGTGAAGGCCTTGATTATTGGTAGGTTAATGTCAGGAAAATATATCATGTTTGCTCCTTTGTTTTGCAGATTTCATTTTAATTAGTCTTTAAACTTTGTAGAATTTCTGTTGTGTTTATGTTGTGCACTTTATTTTGTTTGTGCTTCCTTTTTCCCTCTTCATGCTCTCTAAACCAGGTTGCATAAAGAAAGCATTTCAAGTATAACATATCCTTTCTTCCAGTTTAAATAAAGAAATAATATAGAGCCAATAAACACAAGCTGGTCCATGTAGTCTGGTGCTCCAAAAGTACAACAAACAGTAATTGCCAAGTGAAATTACAATCACTGATTTATTATCTCAAATAAAAAGTTGAGTGCTTTTATCCATACACTACAAATTCTTGAAAACATTTATGTAGAACAAATTCCCTTCTTATTTAGTGCACTAATTGTGTAATTAATTGACAAACTGGCAAACTATTCCACATTTTATTTGAGATAATGCATCAATGATTTTTACTTTACTTGGCACTGGAAATACTGCTTGTTCTATTTCTGAAGCTCGGGACAACGTGAACCAGCTTGTGTTTACTTAGTCTATTTGAGTTTGCACAATATAGCACACCATCCTTGTGGTTATTAAATAAAATAAATCATTAGGAAGGATAAATGGTATGCATTATCAAAAAGCATATGAAAGCATACCTCTAAACTGTCCCAGATTTTGCAGTGGTTTTTTTACCTCTTATTCTTGCTTTGTAGCTGTAAAACTTTTGATTTTATGTTAAATTGCTGAAGATTACACCCAATGAATAATGCCAGAGATTGGAGTTTTATGCTTTTTATTGTTCAGAAAAATAACTCCTCATTTAAAACTTTTATTCAATTACCTTTTAAAGTGAAATTATAATAACATTTAAAAATATTTCTGATCTTTGGCTTTGCCCCCATTATTTATTGTTTTGTTCAGATCTTTTGAGCAAAGAAGTTGAACAGTGTGTGTGTGTGTGTGTGTGGGGGGGGGGGGGGCAAACAAGTTATAGAACAATCAGCTTTTCAAAACAAAAAAAAGAAATGTTTATGTGTTGACTTTCAGAAGATGTGATGATACATACCTTTTCAAAACAAGTAGTTACTAAGTGGACAGCCCTCTGGAAAAATTATTAGGATTACAAAGAGTGACCATGTTCACCGATATACGTGGCAAGCATAAAGCTGTCTATGTGACAAGTTGAGATGCTAAGTATAAACTTTAAGACTAATATGGACAACAGAATATCTCATGAGTAAGAGGGAGAGTGTAGATGGGCCATATTGTCCTTGTCTTCTATATAAAATTTAGAGCAAAGTCAGCTTCTCTGAATGAATTAGAGTCATTCAGAGATGATATCTGTAGGCTTAGACTGCACAGCAAGCTTTATGTATATGCAGATTTAACACAATTATTTTTACTACTCATTCTAGCAGTTAACCAAACATTTCAGGTAGTCCAGCATTTTTGTTCCAGTAATCGACAATTGACAGCTAGCACCTCCCCAAAGCAGTCTTTTCAGTTGAACTATGAAACAAATACAGACTATAAAACAAGCAGTGAGTAAGCAAGAATGGTATATATTCATGTTATATAGAAACAGTAAGACTCTTTATCACGTTTTTGATTACAAGAATGCAGCCACTACTTAGAGGCACATCTCAAGCATGGTCTGATTTTTGTTAATTTTCTGCCTGTTGTGGATTCAGTGAAAGATTCACCAATTTGTGTTTTTTTTTTTTTTGCCAACAGCTAATATCAAGTCTTTCTAACAGAACTACCTGCTGATTTCTAGTACAGACAAGCTGAGCTATTTGCAGAAACATCAGCACCAACAAAGATCATTTAAAACAGGAAAAGCACTCAAGGATGTCAGCCTCATAATCTAATTTCAATCTGTTTCTGCTGCATCTGTGGCTTCAGCCTCAGGTAAGTTTATACATACAAACTTCTACAAAACTGAAATGTATGCATGTTCTTTGATGAGATAATCTATTTCTAATAGAATGCAAAAAAAAATAATAATAATTAAGTATGTAGTTAAGCCATTACAGCAAGTTATATTGAAAGAAAACAAAATCAGGCAGTTTACCATATCAGTAGCTATTTACAAAATGGCAAATGCACACTTATATAAACTCAGGTCTAATATTTTTTTCTTACAAAGTGGTATTTTGATTTTGTAACTTGATATATCTTTATAATATTTAATTGTAAATACAGTGTGTGCAGATATTGCCTTGAATATACCAATGCAAATCAAAATATGCATACATATATCTCAGCAGCAAAAATAACAGCATGTAACTTATACAATTTTTCCTCTTAATGCAGTTAATCTTTGAACTTGTTCCCGTAAGTATGACTGTGGCTTCCATTGTGTATGTTAAAGCAACTTTACATGCCAATTTTCAAACTACTGATATGATTATGATATGTACTACTCATTAAAATTACACATAAAAACTGTGTGATGATATGGGCTAGTGCCAGCATAGCCAGCTGTAGTTCTATAAAGAATGATATGTCCTTTGAATATCAAACTGAGTTATGCAAGATTCTTGTGTTACATATGCATTAGAACTGTATGGCATTTGAATTTCAAACTGATTTGCACAAATGCTTATATTCCAAATGTATTAGAACTGTATGGCATTTGAATATCAAACTGGTTTGTACGGATGCTTATGTTACAAATGTATTAGAACTGTATGGCATTTGGAAATCAAAATGTGTTTGCAAAGTTGCTTGTGTTAAAAATGTGTCAACAGTGAGTCTTGCTGGACAGAGAAGGAATATACATGTGAAACTGTATGTATATATATATTAGCAAAGTAAATTTGAAGAAAAGGGGTTAAACAGCTAGCTTACATCTTACTTTAAGAAAAATATTTTAATTGGACCACCTGTTGACTCTAAATAGGACCAGAGACAGCATGTGTCTGGAAAAAGCTTTTGTTCATTAGCTCAGTAAAAAGAAGGGAAGCCCCAGGCACTGCCATAAACATTAGCAAAACTTTAGATATGCATATTATCACATCTATGCTAACATCCTATCTCAAGATTCAAAGGGGAATAGTGTGAGAACCTGGAGTCAGGTGACCAGATGAGGTCATTCTGGCAGCCATCTTGGAAATTTTAGATATTACAAAGAGAAATCTCTCAGTATTGACTATTCTCTCTTGGGCCTAACAACAAGAAGGACCATTTACCACATCATCTGCCTTGCTCTATTAAATAAGTAAGGAATAGTAATTCTTCTAGATTCAGTCAGGAAAATATAGTGAAGCTTAGTTTTAGATATTGTTTTGCTTTATTTGTCTGAGCCTATCCATCAGTGTTATTTTCAATATTTTCTGTGATTTGAACTTTGTGGTTTACTGTAACTATATATTCAGTATTTTTATGCTATTTTATTAGTATTAAATATATTTAAAATGTTTTATTGTGGCTGATCCTTTTAGAAAGTATTTAACCTTTGAGAGTACTTATATCTATTTGGTGACACTGTGTGGACCACTCCAGAAGGCATAGCTGTCTTGGTCAATTACTACCATCTGTATTAGTATTAATATTATACAGTATAATTGCACACCCTTTGTTAAGGGCCTCAGAGTAGCTGATTGTGGAGTGTCTGGTGGCAGGGATAACTACATTATACTCTGGGCAGAAGGGAGCACAGCAGGTAAATCTGTGTCAGCCTTTCTTGTATGTGTGTGTGTGTGTGTGTGTGTGTGTGTGTGTGTGTGTGTGTGTGTGTGTGTGTGTCTGTGAAAAATCAAATCTCAAAGTGTGTGTGTGTTTCAGCTACTTGGAGCTGGGACACAAAGCTCTGGTTTCACAGAGAGGGTGCTGGAGGACTTGGCTTGGGCACTCCCCTAAGGACATAACCCTACAGCTGTACCAGTGGGGAGTCTTATTGGGGCCCTGAAGGGAGACAGATATAAATAAACATAGACCCCCAACTGAGTATGTTCCCTGTGTGCTCTTAAAAGAAATTGTACTTGATGCAGAGGGCTCTATCTGGAAATACTGAGTATATCCATTTGTATCCCAAGTACATGTCCCTATCCAGTGTCAGTGGTGAAGATTCCAAAGACATGCATCTGGAGAATTTCTCCCCGGGCCTCCGCTGAAAACAGGCTCTGTGGAACCTATTCGGGACTTCCCCAAAAAAACAAATAAAAAAAAATAAAAATAAAAAAATAAATAAATAAGATTCAGGCTCCTTGATTACTGGCCCAGTGTGGGGACATCACACACTGAAAAAGGGATAGAGATGAAACCTTAGTAACATTTTATTGATCAAGTTATTGTTTTGTCAACACTAGTCCTATACATTAGAACACGTAATACTAACTATTTTCAAGCAAAACATAATATACTTTAACAAAGGATATTTCGACAGGTTTGAAAGAAACAAAAGATGCATATGATATGATATGACAGAATTTGATTCTGATATGGTATTAAAAGATTGACTTTTATACCATGACTTTATATTCAAATGTGTTTCTTATTTCATGGTATTAACACATACTCAAGAAAGATTTATTTCATTTATTTACAGTACTTAGTGTAAAAACACCATGTGTTGTCAAAGCTAGGAAACAAAATAGCCTGCTAGAGGAATTCCTGGCATATTTATGAATAATCAGAATGTAGACACTGCTACGTGTCTGCATGAGAAGTTCCTAATGTTGATGCAGATGGTACAGAGATATAATATATGTATGATAATCATGTAATACCACCACTTAGGAAGTATAATAATGTACTATTTTATTTATTATTATTTATTTGTATTTACTCATCTGGTTACACAGGCTGGGCCACATAGGTCCATTTCCACCTACATTCTTGTGATAATATATCACAAGAACATAGATTAATTAATTAAGAGCAATATATGATGGATCATATTTAGTCAATCAGCACACATTTTGAATTAATTAAATAACAATAGTACATAGCTAATTTCTGCTGTTAATGCAGTCTGTATGGCAATAGGTCTGGTGTGTTTACAAAAAGCATTTATGTATCTGCCTTTGTCTGTATACAAGTCATTCTACACATCCTCCTAGTGTTTCTCAGGAGTGTTATCATACTGATAGTCGTATTCTGAAGCCCTACATTATAAATCTTTATTATCACTGTGTAGCCATAATATAATTATTAACCAATTTTCTGCCACACAGATCTAGTAAATTCCATTTCAGATGCCTTAACTCCATTACTGATAACAAACTAACTTAATTAGATTCCCCCGCACCTTCATGTTTCCACCTCCTGCCTAACAATAAACTACTATCCCAGTAGTATAAATCTATAAAAAATAAATAAATAAAAATATGAATGGACAGTCATATACATTGCTCCATGATTATAATTTTCTAGTCGCTTCTTGACTGATTTGAATAAATTTCACTCTAACATCCTACTTCTCCATTAAGTCACAAGTCATAAGCTAGTGGTGTCCAAGTGCATGCATATCTGAACTGTTTCTTACTGAAGTTGGTGCGCCTTGTTTGCTGTGGCATAGACTGGATTCGGGCCTGCTGGATCTAGCTTTGTTTGTGTAACTTGAGCACTAATCCAGACATTCTCTAAAGTATTCAATGGTATTTATTACTGCTTGGTTGTAACTTGATTAAAGTGTAGCTATCATTCAAGTCTTTTGGATTAAGCACTTGGGCTTCAGACCAGTTGTTTTACATTAGGAATGTTTGTGGCAAGCACTGTGGTGGCAGGACAGGTAGCTTTCATCCTTCTAAGTTGGGAACTGCTGATTGAGAGCCCAGTGTCCAAGTGTATTAGTTCTGGTTTAGGCACTTGGGCTTCAGGCCAGTTATTTTACATTAAGAAGGTTCGTGGTCTGCACTCTTGTGGGAGAAGAGGCTGGACTCTGACTTCTGAGCTGGGAATTTCTGGTTAAAGGTTTATAGTGCCTGAATATTTGAACTGTATCTTACTGAAATTGGTACACCTTGTTTGCTCTAGCATAGACTAGATCCAGGGCTGCTGAATCTAGCTTTGTTTATATGCTTGTTGTTTGCTTGCTTGTTATTTCCCTGGGCTAATTCCACCTGTGGATCACTTGTGATATCTGCATTGCTTACTGTACTTATTTCCTTGTTTCACTTGAAGAAAGTTACTGTTTGTCGTTTTGCATTTAGTTACTTGTAACACGTTGCACTCAAGTTACCTGGCACTTGCTCACTAAAGCAATTATATAAGTCAGCACTAAAATTCCCCACTGGCCCTTGTTTTCAATTAAGATTTCCCAATATTATTCTAGCATGTCCAAAGGTCAGTTGTCAATCTCCTCCGGTCCAGCTGGTGAATCTGGGAATCTTGAGGCAATGTTATAACTGCCTCATGCAACCCTCTCCTCCTCCCACATAACACAAATACAGATGCAGCTATTTAGCCAAACTGGAGGCTGAGCTCTCTCAACTCAGGACTGGCAAGACCAGACAGGAAAAACCAGCCTCACATAATGCTACCACTCCACTGAATCAAACACATAAACACACGGCTCTGAGTAAAATTTACCTAAAACAGCAGAGGCCTCCAAGCAGACACCCAAACAACTGCTACCTCAAGACACCCCACAAGCAACACATAAACCACAAAAGCAGTGTGCAAAGCAGTCACAGCCCTTAAGGCCAATACAACACCAAACATACTTGTCATAGGTGACTCCATAGTCAGACACACTGACGTCCCACTCACCAGGCTGAACAAGGAGAGGGTCACAGTAAGCTGCCTATCCATAACACAAGCACTGGTCACTCCACGGCAAGTACAAATATGACACAGTCATTGTCCATGCTGGTGTGAGCGACCTGAGCTCCCTGGACTACATGAAAAGAGACATAGAGGAGCTCTTCTTATGTAGCCCCCAGGCAGGTATGACCTAACCCTGAGCAGTATCCTTCCTTCACCAAGAATGATGCCACAATATAGAGACAAGATGATCAGCTTTAACAATTGGCTTAATGTCTGGTGTCATTCAAAGGGGATCCAGTGTCTGTCTGCCTGGGATGACATGCTTGACAAGCCACGCTGCACCTGTCACCGCTGGGATTCCGGATATTGGCTAAAGGCTGCCAACCCTATAGTGCCTTTTTAGGCAAGGCTCAAATTCTAAACCTACCACCCTAGAAAACAAAATGGGAAGAAACTGAGGGTAATGCTGCTCAATGCCAGAAGTCTAAATCTCAAAATGCTCAGTATGGAGAACATCGATGTCTGTGCTGTAACTGAAACCTGGTTCAGGCTCCTGAGAGCACCTCGGCACTATTAGGTTTTACCTCATATCATGCGTTCGCCCCCAAAACGGACCACACCACAAAGGTGTATCCATATTCATAAAGGATACCCACACCTCCAGGTTGCGGAAACCATCCAGGTGCAACTAACCATAGGCAAAACTGCTCTACAAATTGTAGCATGCTACAGGCCACCCTCTCAAACTCAGGAACCCCACAGCCTTCCTGAAGACACTGAGGGTATAAATGTATCTCCAAACACCATCATATTGGGTGACTTCAACTACCCGAATATAGACTGGGAACATTAAAGCCCTAACTTTCTAGCCCAACGGCTCCTGGAGTTCATAAATTCAAATGCCATGGAACAGCTAGTCACTGTTCCCATGAGAGGAGAAAATATACTAGATCTCATTGTCATAAACATGGGGACAAAATGCTCCACACCGGAAGTATATCCCTCATTGGTGAGATCTGATCATAAACTAATCTCACTGGAAATCCACATAACAAAAGACCATAGTGAAGAACTTCTAAAGCAAACTTCACTACTCAGACTGGTGTGGTATCCTTCAAGGCCCCTGAGCCAGTGGACTTACAAATGCCTTCTATGAACACCTCCAGGACTGCTTGGATCAGTCATTCCCAAATAACACCAAGACACTTTCCACAAAGGACAAACGTCCAGTCTGGTGGTCCCCAGCCCATAACAAACTTTACAATAAGGAGAAAGCTATTACATGATAGAACAAAATCCATAAGTCACCCTGATCATTATTAGTAAAAAACACTCATAAAATCAACTAAGGCCAATTTTGAGAGAAAAATTGCCATGGATTCAAGGACAATCATAAGGCCTTTTCAGCTATGTTAGGAACCTGGGTGGAAACTCCCAGTTATGCTCAGAATTAGCTCAAAATGATACAAAATACACTGAATCCACAGACAGTGCCAACATACTGGCAGACAGGTTCAGTGCAAACTTCACCCTCTCTCCCCTAAAGGAGAGATAACTATCCCAGCCGAGTGTAGCCTCCCGACATCTCAAATGTGAAAGCTGCTCTCTCTAAAGCTAAAACACAGCATCAATGGGACCGGATGGTGTCCCGGCTGTGTGCTATGAGCTAAATGAGGAATTAAACCCGCACATAAGGCAGCTGTTTAATCTCAGCCTTACCACAGGATGTGGTCCCACTCGACCCTGGTAATTACTGCCCCATAAGCTTAACAAGTCTAGTCTGCAAAGCTATGGAGAGGATCATAATGGAGCTCATAAACAAAGATATAGGGGACTTGCAGACATTGGAACCGACCCAGTTTGGCGTTGTCAAGGGAAGATCATGCCTTTTGAACTTGGTCAACTTCTTCGAAACAGTCACCAAGGCCATTGATGAAGGAAAGGCAGTCCATACAGCCTACCTTGACCTTGCAAAGGCTTTTCGACAACCACCCCACTTCGGGTAGTAAAAAAAAACCAGCTTAAACCAAAATATGTCACAAGATGGACAGAACCCACAGGGTTAGAGTTGCTGGCAGCTGGTCACAAGTGCTATTGTTTGGCATCTACTTCTCAGAAGTACAGGCCAACATGGGAGGACTTTTCCTTCAGAAGGGACTCACGGAAACAGATAGCTGGTGCCAGAGCCATGGCCTGAAGTTAAACGCCAAAAAATGTATAGTCATAAAGGTAACCCCAAGCTACCATATAGGTGGCAATCCACTAAGCACAGAAGAGGTTCAGGACCACCTGGGGACCAGGTTGACAGTGGCCTTTCTTTTGACACTCACATTGCTAAAGTGGTTAGAAAGACCTTCTACATTGCCCACCTGATCATGAAGGGATTCACATCCAGATCTAGTGAGGTCATTGTTTATCAGACCAATGATATGTATCTCACCCGACATCTGCAGCAATTGGAGAGACCCCAAAAAGTTCTCACAAAAAGGATAAGGGACTCAAAAAAATGTCATATGCCAGATTGAAGAAACTCCAGCTCTATTCCTGCTCAGAGGTGACATGTGTCTGACATACAAGGCCATGTCCAACCCGAATTAATGGACATGCTCCACCTCAAAAATCCAAATCCACCAAAACCACTAGAGCAAGCGACTTAAACCTTAGCACGGATATAAATAGCTGGAGGGATAGATTTATCACTCAGAGACTCTATGCTGTGGAAAAAAAATCCGGTCCATGTGAGGTTGACTCTGTTCAAGAGAAATCTAGACCTGTGGATGGGAGATGAATCATCTATGTGTCACTGCTGGACAGAGGCACAACAAACTAATGGGCACAGTATTTTTCATATAACTTAGGGCAGATAGCCTAGTATAAATCTATGAACCTATGAACCTATGTAATACAAGGCAGATCTTTCATGCACTTTCATCCCAGGAAAATGGACTGTAATACTCTATTGACCAGAACTTTTTCCTTTTTACCAAGAAGGCCAGCTGCTAGCTAAACGCAGTCACAGTCATGTTCTATTATATAAATTATTGAATATCCCCGCATGTGGAATACAATTAGAAGCATTCATAGTGCAGCTCCAGATGAAGAGAACCCATAAAAAAGGACTATTTTTTCTCTACCACCCCTATTACTGAGATAACAGCTTTGTGTTGTTTCATTAGAAAAAACTTTATTCAAACTTACCAGCCATAAGTACAAACATTCTGTTGATATTCATGATACTACTATAATATGTATTTATAATAGCACTTGGTAACATTGGAAGTCAGGTAAATAAATTACTTGTACAAAAAGCAATATCCTCACATGTTTAGAAACATGTACAGACACACGTGCAAACACACTCATGCACTCATGCTAACACATCGTACTTAGACTATGATCTTTTATCCAGCTGAGTCCTATAGATCATGGTTTGTGTCTCTCAGCCTATACTTGTCCACTCAGAGCAAATCACTTAACCAGTCCATGCTCTGGGGCAACTGAGAAATTTGGTTAGACTCTTCAAGGGTGTTTTAGGCTGCATGCTTAGTAACTTCCTAAAAGCATACCATCATATAGGAGCAGGTGTGATTTCAGCAGTAAAATGCCTTTCAAACTGTGCTGTATCTGTTTAAAAAATAACTTAATTGCAAACAATAACATGTTTGCCATGGTTGTGTGTTTTTGTATGAACTAGTCATCAAAAACAGTACTGTTACTTTAAGCTGCTTTGTATAAGGCTCTACTTAATATCTGCAAGAGAAAGCTAAAGCTAGTTCATGCAATTAGAACACAATACAGTTCTGATCTTTGGAATAAGTCATTGAAATCACTGTAATAAAGTCTGAAGCAGCCTTGACATATATAAAAGACAGCATACTACTAACGATTGAATTACTGGATTAAGCATGCACATATTGTTTTGCTTATTTTTATTTCATTTGAATATAGTATAAATGTGTTTAGTGTGTTCATTTGAATTTTAATAATAGTTCTCTTTTTAACTAAGTTATAGTTGATATAGTGAGTTGATAGTAAAGAAATCTTTGCATTAACTGTATTGTAGTTAATGGGCAGCTTTGCTTATGCACCACAACTGAAAAAGATAAAGCTGTTATGTTCTACTGTAGAATGAGACTTGACCATAAAAGCATTTTCAAAGGTGTGTAACAAATGTTGTACATCCCCCAAGTACTGTTACAGTCATTCAGCCCTGAATATCTTTCCTCTTACGTTCATCTGTCTGTAAGTAATTTACTTAAATTAGGGCAGTATTTAAAAATTGTCCCTGTATTTTTCCTTATTTGCTTTCCATGTGACAACACTAAGTACTTTACTGCCTTTCAAAGTTGGTAAAATACGTTGCATGTTTTTCTTTTGTAACAGATAGTACATGGAACAGATAAGATCTGATTCACTGCAAAAAGTTATGATTGGGTGTCATTGATTATAATCCATTATTATGTATTCCTGACATGGATGCCAGGGGTCATCTCTCAATCGAATTTCTTGACATCCATGTCTCACATATATAATAACATGATTACGAACAGTGACCTGATCACCCACTATATCATCATTTTATTTTCTTGTGTGTGAAATGAAGGTGTGTTTTCAGGTTATTTCTATGTTATGATATTTATTAAACTGAAGAGAATTTTTGTTGAAATGTATGCAATACTGGGTTTGGAAAATACACAAATCATGTCTGAGACTTTACACAACATAAGTCAGGCACTACTAATTCACTTTGTAATAGTGTTACATATGGTATTATTATTATTATTATTATATGTTTTGACACACATAATGTGTAAATGTGAATAGTTAAGATACTGTGTATATTTTTTGAAATATTAGATACATCTTTATATATTTGGTATTTAATGAATCATTCATGAGAAGCAATATATGTTTCTGCTTGGATTTTATAATTATTTAGATAATTAATTGGTAATCAGTTTTGATAAGCCAAAACTACTGGTTTATTAGTCTAGACTGATGTAGACTGGTGATGAATCTTTTCTATGCTTGTATGTGTCATACGGTCTATATGCACTTATGACTAGCTACATATTTTGTGTTGATAAAACTGCATTTCAACATCAAAATGTTTTAATTTATCCAATAATGTTAATTTGAATTTTTTGTAAGTAGTGGCCATTTTTAAAGGAGTTACATTGTGTGCTGAGTTCCTAGATGGTTTATATTTTACGAAAGAGGGTAAGACGGAAGCATTAACATTAGTGGTGTAATAGTCAATTAATTCATTACCATTCCTAAGAGTCCTCACTAAGATCTGTTATGATATGACCCCTGTTGGATAGGTCCTTTTAGGCAACGTAATGGAAGGACAGCTGTGTTATAGCCCCTTTGTTAGACACACTGTCTGTGCAATATGACATTTTAGGCTCTTTTTACTGAAAGTGGAAAAAATGGGGTAGACAGAACAGATTCATGTCATTTACGCAAATGCCTTGACTGTTGAGTAACATTCACTGACATCCAGATATTCAAAAATTATATCCAAAACACACACACACACACACACACACACACACACACACACACACACACACACACACACACACACACACTGGTAATTATATTTTCTAACTGTGAGATCACACTACAGTGGGGAAAGCACCAATTACCTGGATCTTTCTGTACAGCAATCTTACACTGCAGATTTTCCATTCATTATATATGTCAGAACTTCCAACATCCATATTTAGGTTTTAAGGTTTTGACAAATCAGTATTTATAACTCTTGAGATATTGTTATGCATCTAGATAGAACTGATGCATGTCTCACTGTAGCACATTTTGTTTAGGCATTCCCTGATACCTACCAGCAAAAAAATATACCTGCACGAATGGCTAGTGCACTGCTATATCGTCTGTTCAACAAAAAAAGAAAAGAAAAGAAAGCCAGCACCCAACATCTCATGTATCCCGGTTCAAAACAATTTTATTCCATGACCAAAGGTCCAAAAGTGACCAGTATGGTTATACCGGTTTCGGCAAAAGCCTTCTTCAGCAGCCACACTTAAAAAAGAGAAAAAAATATAGTCTAATGACGCCCTCTAGTGTACACAGAAAATACTACCGTATTAATATTACTATGGATAATATAAATATAAAGAGTTATTTTCATGTCTCAAACATGATTAACTAAGCAAGAAAGAAACACTTATATCAATGCAAATATGCAATTTTTTATAAGATAATTTCAAAATTGGTCATTCAACCCAGGTGGGAATAAGGCCCCCAATTTAATAATCCACATTTTCTCTTTATTTGTTAACACTTCATGTAGTATATGAGCCTCTTTATTCCTAAACCTGATATGGTCAATAACCATAAAGCTAAAAAAACCCGTCGGATGTTTAAGCATGTGTTTAAATAGAGAACTCGAACCCTTCTTATTTTTGATATCACTTAAATGTTCCCCAACCCTCATTTTAAAGGGTCGGGACGTTTGTCCCACATAAAATGCCCGGCAACTACATTGGGCTAAATAAATAACCCAACTAGTACTACAATTGGCAAACTATGAGACATTATATACATGTGGAGAGTTATGGGAAGTGAAACTATTTGACTTTAACACTCTTGGACAGTAAATGCAATGGCCACATGGATAGCAGCCTGATATCAGTTGACCAGTAATTGTCATTTGTTTAGTTGAACTACAAACTTTGTCATAAACCCTTTTATAATGGCTGAATAGAGATCCCAGAGACCGCCCTTTAAAATAAGGGTCACTTTTGGACTTTGGCCATGGAATAAAATTGTTTTGAATCGGGCTACAGGAGATGTTGGGTGTTGGCTTTCTTTTCTTTTTTTATTCCCTGATACATACCTACTTTCTCTCACCATTCTTAAAAATAGAGCAGTATACATTGGAGGGCTTCCTCTGGCTAAGTAAATGTCCAAATTGTCTGCTGAATAAATAAATAGAAATCAGTTTACCAAGGTAATGTTGGGACAACAGGAATCACACCTGGAGAAATAAGGACACATATCTTCTCAGTCTGCATTATAATTATAATTTTCTTCCTTTTTCTGGAAAGCTGCTAAAGAACAGCCTGACACTAGCATCACCACGTGATTATCTATGCAGTTGTCACTATGGTAACTCCTCACTTTCCTTAAAATATAAAACTTAAGGCCATGGAAAATAAGATCTTGAAATGCCTGACAGACCCAACCTGGTTACTCAAGTTTTGCTTTTCATCGTGCCTGCTTGCTCTACCAGTACTGTCACATCATAAACCACAAATATGTGTATTTGATTTGTAAGAATGGCAATGGATTCTGGTTTCTCTAGCCCCTCAGGCAGGTCAGTTGTCTTCAGATTGTCTAAAGAAGTTATTTTCTAAATCATACAGTTTGTTTGCATTACATTCTGTTGTAATTCAAAGTTTTGCATATATCCCTTTTGCTATAGCATATATCCATTTTTCAACAGTTCACCAGCAAAAGGGATATATGCAAAACTTGGAATTACATTCTGTTGCATTTCCAAATTTTGCATATATTTCTTTTGCTGCTGAACTGTTGCTCACTCACCTGTGATTCATATAGTAAGCCTGGTTCAAAGAAACCAATACATTTCATTAAAATAAATATGCAACAACATAGTGTATTTATTTTTATACATTTCATTATCTTCTTTAAGCAAAGCTTTTTGCTTGTTTCATAGGTTCATAGGTGTGTACTAGGCTAAAGGCCCTGGAGCCTTTACAAGCCTAGCCCATAGATGTGCCTTGACATCATGCCACCCAATGTTAGTTTCCAGTGCCTCTATCAAGTAGAGCCACTGGAGTGATCCCCGGGGTGAACTTTCTATTTCCCATCCACTCGTCAATATTTCTTTTGAAGATGGCCAATGAGGTGCTCTGCTTGATGTGTATGAGGAGTTTATTCCAGAGTATGGGCATTCTCTGGGTTATGAACCTATCCATCTAGTATGTTCTGTTGATTGTGGTAATAAGGTTGAGGTCTCTGGAGCATGTGGTATGGAGGGATTGGGATTTCTTTAGATGCAGCATTTCTAACAGAGTTGGGTCAGACATGGCTTTGTAAGTCAAGCAGAGATCGCCTCTTAGTAGATGACATGAGACAGAGAATAGCTGGAGTTTTTTGAGTCTGTCCACGTAGGACAAGTGTTTAATGCCTAGGATCCTCTTTGTGAGGTACTTTTGTGGCCTGTCTAGCTGTTGAAGGTGTTTAGTGAAGTACATGCCAAATGGGGCATTGTACTCTATGAGTGTTCTAATGAGGGAAGAGTAGAGAGAGATGATGACCTCTTTCTTCCTGGATTCAAAACCCTTAGTAATGACATGTGCCACATAGAAAGACTTTCTGACTACAGTGGCAATGTGGTGGGCGAAGGAGAGGTTGGTGTCAACCTGTATCCCCAGATCTCTTATACCACCTTCAGTGTTCAGTAGGCTCCCATTGATGTGGTAATTTGTGAGAACTGAGAATTTAAAAAAGGGGATGACAATGCAATTTTTGGAATTAAGCTAAGGCCATGGTTATAACACCAGTCATTTGTCTCAGTGAGGCCTTTCTGTAGGATGCCTGCATCACTTGAGGAGTTAATAATGGTTCTCAGCTTGCAGTCATCTAGGAACTTGGTCAGCCAGAGTCCCTCCATGTTGGCAAGGACTTCTGAGAAGTAGATGCCAAACAGGAGATGACCCAGGGCCGATCCCTGTCGGACTCCACTTGTGACTGATCGACAGTCTGACTTGGAGTCTGCTACTTTGATGCTGTGGGTTCTATCTGTGAGCCAATTTGCAACCCACCTAATGATATAGGGATTGATGCCTAGTTTGGTGAGTTTATTAATAATTCCCTAGTGAGGTATGGTATCAAAGGCCTTGGCCAGGTCGAGGTAGGCTGTGTGAACTGCCTTACCCTCATCCACAGTTCTAGTGGCTGCCTCAAATAAGTCAACCAGGTTGAGCAGGCATGATCTACCTTTTACAAAACCAAATTGTGTGGGATCTAGAGTTTGGAGATTCCTTATATCTTTGTTAATTAGGTCCATGATAATGCGCTCCATAGCCTCGCATATCAGACTCGTCAGACTAATGAGATGATAATTCCCAGGGTCTGTAGTTGCTCCCCCTTTATGGAGAGGGATGACTGTATCAGTGCATCATTCAGTAGGGACAAAGCCAGAGGTGAGGCTGTGTGTGAACAGGGCACACAGATGTGGTGCTAGTTCATAGGTTCATAGGTTCATAGGTTCATACTAGGCTATCTGCCCTGGGGCAATCATAAGCCTAGCCCGATTTTGTTTGGCTTACGCCACCCCTTGATTTGAGTATAGTGTGCCCTTTTTAAGGTTTAGTTTGCTGTGCCTCTGTCTAATAGTGCTTTGTAGTTTCACTTTGTAGTTCATGTAGAACACAGCCAGGGATATTGCCGGGTCCTATGGAAGCTGTATACTTGGCCTTGGACAATGCAGCTTTAACCTGTGCTGTATTAATGCTAAGTGCCTGGCATTGCTCTGGTGTCATGAATGGCCCTTTATGGGGGGGGGGGGGTAAAGTTGGCACCGAATCTGTCAGCCAATATGTTGGCAATATCTGTTGGCTCAGTATAGGAGGTACCATTGTGCAGTAGCTCAGAGCAAATATGGGTATTGCCATGGAGATTGTTGATATAGCTATAGAAGACTTTGCGGTTGTTTTCAGTGCCTGCTGCAATTCTGTCTTCATAGCTGGCTTTAGAGGTTTTGATGAGGGATCTCAACTTTTTGTTAAGGCTAATAAGGGAGTTTTTCCAGTCTTGGGACTTCACCCTTTTCTGCAACAGTTTCTTCCTTCTGTTGTACAGTTATTAATGGTAGGGGATCACCAGATTGGCTTCTTTCTTTTGGAGGAGTGCCTTGGTTCTGTTGGGTATGGCTAGTTCCATGCATTTGTGTAAGTATTCATACAGTACATTGGTGTATGATTCAGCATTCAAGCAACTATTTTCCATAGGCATGAGTACCGTGAAGTTATCCACCTCTGTTTTTAGAAGCCCAACATCAGCTTTGGAGAAGTTTTTCATGGTGGTTATTTTTGCGGGGAGTGTGGGTGAGATGATGATTTCCATGGTGATTAGTTTGTGGTCGGATCTAACCAAGGAGGAGCTGACTATTGGTGTAGAGCAACAGTTGCCCATGTTAGTAATAACCAGGTCAAGGATGTTGTTTCCTCTAGTGGGAGTAAGAATGAGCTAGTCTAGGACACTGGAATTGATAAATTCCAGGAAGCGTTGGGCCAGTGTATTGGTGCATGAGTAGTTTTCCCATTTGATGGAGGGGTAGTTGAACTCACCCAGTATGAGAGTGTTTGGTTGGATCCTAATAGATTCTAGGGTGCTTAGGAATGTGGAGTGAGCGCCTTGGGACATGGTTGGGGACCTGTAGCAGGCTACAACCTGAATTGCTGTCTTACCCAATGTTAGTTGCACCTGAAGTAGTAATTTGAAAGGGATAGAAAAGCTGCCCAAATGGCCACTAATCTACAATTTCAAAGCTAGAAACCACTCCTCTTGTGGTAGATAGGCTAGCTAGTGCTTACCACTCCCACTGATAAAAGGCTTCCTTCTAACAAAGAAAAGGTCTGGGGAACTCAGAAACTACAATACAGTCCTGAATACAGCAAATCTGTATCTGGACTACTCTAGTAACAGAAAATATGTGAAACAAGCTAGAACTTTTTTTGTTTTGTTTTTTGCAGAAAAAAACAGTTAAATGGTAATAAAATCACTTTAAACAAAGTGAAAGCTAGCACATGAATGTGTAACAATAATACAGCAAATACAGTTAAATTAAATGCAATTAAATTAAAACATGACTTAATTGAAGCACAGAATGCAGTATAAAAAAAAAAGCAAAATGGAGGTGCTTAAAGTCTCTTCTTCTCCATTCTGTTGCTCTTGTAGTCTGCAGGATGCCGAAATTGGATCTGTGGAGCTTAAACAAGCACAAACCTGTGCAAACATGGCCTTTTAAAGCAGAAATTTGAACGGGATAAAAAGCTGCCCAAAAGACCAATAATTTACAATTTCAGATATAGAAATCACTCCTCTTGTGGAAGATAGGTTACCTATTACTTACCACTCCCATTGATAAGCTGAAAGGCTTCACTCTAACACAGAAAGGTCTGGGGAACTCAGAAACTACAAAACAGTCCTGAATAAAGCAAATCTGTAGCTAGACTACTCTAATAACAGGAAAGGCAAGAAACAAGCTAGAACTTTTTTTTGTTTGTTTTTTGCAGAAAAAAACAGTTAAAACAGTAACACAATAACTTTAAACACAGTGCAAGCTAACACACTTGAGTGTGTAGCAATAATACAGCAAAATACAATTAAATTAAATGCAATTAAATGAAAAAAAATGACTTAACTGAAATGTAGAATGCAGTATAATCAAGAAAAAAGCAAAATGGAGGTACTTAAAGTCTCTCTTTCTCCTTTCTGTTGCTCTTGTAGTCTGCAGGATGCCAAAACTGGATCCACGGAGCTTAAACAAGTGCAAACCCATGCAAACACGGGCTTTTAAAGCAGAAATTTGAAAGGGATAGAAAAGCTACCCAAACGGCCAATGATCTGCAATTTCAGAGCTAGAAATCACTCCTCTTGTGATAGATAAGCTACCTAGTGCTTACTACTCCCACTGATAAGCTGATATATTTTGCATAAGCTTGAAGCTTACCTAAGTGAGCTGCCATTTGGATTTTTCCTCACCTTTGATTCAGCAGAGCTTTGTGCTTCTTTAATAGTTATTGCATGAACATCCATCCCTGAGGTAATGACATTGTCTTTTCCTGCTGTATTACTGAGTGAACCTTGCAATGTGGTTGAAATGTTATTTAAGGTCTCATAGACATTATGGGCAACAATACTGCGGTGGTGGTGATGCTGCGGTAGCGTTGTCGCCTCACAGTAAGACGCTGTCCTGTTCGATTCTCAGCTACAGCGCCTTCTGTGTGGAGGCATGCGTGAATAGGCGTACCTTTGTTGAAGGTTGTGCGTCAGAGCTGGCAACTTGGCACGTAAAAATCTACTGCCAATCATTAGCGGACCGGTGTTCCGCTGTGGCGACCCCTAACCGGGAAGAGCCGAAAGACACAACATAGACATTATGGGCAACAGTGTTTTCTTTAAGTGTTAGTACACTTTAAAGACATGCAACTGGTCTGGCCTAAAATACCTGCCCCTTGATGATGCTGTAGCCTACTTTAACAATAAATTTCTCTCCATCCTAGATTCTCATGCGCCTGCTCGTTCCACTAGGATTAAAACTAAAGTTGCCCCATGGCCTCTAAAGATACTAAATCAAAAATCACAATCAGGAATAAAGCCTGGGCTACCTGGTTTGCCACAAAAACCCCTATAGATCAAATCAAATTTCGGCAAATAAGAAACGAGACTAAAAAAATCCATCTTACTGGATAAAAGAAACTATTATATAAATCTCCAGAATAGAAACCAAAATAATCCTCAAAGATTCTGGGCAGGTATAAACAAATTACTACACCCAGGTCAAACCACCACTCCACCTCCATCAGCGTCAACTGATAGTTTGTCACAGAATGTTGCAAACACCTTAATAGTTTCTTTACGGAAACCATCCAAGCCCTAACCAGCCAATTACCTTTGAACCCTACTAGCACTCAGGACATCAATCCCAATTCCCAGCCTTCCTTTAGCTTCCAACCTATCTCTACCTCTTCCATTTGCAAGCTAATCAAAAAACTAAAACCTACCACCCTAGCTGCTGACCTTCTCCCTGCTGAATATTTACAAAAAGTTGCAGATAGTATAGCATTCCCCATCAGCATTCTAATCAATCAGTCCATAGCTGAAGCCAAAGTCCCCTCCATATGGAAATATCTCATGTTATACCTCTCCATAAAGGTGGTTACTCTACCGAGCTATCAAACTATAGGCCCATAGCCATCTTGTCACCACTGGCTAAGATTCTGGAAAAATGCGCCCACAAACAACTCCTGTACTTCCTAACCCAGAGCAATCTACTGGCTAAATCTCAGCATGGCTTTAGACCACATCATAGTACCACCACAGCCCTCCTCTCCTTCACTAATGATATTTACCATAACAGAAACAACAACAAGCTCTCCTCAGCTCTATTCTTGGATCTTTCCAAAGCGTTCGATATGGTTAACCACCAGCTGTTAATCCACACTCTGACTAATATATCCCTAGGTCACCACTCCCTTCAATGGTTCCAATCCTATCTACATAGTAGACAACAAGCAGTACTATGGCAAAATAATCTATCTAACCTTCTTCCTAACACCCTAGGTGTCCCCCAAGGGTCTATCCTGGGTCCACTGCTATTCTCCATATTTATCAATGATCTCTACACTGTCATCCCAAATACCAACTGCATTCAGTATGCAGATGACTCTACGATGATCTGCACTGGTACCACCAAGGATGAGCTACAGGCTAGTACTCAGTTAACTTTCAACCTGGTTGAAAGTTGGCTTGCAGGCTGATGTCTCCTTCTAAACCCCAATAAAACTAAACTGCTATTTTTCTCTCCCACGCATAAATCCCCGGTGATATCCTTCTCCATTACCTCTAAAAATGGCACTATCATCGCCCCAGATGTCCACACAAAACTACTTGGGGTAATTGTAGACAACAATCTTAAATTTGATGCCCATGTAAATAAAGTGATAAAAACCATTAATAAAAAACTGGGCTCACTGTATAGAATAAAATCATTCCTTACCCCACCTGCTAGGACTGCTATTGCCCGATCCCACCTCCTCTCCACCCTCTTCTATGCCTCTCCTATACTTGCCAACTTAAACAAAATGGAACTTAATAGACTCTCAGCCTGCTATAACAGCATAGCTAGATTTGCCACTGGGCTGCCCTACAAAACACACCACTGTATAAACCTAAAAAATCTAGGCTGGCTAGAGCTATCTAGATAGATTTAGTATAACCAACTTATTATAGCTTTCAAAGTTCTTAACCAACCTCATAATACCCCTGCGTTAAAATATATCATCAAACCTCACACCAAGCAAAGATCACTTAGATCATCCAATAGAATTGTAGTGCAAACCACTATAGCTAACAACTTAGCCAGGAACTCCACATTTGCCAACTCGGTAGGCAAAGCTTGAAACTCACTACCCCCGGACATCACAACAAGCACTACCCTTTCTAAATTTAAGACAGACCTCAGGGAGTACTTCATGACTCAATGGCTTTGTCCCTGTGCCAGGCCTGATTAAATACATGGTAACACTTGTACACCTGTATCAGATTAACAATTGCTTTTGTAAACAATAGTCAATTCAATGCTACTGTGTTATAATAAGCTGTCCAGATGTAAAGCATCCTATTTCAGCTAACCTACACTATGAGTGTTAAGTTGACTGTTTGTTATCTATGAACTTTAGAGTGCTGTATATAAGTTTCCTTCTCTGTATTACTTCCTTTGGAGCTTTTCTCCCCGGGCCTCCGCTGAAAATGGACATGTATCCAGTCAGACTATCCCGGTCAACAAATGTAAAATAAAATAAATAAATAAAAATAAAGAATACATGAAAATGTATTTATTTCCATGTAACCCAGTAGCTTACATTCTGTAACTAAATACTTAACCTACATGGTTCATGAAGATAACATCTAAAAACAAGGAAGTGCTAGCCATTTCCAATAAAAAAAGATACATATCCAGGAAAGAACACAGGTCTTATGATAGCTTTTTTTCAGTTGTTTACTAACATTAGACCTTAATAGTAGCCAACAGCAAAGCAGGCATTCTGCAGTAGTTTAAAAGTACAATGGCTAACAGCAAGCAGGTGACAAATAGTAGTACAACTGTGAAAAACAAATAAATAAATGAATTAAACAGCAGCACTATACTGAGAATTAATCCAAGTAAATAACTGCAATAACCTGTCAAGCATTTAGGCCCAAATCCTTCTTCAAGTCAAGCAAGGTGTCTCAAATCTAGTCATGGATTAATGAATGCACATGGGCCCTGGACCATGCATGTTAGATTTATGAGCACAATTTATTTATTTATTTATTTACATTTGTTGACCGGGAGTGTCCGACTGGATGTAAGTCCATTTTCAGCGGAGGCCCGGGGAGAAAAGCTCCACAGTTAAAATAAACAGACAGTAGTTACATTGGATTACATAGTGATTAACAATTTGATTGACATAGCAATTAATTACAAACATATTTACAGATGAAGAACATAGTACATAACAGACATTAACAAATGTTACAATAAGAAGTTCCTGCTGTATAATAAGTACTAGGCTTATGAGCATCTGAGCTTGCTATACTCAAGGTAGTTAGTGGGGTGGAAAGAAAGGTAGTGGTTGGATGGGGTGGGTGATATTAGAGTGGGTGCAAGGGCATAGCCAGCATGTTTTTAGGTGCATTTTTCATAAAGTTTTGAAGTGGGTGCATGATGGTACAGAGAAAATTGTGGGTGGGAGGGAGTTCCACAATTTGGCTATGGCGCAAGAGAATAGTGCTTCACCAGCAGAGTTATTGGCTTTAGTGATCTGCAAGTGATTTTTGTTGCTGGATCTTAGTAGTCTGGTGGTGCGATAGGGTTGGAATAGATTCTGGAGGGATGGGACATTTAGTGGATGGTTTACTAGTTTGTGGGTGAGTGAGAGTTAATACCATTGAAGGAGGTGAGGGAGTTCAAGCCAGCCCAGTTCAGCAAGTGAGAGACAGTGGCGACTATGGTAGGATGCCCCCATGGCGAATTTGGCGATTTTGTTGTAGCAGGTCTCTAGCTTGTTTAGATCTCATTGCCTTAGGTTGGTATAAATTGGAGAGGCATAAAGTAGGGTGGAGATAAGGTGGGAATTTGCTATTGAAATATTTGCTGCATTGGTGAGAAGTTGCTTATTTCTGTATAACGCTCCTAGTTTTTTGTGGACTTTTTTATGGTCATGGATATGTGAATGTCAAATTTTAGTTTATTGTCTATTTCCATTCCTAGCAATTTGGTGTTTTCAGTTGGGTATATAGTGGTGTTGTCTTTTGCTGAGATGTTAAACTGAGAGTTGTTTTGAGTATGTTTGGTGGGTTGGAAGATGAGTAGTTTAGTTTTGTTTGGGTTGAGTATTAATTGGGCATCGGATAACCAAGTTTCAACAGAGGAAAAGGCTTCCTGTGTGACATTTTGCAGTTTGGGCAGGGACTGGGCTACAGTCAAGATCTACATGCTTCTGGGAGTGAACAATATTCACTACCAAAGAGCAGCTGACAGCCTGATAAGCCTCCCATTGGGGTGTTAATCTAGATTTGCGGAATACATTCCTTGTTCATATAAATCAGCAAGTCTGACTAAGCCATTGTTTCTCAAAACATTCAGTACTCGATATCGAAATAGAAGACACAATTACTCTCCTTCTATTGGCTATCAGACCATCAGACAACCATAAAAAGATAGGTACAAAGCTGCAAAACTAATACACTCCAGAAATGAGAATCTTGGCTTTCCCTCCAAGTTCCTTGACATACCAAGCATTGTAAATTATACCTTAGGCTTTTAGGGTTATCAATGAACCTTGAAGCTGCTTTATGATATTGAGTTAAGGAGTTATAAGAGTATATTAGGAACCATTGTACACTTCTTCTACAACCATATGAGTATATTCAGTTTAACATTAACCCTACCTGTCACAGACACAGTGAGTTAACTCTGGTTTTCTAGATCCTAAATTTAATTATTCATCATTTATTATATAAGCATGTTCATTCACGCAGTACCTATGCTAGGCCTTGTGTCCCTGTGAGATAAATGGAAGTATAATAGTAAAGCATTATTTTAGCTGTCCTCTAATTTTTAACAAAAAAACATAAGAGTACTATTGCATGAGAGGCAATGCTCAACATAGAAACTGTGCAGAAGATCAGAGGATGAAGTTACCTAAAATTACGTGGTAACCTTAAAATCTTTGTCAAGCTCCAAAAGTCAAATAAATGTCTCAGAGTGAGGTAAAATAAAAATAGGTATGAGACATCCTAATCTTGTTTCAGGCAGAGGACTAAAGGGCTGAGTGTTTCACAACTATACTTTACCTTTTACATAAACATTAAGATAGAACATCTTAATGTGTTCCATAAAATATTACGGAGATCCCACAAACTCTAGCCTAGCAAACATAAGTAGTCAACTGAACTGACTGAATGATTTCTTGTTGATTAGAAAGACTGTGGTTCAATGACCTTGTTAAGACATCAAATATGCATCTAGCAGGGTTTTCAAGTGATCAGAGAAGTTGTGTGCTTTGAAGAATCCTTGTTGCTTGTTACGCTTCCATTATGAGAGAACAAAAGTGAATGCAGCAAAGATTGGAATCCTGAACTGTATTTGTCAAAAAAAATCCTGCCAAAAAACACTTCTTTAAAGAGTTTTGTGCACTGGAGGAAGCCCCTTCCACCCCCTACCCCCTAAACTTATACATACCAATTCCACGGTTGCACCAACTAAATGAAAAGGGAAATTGCCTCCAAAAGGGAATCACTTCTGACACAACATGCTGAGATTGATGTCCTATGGAGGTACTCCAGTTGATGGTGAGTTCAATCCTGAGCAACTGAAGTTCAAGCATTCAATCTTCGTCCACCTGTAGATTGCCCTATTTGCTTCAGACTAAAGCATACCCAATGTCTGTTAATGGCAGATCTGTAACACTGGCCAATATTTTGTTTTTCTTATTAGTAAAAGAAACTGCAAAATAACAGGATTCTACACAAGTATGTTTATCGGGTCTATGTTATATAAGCAAACACAATGAATTGCAAATGCTATATAACTGACCCACAATCACCGAAAACCTAAAATGTCGAACACACGGATCACCGATTTTTTCCGAGGAGAAAAAATCGCTGATCCATAAAAAAAAAATCAAAACACAAAATAAAGTGGGGGGCTCACATCCCCCCTACTTAAATATATCAACTCCGAGATTGCACCACAGTGGAGGAAATGGCAAAGTCCCAAAAACGGCCCAGTAATTTTTTTCCCTAGGAAAAATATCGCTATTCTGTGCTTTCGGTATTTTGCCATTTTGCATAATGACATTTGACTAAACAGTGTTCACAATTCATTGGGTTCACTAAAATAACAGGGACCCTGTTTATCAGGCTTTTTCTAAAGGGCAGCTGGTTTCTCATTGAAGATACTTCTGTTTTCTGGTGACCCATTTTTCACTCCAGAATTGTTCCAATTATTCAGCAGACTCTCTCTCATTTCTGGTTGTTCTGTTAGCTAATTACTGTGGCATCTGGTTTAAATCATTCAGGCACAACATGCCAGACCTTGAAGAATGGCAACACCTCCTCCCACTTCACTGATATTGACCAATTCCGCTTATGGTTGTAACTGGGGAAATTGGTACTGTAAGAATGAAATCATTCCTGACCTGATCCATTACAACAGAAAAAAAATATTCCCTATAATCTCACATTCATTACTAATACAAACAATATCCCACTCAGTGGACATCCTTGTCTTAAACCACAATTCATGCATATTGCTTTGGTCAGCCACCTATTCAATAACACTCTCACTCTATTATTTTGATATGCTGACATACACACTCTCCTAATTCTATTACCTAATCCATACTTAGCATAACATCCCATGAAGCATCATGTTCTACTGTATCAAATGCCTTACTAATATCACTTATCATAATTTTCAGATGTTCCCTTTTATTTATAATATCCACAATTTCTCAAACCACCAAAAATAATTCCTGGCTTCCCCTCCCTTTTATACCATATATATGTTCTTCCACAAAGTCCTGCATTCTTCCTTCCCTTATCCTCTGTGTTATTCTCATAAGTCTCCATTTTTTTACAAGAAACATCTTTATTAAATTATCATGTATGATATAGACAATCTTACATTTATATAAATGAAAATAAATCATAGCATCACAATCTCAGTTGCAAACCTTATACCTTACAAACTGTGCCAACAAAACTGTAGCTGCAAACATTATACATCACTTTTATTTGTCATTGTCAGTCAGACATTACATAGCTCATTCAGAGTCTGCCTCCTTTTAAACATCGTTCCTCCTCTGCATGTACTGGTCCTACATTTCCTATTTTTTTCTGTGCAACTTACTCTTACACTTTTCTAAAGATCCCACTTCCAGTTGTTTTATGTCTATTACTATCTTTGTTACTTCTAGTAAAGTTGGTTTAGAGTCTAATTTCCATTTTCTAGTTATTGATTATTTGGCAGCCATCATAATTAGACTCAGCAAGGCCTTACTATGTCTAGACAATTCCAACTCTATATCATAGCTCAAAAAAATAATTTTCCTAGTCACTCCAATTTGCTCACCCAACATCTCCATCAGAGCAGTCTACAGAGAATCTTTAAAGTCAGACAGCTCATTACACTCCCAGAAAATATGTTCCCTGTTACATCTTTCTTCCCCATCACATTTCCAACGTTTGCTATCTACCTGATGAAAGATCCTTTAGAGCCTGTTTAGGTATAAAATATCTGCGTAAACACTTCCAGGCAAAGATCCTAAATCTTCTAGATTTTATTGCATATTTTCATAGGTCTCCAATTTTCATTGTATTATTTTCAACTTTCTTCCATATACATTGTAATATCCCACTACATAACACTTCATAAACAAACCCTTCTTTCAACCATTCATTCAAACATTTACAAAGCACTGTCCTTGCCAGTCCTTTACTGTCATGTACTTTTCATATCCCATACCTTGTGGACCAGATACTGAATAAACGGATCTACTACGGTTGATTGGAAACTCACTTGACTGAAAATAAAATTACTAGGACCACTTCACTGAAAGCTCACTTCACTGAAAACTCATTTCTTTGAAACTCATTTCGCTGAAAGTTATAAATGGCCTTTTCCCCACTGTAGTGTGATCCTAGAGTTAGTATATAAAGTAAGGGGGTGTGGGGGGCACAGCCCCCCACATTGGGGGGCGTGGGGGGTGTAGCCCCCCATTCATATTATAAACATTTTAAACTATACACAGTGATACTTACAAGTGCAATGAATAACTGTTTCCAAAAGAGAATATAGAACCAAGATATGTGGGGGGCTTCGCCCCCCACACCCACCCTTACTTTATGTACTAACCCCAGGATCGCACTACAGTGGGGAAAAGGCCATTTATAACTTTCAATTAAATGAGTTTCAGTCAAGTGAGCTTTCAGTGAAGTGGTCCTAGTAGTTTCATTTTCAATCAAGTGCGTTTTCAATCAACTGTAGTAGACCTGAATAAACATATACTTTCAGGAGTACTTCACCCAATTGCTTAACAGTAATTTCTTTTTTTCAAATTCTTACTTAACTCATTCTTGATTTTTTTTTTACTTTCCTTTATCATCTGTATGTTAAAATAGGAAAGGGAATAAAACTATACACATTTTCTTCATGCTTAACTACAGTACTTATAATTTGCTCTTGTGCTCTTTTTACTTATCATTTTACATTTTTCATTTACCTCATTATATTAATGTCCTCCTTTACTATTTTACCCAGATATTCAGACACCTCCTCCCTTGTACCTTGTAAATAATATCTCTGCTTAAATAGTAAAGTCTTAATTTTAATTTTTTTCTCAGTTTCTTTTATATATTTCCTTTCCCATATCATATTCTCTTGTATTAAACTTTAAGTTCTCCTATACATTTCTATACATCTTCCCATACTTCACTTTCTCTTCTTTTCTTATATCATCCTACCATTTTGCAAAAAACACCTTTTTATATATTTTTTAAAATTCAATCCACCATTCAGACCAGTTTAATAAAAGTCCTTCATGGATATACAATCCCTCCAAACTGCAGTGCTTCCCACTCTCCAAATTCATTCCATAATTTCACATTTATTCTTTTTACTTCCTTTCCTATTTTAATATACTCCCTTTCTACCATCACCTCCATCCATATTGCTAAGTGACCTGTGTCACCATCTGCTATACCCAAACCTTCCAGCAGTACAAAATAATCAATTTCAGATCCAATTGCCCCTCTTCTATAAGTCCAACTTTTATTCCACACAGATAACTTCCCACATTTTACCACTTTTGTATTTTTTTGCATCATTCCCTTTCTTTTTATATTTTCCCTTTAACTCGAAATTAAAGTCCCCTGCAATAATTATTTTCTTGTTAACCACCACATAGTCTAATGTTTGATGAAACAGATTTTCTCTTTCTTTGCCATGGTTATATGCATATAATGATGTAATTCTATAAACATATTCTCTTCACCTTACAGCCACAACAGTTAACCTTCCCATCCTTACCAACACTGTATCTAATATTATTATGTTTTTACACCATATAGCCACTCCAGAACATTTGCTTCATAAAATCCATATTATTTTTCTACTTCATAATTTTTCTGTTAGCAATCATTATTCACTTGTCAGAAATCTTACATCCTCTATAAGAATAATGTATGCATTGCATTTAGCACACCATTCCAGTATCCCTATCCTTCTTACAATATTAATAATATTATTCACATTTACTGAAAGCAGTCTAAAATTATCACTTTCACTTCTTTTTAAGTTTAAAGGAAGTATTTTAAAGTTTCATTTTGTTATTTATTATTTTCTCCCCAAATGAATATGTGTTTAGTTTATCTACAACTATCTGTTGATCCTCAGAATGAGTTTTTTCACTATAACATCCTTTACATTCCTTTCAGAAACATCTGACTTATCCCTTTCAATTTCTTCTATATTTTCAACTCCCTCAATGCAGCTACCTTCATCCTCCTGAAATATCACATTTTTATCTGTCATCTTTTTCTACTTCATCCTCTTTTTACAATCAAGCCAAAAATGCTCTTCACTGTTCCATATTCTATATTCCTTCTTACGTTTAGTCATCATATGACATTTTTCCCTACATTGATTACATCTTATTTTTGTACACGCATTAATCAAAAGATTGAAATCCCATGGATGAAACTGGTTTAGTAAATGTCTTTTGAGTATAGTCTTGCATGTACAAGGTGGTTTACTTTTCTCAGTATTTAGTTCACCTTGGGATGACACTTTTTGGTATTTGTTAGTTCATTTTTGAGTTGTAATATGTTAGCAGCAATACCTTGTGACATGCAGCAGGCTATCTCACTTTCCAATGTAATTTCAGTTGTTCTACTGGTAATCTTACCTTATTATTCCAGCAACTTTCTCAACAGTTAATGGTCAGTGACTTGTCAACCTTGAAAGGCCATATGAAAGTGGTTAAATAAATGACATCTGATAACAGTCTTGGGTTTGGTAGTTGTTTTTCTTTTCTTGCTATTTAGTTCGCCATGGGTTGCCACTTTTTGGTCTTTGTTATTAGTCCAAATACGTAATTGTTCCTCTATTTCCATCTACATATATAATATTTTGTAAATGCGTTATCACATCTTTTCACATTTTAAAATAATATCGACTTCTCACCCCAATTCCAAATACCCCTCTCATCTTTAACTTTCACAATATCAGAAACAGAATAACACATAAACAAAAATAATTTCAACATCTTTTTACTCTATTTCATCAGTACGAAATTGAAAAGACACTTTTTTTATTTGAGTCACATGCTTGGAAAATATAAACTCGTTCCATGGGTAATAGTCTTTCTTTTTTTCACACACAAAAAAAAATAAAATCTTTCCATTATGTCTTCAGTCTCAAATGTTAATCCACAAAATTTCTCTTTTCCCAACTGAATCAAATATCTAATGTCTTTTGCTTCAAAACCCAAAGGTAGCACTAAATTACCCCACACAAACTATCTGTCTATTTTTCTTTCTTATCCTAGCAACAAAGTTGTTTTATTTTTAATAAAGTTTACAGTACCTTTTGTTCTTCCAGCTGCATCAGTATACAATTTTCCAGATTGCATCCCACCTGTAACCTTATGTCATCCAGCTCACGACTCATTTCCTTTCTACCCAACTCACTGTCTATTTTCAAAACCATCTCCATCACACCCAACTAGAAAATCTCAGACTTTTCTCCAAGATCACATTTATTTAATGAACCAGCACATTTTTCATCAGGGAAACCTCCAGAAGCAATTTCAGTTAAAACAACTTCTTCAAAATCCTGAGGTTTAAAGTCAGCTAGATGATGACTATTGTATTATCCACTCACTTTTAACAATCTTCTGTCCAACTGACAGAGCCACATTGCTATCACTAACAGAACAACTGTCTTCTCCCTCCATTACTGCACAGTTTGTCCTAGTTGTCTCCACTCCAGAAACAGAAGCAGGAAGTGCCTTACCCCCTTCCAACAAAAAGAGTAGGGGAAGTTTACCAGTGGGCTGGACAAATTTCCCTAGTCAATATGAATATCACCTTGGGTCTCCCCTGAAAGGTGGACACTAGTCCAGTGGGACTAACCTGGTCAACAAAAGCATACATTGAATCTATGGCCTCCAAAATGGGTCCTGAGTACAGCAGTAGATTCAATAGTCTCGGCAGCATGGAGACACACTGAATGCTACAGTCAGCCTATTCTTTCTGCTTGCCCCACCAACATTTTGAGCTCATTTTTAAGCTTTAATCACTGGTGAAAGGACTGAATACTTTGCCTCTATGTCAGTAGTCTGACTGTATGCTTCTGATGTTAATATGTAATGTCAGTCTGCTTTTAAGAAGACTGGTGTACTTTCTTATCAAGTTCTGTATAATTAAATAGACGTAACAAATTAAGTGCAAATAACTTATGAAGATTTTAACACAACTTTCAACTAATTCTGACACAGTCAGGATTATTGTGAATTAATAAGGTCTGTATTACACATATTTAATTATTTATTAACTACCTGCAACACCTTACTCATGTGTATTAACCCTAAACTTAATCTTATCTTGGCCCCAACCCAAAAACTACCCATAAGATACAAAATACCCTTTACGTAAGATTATAACAAAACAAGACACTCACAGACATACACTCCAAGCATCCCAGTAAACAAGCATACTACTTCATTTGAACTTACTGTAACTCTAACCCACAAAATTTGCACTCATACACACTCAACCTCAATGTTGAAATGTTTGTTACAGATAAAAGTTTTAGATTTAACCAGTTTTCTGAAAACAGAAAATCTTTTGACCAATGAAAAGTTCCACCAAATGTATGGAACCCATCTATATATGTCTATATGTGTGCATGTGTGTGTGTGTGTGTGTGTGTGTGTGTGTGTGTGTGTGTGTGTGTGTGTATAGACACACATACACACACACATGTATGCACACATAAACCTTCCAGTATATTGGTATGCCTTCTAGAAAAAAATATATAATGTGCAAAGTCAATGATGACGTAAGAGAATTGGAACAGGTACATTTTTGCTCATCATCAAAAATATTTAGTACTCTGAAGATGCAGTACTCTATTACAGTTGGCTCCCCTAACACCACAGATAAGAACCCTAGCTGTGGTCATTGAGCAGAACAGCTTTATGTTTCTGGTCACACATTATACTGTTCAATTTATGCCAGATACTGTTAATCACAAGATGTATTGATCTATTTTCATCACTGCAGGACACTTAAAAGTTCTGACACCTTCTAACTTAACCATTATGTATGAAGTCTTTAAAAGTCACCTCAAACAGTGCTTTCTACCTAATATAATGTAAGATTTTTCCTATATAAAGTATTTAAAAGTGTATACTACTAGCCAAACCTAGTTTTAACTGTGTAAAAGATGCATTAAAGTAGTTAGTTTTCAATTAAGGTCACTTATTAAACAAGTTTTTTATGTTCTACTTTGCCTATTTAAAACTGCTTTCTAGGAGAATACCATCTACTTGTACAAAATTAAGACAAAATGAAAAGAAGCTGGAAATGGTTACTGAGATTACTATTAGAGTGCACATTTATTGGACAGGAAGACAGAAGAAGGAGAAGGGTGATTTAAGTTTAACTATTTTAAGGAAAGACTATCATGGTATGATTTTTGTCTTAATCACTTCTAGGAGTGAATGGCGTAGCTTTCAAAGTCAAATTTATATAAATGGTTAGAGAACCCAGGAGCTCACTAGGTTTAAAAACTCAGCAGGAAAAGGGTGGGCAAGGTGAAGAAAAGCAAGCATTGCCACATGGCATTCTGTCCTGGCAGCTTTCTCAAGAAACCCTTAAACTGTCTATCGTTAATTTAATTTCATTGTATTACAAAAAGAAACAAGAAAGCATTTGTCTTGTTTTGTTTATGTCACTGTATTTTTATTTTCAAGATATAGCCAAAAAATCATTACTCATAATTTCTGTTACACTGTTATTACATAAATTTAATAGTGGAATACAAAATGCTCAAACAGTGGACTGCTTGCTCATTTTGGCTAAATTACAGTTCCAGAAAAACCTTGCTTTAAATATTAAAGCCTCTATCCAATAGACCAGGCTATAGATAACAAAGCGCAATGATAACCAGCATAGCCAAACCCATTGTTTTTAGACAAGTCAGAAACAATTGTAAACTAAATATACAAGAACTAGACAGTATTCTAAAACATAGTAAGTGGAAACCACTACAAACCCTAAATCTAGACCAAGCCGTTGACTACTTCAACAATATTCTCATCAATATCCTTGAAAGACTCGCACCAATTAGGAAAATACGAGCCAAGTCAAACTATGCACCATGGCTAACTAGGGAAATTAGAGCCCATCTAAAGTCAAGGGATAAGGCTTGGAAAATTTGGAAGAAGTACAACACTAGCCTAGCCAAACAAAGTTACCTACAATTTAGAAATCAGGCCAAGAGACAAACTAAACTCGGTAGACGAAATTACTTCCTCGATATCCAAAACAAACATTCAAAAGATCCCCAAAAGTTTTGGCATGCCATTAATTCTCTCCTAAATCCAGGCAAAACTATCACTCCTAGCTCCACGAATGACAACAAGGACATTGCCTCCCAATTCAATCACTACTTCACAGACTCCATCTTAACACTATTCTCCCAACTATCCAAAAACAGCCCTACATATAAACCTGACAACATCCCATCCTTTACGCTGTCACCCGTTCCCACCTCAACAATTAAAAAACAGCTCCTAAAATTGAAACCTACCACCCTTGCTGCTGACAATCAACTTCCTGAAAATAGCTGCTGAATCCTTATCCTACCCTATTTATATTCTTATCAATCGCTGCATACATGAAGTACATGTCCCACAGCTATGGAAGGTATCATACATTATTCCACTACATAAAGGCGGAAACTCTTATGAATACTCAAATTATCACCCCATTGACATTCTATCCCCTTACCTAAAATACTAGAGAAATGCATACATTCTCAGGTAACACAATTCCTAAACTCACACCATCTCCTCTCCACCACACAGCATGGCTTCCGACAGCACCATAGCACAACCTCGTTCTGCTCTCTTTCATGGATCAGATCAACCAACATAGAAATAACAATAACTTTGTATCTGCAATATTTCTAAATGTCTCCAAAGCATTTGACATGGTTTTACATTCCTTACTACTAGACACCCTGACATCCCTTTCCTTTGCCCCTATAGGCAACAATCTGTCCAATGGCAAAGTGTACTATCCCCCTTACTCCCAACTACCATAGGTGTACCACAAGGCTCCATATTAGGCCCACTTCTTTTCTCCATAATTGCCAATAATCTCCATACCGCCACACAGCATGCTTCACTTATACAATACACTGACGATTCAACTCCTATATATTCAGCTGCATCACTTCCCACCCTAAAACAACTCACACACAAATCTTTTAGCTCTGTGGAAAGTTGGATCATGCAGATCCAACTTATCCTAAACCTTAATAAAACTAAATTACTACTTTTACCCCCAACAAAACCATTTCCACCCGTCTATCCTTCACTATCTCCTCCAACAATGGCACTATTATCTCTCCCTCTGACCATACCAAACTCCTCAGTGTTGAAATTGATAAAAATCTACACTTTAATGTCCACATTTCACAAACTATCAAAAAGTCCATAAAAAAATGGGAACACTATATAGGCACAGGAAATCCCTCTCGAAACAAGCACGGATTACCCTAGCCCAAACTCACCTCTTGTTTACCCTAATGTATACTGCTCCAATTCTTACCCAGCTTAGAAAACTTGACCTTGCCAGACTCGAATCATGTTATAATAAAATTGCCAAGTTTGCAAACAACTCCACCTTTAGAACTCACCATTGTCAGGCTCTAAGGGAACTGCAATGGCTGGAACTTTCCCAGCTACTAACCTGTCACCAATTAGTCATTGCCTACAATGTGGTAACACATCCAAAAAACACCTTCCACTAGGTCAACTTCTCACCCACTATAATACAAATTGTCCTCTCTAATCTTCCAACAAACCTCTCCTCTGTATCTCTAGGGCTAACAATACTGCAGGAAAATCACTGTTCTCCCACTCCATAGCTAGAACCTGGAATTATCTCCCTCCTGCTCTGATTTCTGCCCCTACCTCTTCTCACTTTAAAAACTCACTTAGAACATCATCTTCATCATCATCATCATCTTCTTTTGGCTGTTCCCGTTAGGGGTCACCACAGTGGATCACCTGTTTCCATTTCTTCCTGTCCTCTGCATCTTGCTGTGTCACACCAACCACCTGCATGTCCTCTCTCACCACATCCATAAACCTTATCTTAGGCCTTGCTCTTTTCCTGTTACCTGGTAGTTTCATCCTTAGCATCTTTTTCCCAATATACTCCGCATCCCTCCTCAGCACATGTCCAAACCAATGTAATCTTGCCTCTCTGGCTTTGTCTCCAAACCTTCCAACCTGGGCTGACCCTCTAATATACTTATTCCTAATCCTGTCCATCCTCGTCACACCCAGTGCAAAGCTTAACATCTTTAACTCTGCCACATCCAGCTCAAACTCCTGCCTTTTTGTCAATGCCACTGTCTCCAACCCATATAACATAGCTGGTCTCACTACCGCCTTGTAGACCTTCCCTTTCACTCTTACAGGTACTCATCTGTCACAAATCACTCCTGACACTCTTCTCCACCCATTCCATCCTGCCTGTACTCTCTTCTTCACCTCTCTTCCACATTCACCATTACTCTGAACTATTGACCCCAAGTATTTAAAGTCATCCACCATCACCACCTCTACTCCTTGCATCCTCACCATTCTTCTATCCTCCCTCTCATTCACACACACATATTCTGTCTTAGTACTGCTGACCTTCATTCTCTTCTCTCTAGAGCATATCTCCATCTCTCCAGGGTGTCCTCCACCTGTTCCCTACTCTCACTACAGATCACAATGTCATCTGCAAACACCATAGTCCATGGGGACTCCTGTCTGATCTCATCTGTCAACTTGTCCATCAACATTGCAAATAAGAAAGGGCTCAGAGCTAATCCTTGATGTAACCCCACCTCCATCTTAAACGCATCCGTCACTCCCACCGCAGACCTCACCGCTGTCACACTACCCTCGTACATATCCTGTACCACTCTTACATACTTCTCTGACACTCCTGACTTCCTCATACAATACCACAACTCCTCTCTAGGCACCCTGTCATATGCTTTCTCTAAGTCTACAAAAACACAATGCAACTCCTTCTGACATTCTCTGTACTTCTCCATCAACATTCTCAGAGCAAACAAACATCGCATCTGTAGTGCTCTTTCCTGGCATGAAACCATACTGCTGTTCATTAATCATCACATCCCTTCTTAACCTAGCTTCTACTACTTTTTCCCATAACTTCATGCTGTGACTGATCAATTTAATCCCTCCATAGTTACTACAGCTCTGCACATCACCCTTATTCTTAAAAAGTGGTTCTCCATTCCTCAGGCATCCTCTCACTTTCTAAGATTTCATTAAACAATCTGGTTAAAAACTCCACTGCCATTTCACCTAAACACCTCCATGCTTCCACAGGTATGTCATCTGGGCCAACAGCCTTTCCATTCTTCATTCTCTTCATAGCTATCCTTACTTCCTCCTTGCTAATCCATTGTACTTCATGATTCACTATCCCTACATCATCCAACCTTCTCTCCCTCTCATTCTCTTCATTCATCAACCCTTCAAAGTTCTCTTTCCATCTCCTCAACACACTTTCCTCGCTTGTGAGTATGTTTCCCTCATTATCCTTTATCACCTTTACCTGCTGCACATCTTTCCTAGCTCGGTCCCTCTGTCTAGCCAATAGGTACAGGTCCTTTTCTCCCTCAGTGTCCAACCTTTCATACAACTCTTCATATGCCTTATCCTTAGCCTTCGCCACCTCTCTCTTTGCCATGCACCTCAGCTCCTTATACTCCTGTCTACTTTCTTCATCTCTCTGACAATCCCACTTCTTCTTTGTCAGCTTCTTTGCCTGTATACTCTTCTGTACTCCCTCATTCCACCACCATGTCTCCTTGTCATCCTTCCTCTGTCCTGATGTGATTCCAAGCACCTTTCTAGCCATCTCCCTTACTAGCTCTGCTGTAGTTACCCAGCTATTTGGTAACTCTTCAAGGCTACCCATTGCCTGTCTTAACTCATCCCTGAACTCCACCTCACAATTACCCTTTTTCAATTTCTACCATTTGATCCTTGGAGCTGCCGTCACACTCCTCCTCCTCTTCTTGATCACCAACGTCATCCTACAAACCACCATCCTATGCTGCCTAACTACACTTTCTCTGGTCACCACTTTACAGTCTCCAATCTCCTTCTAATGGGGTTAGGAAATTACCTTTTTCCTCCACTGTAGTGCGACCTTGGAGTTGGTATATTTAATTATGGGGGGTGTGGGGGTGGAGCCCCCCACATGGGGGGGGGTGCATGGGGGCTTGCCCCCCTGGATAAATGTAGTAAACAGTGTCTGGGATGTTATTTCTAGTTGCTTTATAGTTTTCATTGATTTGAGATTCAATGATATGAGTTTTTGACGAAATGAGTTTTCGACGATTTGGTCTCGATGATTTGAATTTCGATGAAATGAAATTTCGATGATATGAAGTGGAACCATATATATATATATATATATATATATATGGGTTTACTTTAAAACACTGACATGCAAAACACCGTCGAAGAAAACACCGAGACTGGAAGATCGACAACTGAGATGACCGACAGTTTAAAAGCACAAAACTTCACATGTCCGACAAACCACAATCCCTACAATCAGCACAACAAAACAAATACCTTTTCTGAAAAACACACACACAACACAAGCACAACAAAAACCTTACAAACCTACACTAAACCTTACATACACAACTATCTATGCACTAACCTTAACCCAAACCCTAACCCTAAGGTCCGTCACTATCGCACACTCACCAACCAAAAGTGCAAAAAAAGTCTTTACATACTTGACTGAGAGGAAGCTGGAGATCTTTTTGTCTCACTTGACTCAGTAAAATGGCTGATTCATGCTGGTTAAATTCTGAAAACAAAGATAATAACTACACTTACCGAAATGTATTACAAGGAGCCTTGAGGAGCAAATTTGGTTACAGATGGACGACAACTATGAGCTTTGCCTCTTCATTACAGCCAGCTGATGCCTTCAAGTGTTGCTGCAGTTATATAGTATCCTTTGGGTCCAAGTCAGCTAAGGCTAGCACTCCAAAACAAGAAACAAATTGTTCTCAGTTTCTGTAGTTATATCCCACTGATGCATCTAGGTGTCAAATATTGCTTGTTCATATTTGCATTACTCTGTAATGTCTCTTTTGTAAATTTTTCTTCTCTCTGTAAACTTATGGAGTTTTTCTCCCCAGGACTCCATTGAAAATGGACGCTTGTTGTCCAATCGGACTATCCTGGCAAACAAATGTTAAATAAATAAATAAATAAATAAATAAAACAAGTTGTTGTTGTGTCTTTCGGCTTTTCCAGGTTAGAGGTCGCCACAGTGGAACTCCGATCCGCTAATGATTGGCAGTAGATTTTTATGTGTCGAGTTGCCAGCTCCAACGCACAACCTTCAATGAAGGTACGCCCATTCATGCATGTCTCCAGACAGAAGACGCTCTAGCTGAGAATCGAACGGGATAATGTCTTACTGTCAGACGATAGCGCTACCGCAGCACCACCACCGCAGTAATAAATAAAATAAACAAGTACTAATTTTAAAACCATTCTACATACAAAGTATTAACACATTTCAGCTTAAAGTTTACACAATGGCAAACACAACTATTTATTCTTGACTTCTGTCTAGTATAGGTAAAGAGATATTACTTGCTAATATAATATTTATATTGTCATACATTTTATGTTTTTCTAAATATATCACTAACCACATAGCACAAACAGAACTGCTTAGCCTCATATGAAAGCTCTCAGCTGGATGAACAAAATGCTGCTAAAAGTATGTGTGTAGCTTGAGTGGTTGTTCATAGGATCATAGGAAGTTACTAGGCTAATGGCCCTAGAGTTCTTACAAGCCTAGCCAAGTTCTACCCTTATTTCCATAATCAGCACCTATTGCCCCTGTCCAAGAGGGCCACTGGTGGAACCCCTGAGGTGAATTTACGGTTACCCATCCAATGGTCCAAACTGTATTTGAAGAGGGCCAATGAGGTGTTCTGTTTGACATGAAGTGGGAGCGTTCCAAATGCAAGGTAACCTCTGAGAGACAAATCTGTCCCTCCAGCAGTTTCTGTTAATGTCACATACCAGGTTAAGGTCTTTGTAGCGAATAACCCATGTACCATTTGACTTACAGAGATGCAGCATTTCCAAAAAAGCAGTGTCAGAGATTGCCTTATATGCAAGGCAGAGCTCGCCTCTGAGTAGTCTGTATGAAACAGAATAAAGTGACAGTGATTTCAGATGATTCACATAGGACAGATGCTGAAGACTTTGAATTTTCCTTGTGAGGAAACTTTGTGGTCTGCTCAATTGCTGCAGGTGCTTGGAAAGGTACATACCAAAAGAGGCATTGTACTCAGTTATTAGCCTGATGAGGGAAGAGTACAGGGAGGTTATAACTTCTTTTTTTTCTGGAGGCAATGCCCTTACTTATGAGATGAACAATACAGAATGCCCTTCTTACCACTGTGGAGACATGGTGGTCAAAGGTAAGGTTGCTGTCAACCTGTGTGCTCAGGTCTCTCACCACTGAGTGCTTACTTAAGGTGTTGCTATTGATGTGATAGTTAGCAGGAGCACTACTTTTACTGAAAGGGATGATAATACATTTTTTGCATTGAGTTTAAGGCCATGACTTGGGTATTATTTGTCTGTGTATGACCCTCTTGTAGAATGTTGACATCATTTGGAGATTTTATGACTGCTCTCAGTTTGCAGTCACCAGCAAACTTTGTCAGCCACACAGACCTTTAGTCTTAGGTTGTACTTCAGAGAAATAGATTCCAAACAGTAGAGGTCCCAGAACTGATCCCTGTGGAACACCACTGGTTACAAGTGTGCTTTTAGAGGTGGATTCCCCTATTTTGTCTATATGGGTTCTATCAGTGAGCTAGTAGGTAAACATTTTTTTTTAATCAAGTTCCATGCTTGGAAAATATAAACTCATTCCATGTGTAACAGTCCTTTTTTTCACAAAAAAATTTTCATTAAAAGTCTTCATTCTCAAATATTATCCACAAAGTGTCTCTTTTCCCAACTGAATCAAGGATCTAATGTCTTTTGCTTCAAAACCCAAAGCTAACACTAAATTATCCTGCACAAACTATCTATTTTTTCTTTCTTATCCTAGCAACAAACTTGTTTCTTTTTAATAAAGTTTACAGTACCTTTTGTTCTTCCAGCTGCACCAGTATATGATTTTTCAGATTGCATCCCACCTGTAACCTTATGTCCATCCAACTCATGACTCATTTCTTTTCTACCAAACTCACTGTCCATTTCAAAAACCTTCTCCATCATATCCAACCACAAAATCTCAGACTCTTCTCCAGAATCAACTTTATTTAATGAACCAGCCCATTTTTGTTATCAGGAGAACATCCAGAAGCAATTCCAGTTATAACAATTTCTTCACAATTCTATGATGACTATTTGTATTATCCACTCATTTTGTAACAGTCTAATATCCAGCTGACAGAACCGCAATGCTATCACTAACAGAACAACTCTCTTCTCCCTCCATTACTACACAGTTTCTCCTTGTTGCCTCCACTCCAGGAACAGAAGCAGGAAGTTTAGCACTTACTATCTCACAACGAAAAGAGTAGAGGAAGTTTCCCAGTGGTCTGAACAAACTTCCCTAGTTAATATGAATATCACCTTGGGGCTGGGTGTGATACTCGTATACTGGTAAGCACCAGATCCAGGATATTGGCACCATTGTGGGGGTGTCAACCAACTGGTATAGGGCATTGGAGTTAACAAAGTCATGGAAGCTTTGAGCAAGTGAGTTTGAGCATGAATAATTTACCCAGTCAATGGATGGGTAGTTAAAGTCACCCAAAATCATAGTGTTCAGATGTATCTTGATAGAGTCAAGTAGATCCAAATAGGCAGAGTGGGTGTCCTGATTCATAGAGGGGGTCCTGTATCTGACAATGAGTTAAACAGGTGTTCTACCAACAGTTAATTGCACCTGAAGTATCTGCAGGGAATCGCTTAACCAATTTGGAGGTGTATTTATCTTTAATGAATATTCTTACACCACCTCCTTTAGTTTTCATGCATTCAGTTTGTGGTCTGAACATGTAGAAGGAGTTGTAACCCAGTATGGCTGGGCTGTTCTCCACAGCCTTGAACGACATCTGTGAATGCACAAATGTCTGCATGTTCCAAGGTGAGGACTGCTTCCAATGAGTGCAGTTTTGTGTTAAGACTCCTAGCGTTTCGCAGCATAACCTTAAAGTTGTTTTTAGATGGAGTTTTTACATCAGGAATTTTGTCCTTGAGACATTGCCTAAAAGAGGCACTATGGGGGTGGCAAGAGCCTTAGCTAGTAGCCAAAATCCGAGGGGCGACAGATGAAGACCATCTATGGTAAAGCATCGAGGTCTGTCGATCATGCCATCCCAGGCTGACAGATACTGGATCTCCTTAGAATGACAGCAGAAACTAAGCCAATTTTTGAAGCCAACCATTTTCTGTTTGCATTGAGGCATCATCCTAGTTGAAAGGAAAACGCTGCTTAAGGCTAGGGACATACCTGCCTAAGGCTTGTAGATCGAGAGCCCAGTCATGTCTGTCTTCATATAGTCCAGAGTGGTGCATCTCAAGTCATTCACACCAACATGGACTATGACAAAATCATAACAGTACCCGTTGTTGAGAGACTTTGATATGGCATATTATGGCACCTGACAGACAGCTGACTGTGACCTTTTCCTTATCCAGCTTGGTGAGAGGGACATCTGTGTGTCTCATGATGTGTTTTGTGTTCTGCAGAGGAAGTAGTATGTATAGCATGCTTGTGTTTGTGTTTGGGAGGTCTCTGGTGTTTAGGTATGTTTCTGGTGAGGACATCCACATTAGCAGGTATATGTGATGTGCATTTGGGTGGAGTAGGAGGTGAGCTGTACATGCTGACAACCCACTCATTATCATATGTACTGACTGGTGTATGATTTAGCATGGATTCAAAGTTCTTAATATAATTGCATCTCTCACATGTTGAGTTTGTGTGGACTAGGAGTAGAGGGTTGTCTGTGAACATGAGGCAATTGCTACACTGCCTCAAGATGCCTATGTCGACCAAGCTGGCTGGAGAAACTGTGGGAAACTTTCCATCCATAGTGTTAGGTAAATTTATATGGTCAGAAAAAGAGGTCACACTTAAGAATAGTTAGTGAGTGAGAGGTGTGTTGGTACCTCTGTGGCTAAACTTAGTATTCCACCTTACAGTAGAGCAGGGCCACAGAAAATCTCTGGAGGACCACAAGCAAAGTGTTAAGGGAAAATTTAACAAGCTAAACATTTACATCTATAACCTGCAACAATAACCATGCTACGTGGCAGTGCATAGTGGTGCACTACACGCCAACAAGCACAAACATGGGGCTTAAATAAAGCAAGAAATAACCCTTTTAACTCAAACTAGCCGATAAGAATGTTGTCTGTCTCTGAGCTCTAGTCCAATCATCCTTGATTAGATTGGACCCAGACAGCACTGTCCTCCCACAGGGGTGCAGAAGGGCTTTTACCAGCAAAGATGGCTTGCATTTGATGCTCAGAAGTTGCAAAACAAACCCAGAAACAGCAAACCTGGAATTTGGCTATGCTACAGGTGAACTAGTACAGCATATAGTAAAATGTAGCAAAAAACAGTTCAGACAATTTAGACAGTAGAATGCAAATACAAATCAAATGTGCAATATAAGAGTAAAAACAGGCACTTAGTTGGAAGCAACAGATGCCTGAGATCTTTCAGTATCTCAGTGAAGAGCTGGTTTTAGTGTGCAAGTGAATCCAAACAGTCTGAATCTAGCCTATGCTATAAAATGCAGAAGTGCTAGAAATTCAAAGTGCATAAAATCACAGTCACAACAGCAAGAAACAGTTTAAATAAAGCAGCAATTCCCAACTTAGAAGGGTATAGGTTATCATCTCCTGCCACAACAGTTTAGACCACAGTCCTCCTAATGTAAAATAACTGGTTTGGAGCCCAAGTGCTTAAACCAGAATTAAGACACTTTCAGAGTAGCAGACACAATGAGCCTTCAACCAGCACTTCCCAGCTTAGAAGGGTGTAGGCTATCACCTCCTGCCACAAGAGTTCAGACCACAAATCTTCCTAATGTAAAATAATTGGTTTGGAACCCAAGTGCTTAAACTGGAACAAAGACACTTAGAACAACAGGCACAATAAGCTTTCACCCAGCAATTCCCAGCTCAGAAGGGCAGAGGCTACCCTCTTAGGATCATAGGAAGTTACTAGGCTATTGGCCCTGAGGCCCTTATAAGCCTAGCCAAGAGTTTAGCCCATGTTTAGACAAGTCAGCATCCAAAGTCCTGTCCAGCATGAACACAGGTGGAATCCCAGGAGTGTATTTTCTGTTTTCCATCCAGTTATCCAGGTTGTGCTTAAAAGGGGATAATGAGATACTCTGCTTTACATGGAGAGGGAGTCTACTCCACAGATGGGGGAGTCTCTGGGACACAAATCTATCCTGCCAACAAGTTCTATTGATGTCACAGACCAAGTTGAGTTCATGCGTGTGGGTTACTTGAGTGGAGCTTGACTTGCAGATATGCAGCAGTCCCATCAAGGCAGAGTCTGAGATTGCTTTATATGCCAAGCAGAGATCACCTCTGAGGAGTGTGTAGGGTAGATGTTTAAGGCCCTGGATTCTCCTGGTGAGGAACCTCTGTGGTCTCTCCAGCGGCTGCATGTGCTTTTCAAGGTATATGCCGGAGGGGGCATTGTACTCAATAATTGGCCTTATAAGGGAATAATACAGGGATGTTATGACCTCCTTGTCCATTGATTAGGTATCCTTAGTTATGAGGTGGGCCATGTAGAAAGCTTTCCATACAACAGAAAAAACATAGTGGTCAAAAGTCAGGTTGCTATCAACCTGGCACCCAAATCTCTCATGACTGATTGCATGCTTGTAATGTTATTACTAATGTGATAATATGTGAGGATGTCACTCTCCCCAAAGGGGATAATGATGCATTGTTTGGCATTCAGCTTGAGGCCAAGTTTCTGGCAACAGTCATTGGTTTGGGTGAGACCCTCTTGGAAGACGTCCACATCATTTGCGGAATTGATGACAATGCCCAGCTTGCAGTCATCTGAAAATTTGGTCAGCCATAGCCCAGTGACTTTAGCCTGCACCTGAGAGAAATATATCCCAAATAACAGAGGCCCCAAAACTGATCCCTGGGGTACACCACTCATTTCGGGTCTACTGCTTGAGGTGGCTTCCCCTATTTTGATTAGGTGTGTTCTATCAGTGAGTCAGTTTGCTACCCATCTGGTAACATATGTATTGATGCCTAGTTGAGTGAGTTTATCTATTATGCCTGAGTGGGGAATAGTGTCAAAGGCTTTGGCCAGGTCAAGGTAGGCGGTGTGCACCATCTTCCTCTCATCCATGGCTTTGGTTATTGCCTCAAAGAGATTGACCAGATTTACCAGACATGGCCTCCCCTTGACAAAACCAAATTGCATGGGATTGGGTGTTTGGAGGTTGCCAATGTCCCTGTAAATGAGGTCTATGATAATCCGTTACATGGTCTTTCAGATCAGGCTGGTTAGGTTGATGGGTCTATAATTTCCTAGATTGGTGGACACCACCTTTGTGTAAAGGGATGACAGTGGCTGTCCTCCAACTCAGCTGGGACAAAGCCAGCACTCAGGCTTTAGTTGAATGGAGTGCCTAATGGTGCTGCAAGTTTATGCCTGAGTTCATGTAGGATGCAGCCTGGGATGTTATCAGGTCCCAAGAGTGTAGACCACAAACATTCTTAATGAAAAATAACTAGCCTGAAGCCCAAGTCTTTAAACCAAAACTAAGAGACTTAGAGTAACAATTGCAATTTAATGAGACTACTAACAAGCAGTAATAAATGGAACAGAATAAATGCAATTGAACACTTTAAGAACAAGCAGCAAAAGCAAAATAAATGAATAAAGTAGGAAGAGACACAAATACAGTAAAAGCAGCTGAATAAAGTATAATGTTTTAGTTAAGGAGAAAGGGAGGAAACAGACGATTATTCAAGGTTAAGAAACTAAAGGGGTGGGCCTTCCCAAACAATCTCACTGTATTCAATAGAATGAGCTGATGTGATGGGACTGGGAGGTGTGTCCAATATCAAATTTATAGCAGAGGCAGGCAACTCAAAAGCCACCAAGTTTGAACAGAAGTAACCATGAGATATGGTTGTAAAGTACAGCTTTTGCAAAACACTGTTAAAACAGCAACATAAGAGAAGTACAGTAACCAATAAATGCAGCACAGGATTGTTAAATATCACTGATACAGAGCAAGTGCAAAAAATATACTATATCAGCTTTGTATTTCCAGATGGTTTTAATCCAAACCTTGTAGCCAGCCACAGCTGAAATATTATTAGTTGCTTACAAAATATTATAAACTTAATAGTTACTATATTTATGATGACTTATAAACTCCAGTTTAAGACCTAGAATTTAAAGTATACTTGTTTGTCTTTCGTCTTTTCCCAGTTAGCGGCCGCCACAGCAGAACTCAGGTCCACTAAAGATTGGCAGTAGATTTTTCACGAATGCCGAGGTGCCAGCTCAACGTCCAACCTTCAACAAAGGCACACCCATTTACGCATGTCTTTCAAATGCCCATACAACCGCGGGGAGGATATGCAGACTCCACACAGAAGGCACTCCCTGCACTCCAGCCGAGAATCGAACGGGAGAACCTTTTGCTGTGAGGCAACAACGCTACTGCTGCACCACCGCGGATTACTGGAATTTAAAGTATACTGTGTGTGTGTGTGTGGTAGAGTTTACATGCTGATTCACACATGTCGTCACACAGTAGACGCTTTAACTGTGTGAGGCGACAATGCTACCGCAGCACCACCACCGCAGTCTCACTGGAATTTAAAGTATACTACCACTATAAAAATAATTTGTGCTGAAGAGTTTGGCATTTACACTTCTTTAGTAATACCTACTAGTCAAGAAATATGTACATTTGGATGAAATTTGAGGCCGCAATTTAATTCTATCAAAAATCTTAGTCTCTGCCCATTGGAAGTCGCGGTACAAATTTCTAGATGTCCACTGGAAGGAAACCTGATTGGTGTAGTTAATCTGATAGATTCATAATTCACTGAATCACATTTATGAAACACAGTTCACTGAAAACTCAATTCATGGAATCCAGTTTGACTGACAAATTCTACTAGACCAAAAACACCTTGCAAACATGTTTTCTGCAGGGGATGGCAAGCCACCTTGCACCCCTCCCCCTTACTTAAACATACTAACTCCACATTTACACAGCAGTGGAGAAAAGAAATAAAACCACATGCAGTGGATCACTGCTGGCAGCCAAATACATTTCACAGAAATTTTATTAGATCAAACATACATTAAAATTACATTTGAATGAAAATCTTTATTATATGAAAACACCTTACAAAATTCCTTTTTGCATGGGACCACCACACCCCTTAAATATACTAACTCCATGGTCGTACAACCCTTTATTTTACAATTTTCAGTCAACCATGATTCATTTAAATCTATTTGCAGTCCAAAGTAATTTCAGACAAATTTGTTTAGTCAATTGTGATTTAATGAAATGTGATTCAATCAAATTTACCTGCCTACAGTGATCTGATTCTATTTAAGTTGGTTGTTTATTTACTATCTAATATATTTTATTTTTCACTGAAGAAGTAATGATTCTAAAGATGTTACAAATGCCTAATTACTTTGAAGTCTCAATTGAGATTGGCTGCAGATCATGATTTTAGAGAGTTACAGCCAGCAACTTTATTGCTCAAGAAGTAGCAGTTATCTCTGTGGCTTAATGGTTTTCTTTATATACTACACCTTTAGGATGGAAAACTATTCTACCCCACTGCAATGATCTCTCTAATACATATAAACATATATTGGCCTACTTTGTATTATCAAAATATAACTTACCCGAAAATCACATCCACGAGACGACTTTGCTGAAAATTTTATTTTAAAGAAAACCCAGATCACTAGAGTTTTTTCTCCGGTAAAATAACCACTTGGCCACCACAAAATAAACAAATAAATGGACGCAAATCAAACCCACCCAAATGGGGGGCTGTGCCCCCACATACCCCAACTAAATATACCAACTCTGAGATCGCACTATAGTGGGGAAAAGGACAAAGTTCCCCATGGCTTAGAATTCTGTTCTGCTTGTACATTTTCCATACTTTCAAACTTTGTGTTCTTAGAATATACCTTTTCAGTGAGTATTCTCTTCATTTCTGTTCCCTTCTTTGTAACACTTTCAGGACGCAATTTCAAACCTACTCATTGCTTTGCAACATTTTCAGGCTGTAGTATTTTATTATGTAGCACCCTTCCTTTTGCAGGTTCTGCTGTTAATGGCCATAGGTGTGTCCTGGCTTATCTGTTTAAATTGCGTAGGTTATTCTTGGATCATTTTGTATACTTTTAGGACTTTCTAGCACTGTACCCTGATCTTTGTTGGATTTACACATTCTTATAAATTTGTTTTGTGGCTGCCCACCCTTAGGGTGGTCTATCAAAAGGACTATGTTTTTCTTATTTCTTCCAGTGTGGCAACCTTTCTCTATTATCATATCATTTGTTACACTGGGTACTATACTACTAGTATTTATTTCTGGCTAAGTAACTGGGATAGTGTTGCTCATCTCTCTGAATGCATATCCCATTCTTCTCTGTGATCCACCAGTGTGAACCATTAAAAGCGTGACCATACTGCATAAATTTAGCAGTCTTTGCAGCTCTCTGCCATCAGTTCATACATTTCATTTAGCTGATTTCACAATAGCATAACAGTTTGCAGTCCTAACCATTTTGGCAGACTTTTTCACATTCTATATGTATAACATCACAAGTAGCATGTTTTTCAGTCATATTTCTTTCATAGGTGTAACAGTGTTACTGTTACTAATGCAAAATTTAGAGGGTCTATATTACAAGATCAAAACTTTAGTTAATCAAATAACTAAAGATTGATCTTGTAATATCAAAAGCAAAAAACCTCAAACGTCCGATTTAATTCAGGGAATCAATTCCCTTGGCCATTATGTGGATTATGCCCTTTTCTCCAATGTGGAGCAATCTCGGAGTTGGTATATTTAGTTAGGGAGGGTGTGGGGGTAGAAGCCCCCCACTTGATTTGGGATTAGAAGTTTTTTTTTCATGCAGCCAAGGGAAATGTTTCCCTGTGTTAAATTGGCTGTTCGAGGTTTTTGGCTTTCGATATTACAAGATCGATCTTTAGTTATTCAATTAATTAAAGTTTTGATCTTGTAATATAGACCCAAATTTAGATATGTAACCATTTTTTCCACATTTAAAACAGAACACATCTCCAGTTCATAAACATTGCTTGTTACCAACACATGACATAGGTTTAGCTACAGGTCTGGACTGCTCAGTTAAGTGGATGGTTTCCAGACATAATCTTTCTACTAATGCAAAAATAACTTTGGTATTTTTTAGATCAGTGTGACCCATGTATTATCTTAAAATGTTAGGTAAATATCTTGTAAATTATTTGTAAAACAGAAAACAGAACTCAGGCCATGTTTACAAGAATGTGTCTTTAAAAAGTGACATTCTAGTGAATGTGGTCATTGTCCTTTTTTCTACTCATAAATTATTTGGTTTTGGTTAATATTTCTTATAGGTTCATAGGTAGGTACTAGACTATTGGCCCAATGGCCTATGTAAACCTAGCTAACAAGGTTTCCTGGCTTATGCCACCCAAGAAAGTTATTTTCCTGTGTCACTGTCAAGCAGAGACACAGAAGTGATCCCCGGGGTGTATTTCCTATTTCCCATCCACTTATTAAGATTTTTCTTGAAGAGTGCTAATGAAGAACTTTTCTTGGCATAGATGGGTAGCCTGTTCCAGAGTATGGGAAGTCTCTGGGACAGGAATCTATCCGTCCAGCATGTCCTGTTTATTGTGGTGACAAGGTTTAGGTCCCTAGAGCATGTAGCTCAGATGGATTGGGATTTCTTTAGGTGTAGCATGTCCAACAGCTCTGGGTTTGACATAGCTTTATATGTTAGGCAGAGATTACCTCGAAGTAGGTGATATGCTACTGAGTAAAGCTGGAGTTTTTTTGAGGCATTTGTTTGAGGCCAGTAATCCTCTTTGTGAGGTACTTCTGTGGCCTTTCCAGCTGCTGCAGATGTCTTGTGAGGTACATTCCAAAACAGGCATTGTACTCTATAATGGGTCTAATGAGTGGCGAGTAGAGGGGAACAATGACCTTTTTTTCCTGGATGAGAACCCTTTTATGATGAGGTGTGCCACATAGAAGGACTTCCTGACTACTGTGGCAATGTGACTATCAAAGGAGAGACTACTGTCCACCCGGGTCCCAAGGTCTCTTATCACACATTCGGTGTTAAGTAGATTGCTGCCTATGTGGTAGTTCATGGGTGCAGAGTTTTTACCAAAGGGGATGACACTGCACTTTTTGACATTGAGCTTGAGGCCATGGCTCTGACACCAGGCATCTGTCTCAGCGAGGACCTTCTGTAGGATGTCCACATCATTTGGGGACTTGACTATGGCTCTTAGTTTGCAGTCATCTGCGAACTTCATTAGCCAGAGGCCTTCTGTGTTAGCCTGTACTTCAGAGAAGTAGATACCAAACAGGAGAGGTCCTAGGGTAGAACCATGTGGTACTCCACTTGTCACTGCTTTGAGGTCAGATTTGGAGTCTGCAACTTTTACAGTGTGGGTTCTGTCAGTGAGACAGTTGGCAACCCATCTTGTGACGTAGGGATTTATACCTAGTTTAGTGAGTTTAGCTATAATTCCAGAATGGGGGATGGTATTGAAAGCCTTGCCAAGGTCAAGATAGGCTGTGAAAAACAAATTATCCTCATCTACGGCTTTAGTAACTGCCTCAAAGAAGTTGATCAGGTTCAGGAGGCATGATCTGCCTTTCACAAACCCAAACTGGGTGGGATCCAGAGTTTGGATATTACCAATGTCTTTGTTTATGTGTTCCATGATGATAGGTTCCAAAGCCTTGCAGACCAGGCTCATCAGGCTAATAGGTCGATAGTTCCTGGGATCAGTGGTGGCTCCCTCTTTGTGGAGTGGGATAACTGTTGTTGTGCGCCATTCAGTGGGCACAAAGCCTGATGCGAGATTATTATTGAACATGGTGTTTAAGTGGGGAGCCAGTTCGTTCTGAAGTTCATGTAAAATGCAGCCTGGGATGATGTCCGGTCCCATGGATGCTGTGTTTTTGGCTTTAGAGAGTGCAGCTTTTACCTGCGTAGTTGTGATTACAGGGACTCTGCATTCTTCTTGTATAGATATGGGCCCTTTAGGGGATGGGGGGGTAAAGTTAGCACTGAACCTATCTGCCAAGATGTTGGCAATATCAGTTGGTTCTGTAATTTTCATGCCGTTGTGCTGTAACTCAGAGCAGATCTGGGTGTTGCCATCGAGATTCTTGACATAGCTATAGAAATCTTTGTGGTTGTCCTTAGAATTAGTGGTGATTTCATTTTTGTAGCTAGCTTTGGAGGATCTAATAAGGGATCTCAGCTTCTTACTGAGGCTGACCAGGGAGCTCCTCCACTCATGGGATTTTACTCTCTTTTGCAACAGTTTCTTCCTTCTCTTGTACAGTTTGTTTATGGCAGGGGACCACCAGATTGGCTTCCTTTTTTTGGAGGATAGCGTCTTGGTTCTGTTTGGGATAACACGATCCATGCACTCGTGTAAGTGCTTATAAATTGCATTTGTGTAGAATTCAGCAGTTGTAACTGTATTGTCCATCTGCATGGGTGTCATGAAGTTCACCACTTCTGTCTTAAGAAGCATGAAGTTGGCTTTGGAGAAATTTTTTACCATGGTTTCCTTAATGGGGGGTGGGGACGGGATGTGGATATCAAGGGTTATTAGCTTATGGTCGGATCAGACCAATGAGGAGTTGACTTCAGGTGTGGAACACTGGTCACTCATGTTGGTAATGACTAGGTCTAAGATCTTGTTGCCCCTGGTGGGGGTGTGGATAAGTTGATCCAGGGCATTGGAGTTTATGAATTCCAGAAAGCATTGAGCTAAGGAGTTGGTACACGAGTAGTTTTCCCAGTTAATGGTGGGGTAGTTGAAGATGCCCATAAATAGGGTGTTTGGTTAAACCCTAATATTTTCCAATACATCAAGAAAAGAAGAGTGGGAATCCTGGGGCACGGTGGGGGATCTGTAGCAAGCTAAAATTTAGATTGCAGTTTTGCCCAGAGTTAGTTGCACTTGGATAACCTCGGATGTATTATGCTGAGCAACTAGCCTGGAGGTGTGGATATCCGTAATGAATATGGACACACCTCCACCTTTGGTGTTTCAGTCCAGGTTACATGGCCAAAAAGTGTGGTATGAGGTTATAGCCTGGTAATGCAGGAGTGCTCTCTGGAGCCTTGAACCAGGTCTCAGTCACTGCATAGATATCGATGTTCTCCATTTTAAGGAGTACCTCGAGTGAGTGCATTTTGAGATTTAGACTTCTAGCATTGAGTAGAATTACCCTCAGTTTTTGCTTGCCTGTTCCCATTATGATGGTGAATTTGTCACTTGAACCTTGCCTAAAAAAGGCACTATAGGGGCAGCAAGAGCCTTAGCCAGTATCCGGAATCCCAGGGCAACAGGTACAGGCCATCTGTGGCAAAGCATCGTGGTCTGTCGACCATGTCATCCCAAGCAGACAGATACTGGATCCCCTTAGAATGACACCAGAAGCTTAGCCAATTGTTGAAGTCAATCATTTTGGCCTTGTACTGCGGTATCATTCTGGGCAATGGCAGAATGCTACTCAGGGCTAGGGTCATACCTGCATGGGCTACAAGATCGGAGAGTTCTTCCATGTCTCTTTTCATGTAGTCCAGGGAGGTACATCTCAGGTCATTCACACCAACATGGACAATGACAGAGTCATATTTGTACTTGTTGTGGAGTGACCTGAATGCATGTGTTATGTGGCAGATCCTGGCACCCAACAGGCAGCTGACAGTAACCTTCTCCTTGTTTAGCCTGGTGAGTGGGACATCAGTGTGCCTGACTACAGAATCACCTATGACTAGTGTGTTGGGTACGTTGTTTTGCCTTACTGGCTGTGGTTGAGTGGCACACTGAGTCTGTGGGCTATGTGTCATTTGGGTTGTGTTGGGGGGTGGAGGTTGCTTGCGTTTCTGCTTTGGAGGTCTTTGTTGCTTAGACAGATTATTATTGAGAGCTTTTGCGAATGTTTTTGTGTTACTATGTGTGGATTTTGGTGGTGTAGATTTAGTGAGACTATGTGATGAGTGTGGTGTGGTGCAAATGTTTACCTTCTCCTCATGATAGCATCTTCCATTTTAGTTGTTATAATGTTACTTTTGTTATGAGAAAAAAGTTATGAAACTTCTGGATTTGTGTCTCTGAGGTAACAACATTTCCGGCCAGTAAGTCAAGTAATAGCTTTCATCCTTTTCATGCTGCTGATTGTCATGTACCTCCATGTCAGTAAAAGCTTTCAATGATTTTCTGATCAGCTTGACTGAAAGGATTCTGGCCCAATCAACTCATCCCCATTCATCCTGCTTGGCAGCACAATACACCTCTTACTCCTCTTCCCTGGTTAGTTGTTGTAGTGGTAAAACTGTTTCTGATGTTCATAGATTAGTACTAGGCTAACTGCCCTTATGGGCCATTTTAAATTATTCAATTACCCCATGTGAGAATCAAATCCTGCATGTTGTGCCTCTAAGGTAAACATCTTAACCATTATACCAACATCCCACCAGATTAGCTGTTCTAGTGGGCTATTTTAAGTTTTGCCAATGTTCCTTTCAAAGATGATGGTCAAACCCTGCATCTTGTGACAGGTGAAGTAAACACATTAACCATTATACCAACCCACACTGTCAATTTGGCTGTTGCTACCATCCCTTTGGCTGTAGCAGTGAACATTTGTATCAGCCACTCCTCATCCTGATAAATGAACACACACACAGGTATGCTCATCAGAAGAAACACATTTCCTAACACAAGCTACAGAACTCTCTCTCTCTCTTTAAGGAAACATATACTCATACCAATTACTTATCTCTGTTGGCAGGAATTAATATAGTCTTGGGGCTTTGTCATAAAAAGTGTGCCAAAATTTCTCCTCGGTGATCTAACAGTGGTGTTGCAAAGGAGAAGAGGATGTATGATATGAGTAGCTGCAGCTTTAGCAAATGCACATATGCAAAAGGCTGTTATTGCCACTAGTAGTCTCAGTGTTACTCATCATAGACTTCAGCGGCATCATGTCATCTAGCCTCGCTGAATGATTCATGGCCTTCACAACATCATCATTATAGATGGGTACTGTGTGGACTGAGTTACCATACAGGCACAGCCAGATCCAGCACAAGGCAACCTAGGCAGTCAGCTAGGGGCTGCTGACCAGAGGGGCTGCCACAACATTTACTTTTTAATTTAAAAATAAAAAAATTACATGTTTTGTTTAAGGGCATTCTTTAAGAATGCCCTCAGTGTGCAATACAGATTTATATCCCACATGCATTGACAAACACAGATGTTAGTGCTGCTTGCTTCTTCTTTTCTTTTCCACATCCAAGCATGAAATTTAAATGGACAACATTTCTGCTGCTTCTACCCCATGGAGTGAAATTAACATATAATTCCACTACAAAAGAGAAAGAGGGATCTGTGTGTGTGTGTGTGTGTGTGTGTGTGTGTGTGTGTGTGTGTGTGTGTGTGTGTGTGTGTGTGTGTGTGTGTGTGTGTGTAAAATGACCTAATTAGGGATGGCAGGTTAGTTAATTTACCTAGGCTCAAATGCTGTATCTTGGTTACAGGAGACAAGAGCCCAGATCCTCTACACCAGAGATACCTCTCAACTTCCTAAAACAAGAAATCTGGACAAAGCCTTAAATAATGAGAGAAGAAAGACCAACGAATAGGGACAGTTTGCTCTTAAACTTAGAATATTGTTAGAATAGCAGGTTTTGTGTTAGCTTGCATTTTCTGATGGATGTGAAGTCTGAAACTCAAATGTATGTCGTTATTAGTAATTTCAATCCTCTGTGGTTTGCCAGAAAAAAACACAAATTTTAACAGGAGCAGACCAAAAATATAATGTAAAAATCTAGACATCATGTGGAAATCTTTACAGTTGAAAGGTATGACACCAGCTACCTCAATGCATTTTCAATGTATTGTGAGTTTTAGTGCATTTTCAAGGAATGAGCTTCAGTGCATTTTCAAGGGATACATAGCTTCAAGGGAAGAGAAGCTTACTGCTGCTCATGCTGACTTTTTTTAATATGCAACTGTTTTGTTTAGAAAATGTGCTATTGAATGTAAAAGCAGTGTTAGTGGCACAACAGGTAAGATCCTTATTTTTGATGCAGAAGGCTGTGGATTCTACTCCTGCACAATAGAGATAGATCGCTGATACTGTGTTGTACTTTAAGAGGAGGTAGAAGTGCTACAGTCTTGAGTGTGTCCTCCCTTGGATGAGATGCTTAGTAACTATGAAGCTGTTGTCATTTTTCCATACATTCCTTGTTGCAATATTACCAGCTTACCATTTTTGTAATGTTATATAGGCAATTTTTTCTTCAAGGAAAGCAGACATTGAATTCATAGATGAAACACTGAAATATAAAGTTGCTTGCTAGCAACAACCTCTACATTAGTTACAGATCTCTTTAATGTAGAATTATTCCAATGACTTTTACTTCTGCAGAGATTGTGTACATTGACTGATATTGGGGATTGCAATGACAGATGTTTGAGGGCCCTTTTATGGATGAAATGTTCTAAAATTGGCAATTTTATCATTATTGGGTCATACATTTTTTCATTGCTTACTGGAAAAATATTCAAAACTACAAAATTAAAACACATGGTGACGCTGTATTATACAAGGAATATACTTTAATGCAATCGGGAAGATGAGTCAAAGAACATGTGACTGTATGCATAGCCTTAAAAACATGTGCAAGGGGTCTATGCTTTGAAAAAAGCCCAAAGGTAAACTTAATCCAACACTGGCCAGATGCATTTTCTTGGAATGTTGGCTTCAGTGCTATTTTAATGAATGTGAGTTTCGGGGGCAGATCAGTTTACTGTCCATGCTAATTCTGTTTTCATTGTGAGACCGTATTATTTTGTTTTGTTTAGCAAATAGCTCTCAATGTTGAAATGAAAGTTTTAAATTAAATCCAAATATCTCTAATCACTGTAGAAGTAAAGAAGAAAACTGTGTGCACACTGACAGGTTTGTAAACTGTTTATGGTAACTAGGGAAAAGTAGCCACATAATGGGACACTAGAATGTTTGGAGGCTGTTGTGGAGGGTGGGTTGTTCTGTGGGGCTGCTGGGGGGACTGCTGTGAGGGGGCTTTGGGGGAATGCTGTGCTGGGGAGGGGCCCTGAGCCATTATCCTGCCTTGAGCCCCATTTGACCATGATCTGGCTCTGCATACATAAATGGGTTGATATTTTATTACTCTCATCTGCATGCCAGTGGGAGTCATGGACTACCTGTCACAATGGATACTAAGATATGAGTGGCCTTAAGAATACTAGCTACAGGAACCTTCCAGTGACCAATGAGAGATACAGTGTAGGTATACAAAGCATCTGTCTCAAGGATACTCCACCAGTTCTTCAATGCCATGCTACAATATGCAGAAGAAACTATAGCTGTGTTAGTAAACTTACCATAACAGTAGATATTTGAATGATCACTGTTGAAGCAGCCTTAGGTATAGAGGTAATATCCTGCCAAAGATACAACAACTGGACAGCTTCCAAAGCTTCAGGCCACCTTCCAAACACCCAAACCATCAGTCATCTCAGCTGAGAAGACTACAAAGACAAGCTTGGGAGCCAAGCCCATCTGAACTTTCATGCCAAAAGAGAGAGTGAGGCTGAGCCCTGAAAAGCCAATGCTAGGAAAAACAAAAATAAGTGTTAAGAGCCTGGCATAAGCAACACATTGAAAATCAAAGAGGATGGAGAGGGGGCAACTACTGCAGTAGTGGTCATTCGAAGATCTACTGTTGGAGTAAGTTTACCTACACAACTGTATTGTTCTTCATATTGATCACTGCTGCAGTAGCCTTAGCTATATGGGTAGATTACCATAGCTTACTACATTTGGGAGGTGGAAGGGGAAGGGTCCAGGAACCCATGGAGAAGGGTCATAGCAAAGCCTGATCTAGACCTAGATAAGGAATCAAGCTTGTTATGTCTTGTAAACATTTAAAGTTGCTGCTTTTAGAATAATTCTAGAATTTAACCCTTTCCAAAACACCATAGATGAAGCCAAAGTCCTGTAGAATGGGCTAGTTTTATTGCAGTGAGTATAGCAAAAGATAATAGCCTAGGACAAACATTTGGAAATAGTGTATTTTGACACAGGTTTCCTGTTCCTTTTACCATCACAAGAAATGAACAACTGATCTGAAAATCTGAATCTGAAATATTTATTTCTGTCAAGAGAGTACCTGAGTTGTCTATGAACACCCAAAGTACGGGGTATCCTTTCTCCATCATTTTTAGGTTCATGGAAGAAAACAGGGAGTTAGATAATTTGGCTTAAAGTAAACTTGTTTATCACTTTGGGCATAAAAGAAAGATTAGTTCTCAAAGAAACCCTGTCTCTGTGGAAAATGAGATAGAGTTGACTCACCACAGCAGCTTACAACTCAGATACTTTTCTTGCAGTGGTCAGAGCAATCAGTAAAACAGTTTTCCATGTTAATAACCTTAAGTTATACAGATTAGCTGGTTTAAATAGAGCAAGATTTAACTTCTCTAACACAAAAATTAAGGTCCCAAGGAGGAGCCACCAGTTTTCATGGAGACTTCTTATGAAAACCCTTTTCAAACACATTTGACGTGAGGATGCACTGAAAGAGGAGGAACTATGGGCAGACATGCTGAAATGGTTGATAACTGAGTCATAATGGAGAAGTAAGAAAGCAGTTCACACAAATATTGTAAAACCAGAGAAAAGTAGCCTGAATGGATGCTTGTTATGTCATTGGCACGAACCTTTTCCATTTGTTAATAAATTATTTTCTACTAGCAGGCTTACTTGTCTCCATTAGTGCATGCTGCATTTCCTTAGTAAGCAAGTGTCTAAAGAGAATTAAAAGACCCTATCATCCACGCAGTCAGTTGAAAATGACTGAGGTCGGGGTGTTTCAAACACCTCTGATCTTGTGTGAATAGATACATTCTGTGTGGAACCCTGTGGTAAATGCATCTGTCCATTTCCAAAATGAGGAAGGACCACTGTTGCCTGAGTCATAAGGAAGTCACCACAATGACCTTGGAGAATTCCATCTAAATCTTTAGAAGCACCCCAGACATCAGTGGAAAAGCATACATGAACATTGCAGTCACAGGGAAAGGAAAGGTTAAGGCATCTGTTTTCCATTCCTTCTTGAATGGAGTTCTGGATTAAAATGTTGCCAGCTAGTTGTTCAGAGAGGAGGCAAATAGGTTTTCTTGAGGAACTCTCCACAGATGGCTCAAATCTTGGAAGACTCCCTGATCTAGTTTCCATTCCTGAGGGTTTGCCCTTGCCTTGCTCAGCATGTCGACCACACATTTTTGCTGTGATGGAATGTATGATGCCTGGAGAATGAGATGGTGCTGCAAAGCTATATTGCCAGCAACATGGCTAGTCTGCAAAGGGGCTAAGACCTGATTCCCCCTTGTTTGGTGATGTACCACATGATTATGGCATTGTCGCTAACAACTTGAAGAGGTCCGGGGGACCAAAGATGATTCAGAGAGTTGATTGCCTTGAGCAAGACAAGCATTTTATTAATATTATATATAGATTTATTTTTTTCTGTGGAAGAAAAGCTCTTTGAACTGAGTTGTCTAGTTGTCACCCCAGAAACACAATCCTGTTTGAAGAAGTCAAAAAAGACTTTTGAATGTTCTCTTGGAAGCTCAGCTTGTATAAGAGATTACTCACCCAAACAAGGGATTCCAGACATTTTGAAAAAGACTCTGCAAAGGGAAGCAAGTCATCTAAATATGGAAAAATGTGCATACCCTGTAGCCTGCAATGAGCTATAACTGGAGGTAGACACTTTGGGAAGCCACTTTGTGCATGGATAGTCCACAGGGTAAGGCAGAGAACTGATAATGTGATCTGAATACACAAAACCTTAAGAAATGACTGAAGCCTGGATGAATAGGGATGTGATGATAAGCATATTCTAAAATGAGTGTTACCATGAAATTTAAATGAGAAAGAAGAAGTAATAGGTTGTGAAGTGACAACATTTTTCACCTGGACACTAACATAGACAAGTTTAGGAAACAATGCTCCAGAAATGGTCTTCAAGTATCTTCTTTCTTTGGCACTGAAAACACCCTTGAATAAAAAACATTCCCAACTTGGGAAGGAGGAACCAGTTCTGTCACTCCCTGTGTTGAAGGACAGGGTTGAAATAGAGTAGTCTGGTCTGGTGGTTGTGGAATTACCTGCTTGAAAGTAGAGATTTCCTTCCACTGCCATCTGTAACTTAATGAATGATCGCCAGGCCCCATTTGTCAGTAACTGCCTGTTGCCAAAGAGAAAAGTAGAGATTCAGACTTTCTGGAAGGGAAAAGAGACAGCCAGGATGAGAAAGGGTAACAACATCCCATAAATAATCATTCTGACTTGCTGGACTGTCCTTTGTTTTGTGGGGTACCTAAATTCTTTTTAGAACCCCCCGACACTTCTTAATTGCCTTTTGCTGACACTGGATAAATGATTTGAGAGATTTGGAAAAGGAGGGCTGAAAATCTTAGAAATTCTCTGTATCAACTTAACCCCTTTCATTATACTTTTTGTTAACTTCTGTAGCAGAGGACTCAAAAACTAAATCTCTGTCTAAAGGAGAATTCAAAATCTCATTGTTCACATCATCTGAAAAGTTCTGAGAACATGGTCATGCAAACCTACTTAAAACAGTACCAGTGGCCATAGCTCTGGAAGAAATATCAACTGAGCCATGCACACACTGTAAACAATGAGCTGTGACCTGTAAAATGGAAGAAACTAAATTATTTAAAGCAGGTTTTTCTTCACAAGAAGAAATTGCATTCAAAACATTCCTCTTATTTGTACATAGCTAGTGAGAAAAGTCTTTACATATGAGCCTGACAATGAAAAATTCTGAAAATCAAAGTTGAAGCATACACTTTTTTCCCCGTATTTATCAATAATATTCCCATCCTTCTCAGAAAAAGGAGAATTGGAATTAGTGAAGTGTTTAACAGCAGTAGAATTAGGTAAAGCTATAGCTGCTGCATCAGCTCAGGGAAGAGTGTATAAAACTGAAAAGAACTTTATACATTCTATCTGCCATTTTAGTCACAGTAGGCTGACAATTAGGAAATTGCAGGCAGTGACACACACATCCTCCAAAGGTAACAGAACAAGAGGAATGGGTGCAGTTTCTAAAAATTTCCTCTGTAACAGCTCAGAGTATTTTCTGAAGGACTGAGAAAACACTGGCCTTTCTCTAAATAGACTCAGAGAAGTATAAACCCCATAGTACTGAGCTCTCCTCTGAGTCTGAATCAGCCAACTGAGGAGAAAACCCTGTATCTGTCCCTTCATCTTCCTGTCCAGATTCACAATCTTGAATCTCCTCAGGAAAAACTTGTATCTCTCTCTCTTTTACAAGAGACCACTTTATAAGAAGAATCAATAGCCTGAATTAGACCCTAAGCCAGACCTGGTATAAATTTCTTCTGTTTATGGAAATTTGAGGAGAAGTAGATGCATGTTCAGCTTTCTATTTCTTTTTGACAAGAAAATGGGGCCAACAGTATTATTAATTGTAGCAGCAGCTTTCCCAGGGATGAGCAAAACATTCTGACTGAACAGGAAAGTCTACCCTATTCTCTCCCCAGGGCTGACAAGTCCATAGTGACTGTATGTGCTACACAAGAGGGATCCCGGGTAAAAATGAGTGGTCTGAGGAACAACCTATGGACACAGCAGAGTCAACCACCTGCAGCTGAGGCAAATTGCTGGCTTGCTGTGGAGGCAAAGGCTGCTTGCTTAACTTTTTATTTTTCTGTTTGTGGCTCGAAGAATGACCAATTTGGGACTGGTAGCTTGTGCCATTGTCAAGCCAAAAATGGTGCCACTTTTTCAGAGAAACGAAGCAGCAAGAGCCAGTAAAAATTTAAAGTCTTCAAAGGTCACCTTTCACACAGAAAACAGCAAAAAACACTTTGAAATACTTTGTCAGCCCAAAACCTAAAATAAGCACATTTTCCTACCGATAAAAATCATCATAATTGCTTTAAACTGAGATGAAAAAAATGTACTTCCATTTAAAAGTGCAGTTAAGTCTCATGACAATCTATTAAAATGAAAAACTCCTAGCAAAAAATAACTTTCCTAAACAGGAGAATACAAGAAAATATTTTTTTTTTAAAGTGGAAGATTTTTCCCCAAAGGAAACGTATCTACCCAGCCAAGGAACAACATAAGCCAACCATTGATCCCCAAAAGCCCACAGAGGAACATTCTCTTCAATGTCAGAAAAACTCTGAAGGGTTTGATGCCCAACCTATTTAGTCATTTCAGCTCAAGCTGAGTGACAGTTTGGGTGCACAGAAGGCACCTTGAAGCTTTGGAAGCTGGTCAGCTGTTAAATCCTTAGCAGGATCTAACTCCTCTAGTTAAAGCTGCTGCATCAATGATCGATACGACAAACACCATATGTGACTTCCTCACAATACAATGGAGAACAAACAACACACAGGACTTTTAAAGTATAGCCTATTTTCCTGAAGTACTGGGGCCTTAGGCAGTACCCACATTGAAATAAAGGCCTCATGTGGTGTGCTGGGAAGAAGGGATGTGAACTGTAAAGGTCACCATTAATCAATTGTCAGGTACTGTGTAATGTACTGGATATTATCTACAATGTCTGCTGGCCAAGCAGGAAGCTCCCATGACTCCTACATATGCACATGTATGACTTGCATCCACGCCTTGTGAGGGGTGATTTTTCCCCAGGATCATAATATTGGTGATGCTGGACATGCCCTGGAGCATTGGTTAATAACTTATATCAGCAATCCACATACGCTGGCAGAAAATTATAGTAACTATGTCCTATCACAAACCCTGGTCATTGTTGAGCATGTATCTGGGCTGTTAAATGCATGCTTTTGCTGCCTGTATGTATCTGCTGGTGCCCTGCAGTATGGTCCTGACACATTGGCAAAGATACTGTCAGTATGCGCAGTGTTACTCAGCATAATATTGAGGAAAAAGTAGTAGCAGGGGAGAATGTATTCAACAGAAACATCTGCCACTGCAACAGGGCAGGTGAGCTACATGAGGAGTCAGAGGTGGACCAAGAACCAGGTGATGACCAAGCAGAGTCAGGAACAGTATGCAATGGCAAAGGAGTAACAACTGGCACATAGCTTTGGGCCACAGTAATGCATGCACCCTACCTAAAGAGATGGATATTCTCTATAATAAAGTTTAGCTTGAAAAGTGGTTGGCTTTCAGTGTTACTTCTTAAGGCTAACTTCCTTATAAACTGCCTGCATCAAAGTTTTTTAAACAGAAAACATTTTTTTAAGAAAGAAGGATAGAAAAATTATATAAACTGTATTTAGTGCCGGGTATAAAACTAGGAGCTTTTGGTTTCATTAATTCTCACCTGCAGCTACCATTTATTTTATTAATATTACTGTAGTCTTGCTCTTATGAAGAGCTATATGTGAGACAAAACAAAGCAGTGAAACAAAAAAAAATGGAAACTTTAACACATAGATGATTATAAAAAAGTCAATAACTTTACTTTGGAGCATCATAGGTCACTTGATCGCAATTCTTGTTCTGTCATGTGTCTAAGAGAACATAGCAGCAAAGCAGACATATGTGAAGTGTCTCCTTTAAAAGCGTTCCAAACAGTGAAACTTTCAAATAGTGGCAAAGCAAAATATTTACAGAGCAGCAAAGCAGAGGTAGTGCAAAGTTTTACTCCAACACAGGATCAAGGTAGGAAAACGAGATGTTATAGTTTGACATGTGGCCAAGAAATGGACACCAATGCGTGCAACTATGATTTCCCATCCTGATATTATGGTAAGAATTAGATCATTGTTGTTTTACAAAAAAGGTTTAAAGATTATTTTCAGCCTGATTATCATAACTGTATGACCTAAAATTTGATATTTTTCATGAATTTGGAAACTGCACTTGAAAGACATCTCAGAACAGAGGTATGAAACAAAGTTAGGACAAAAGGCTGAAATAAATGCAGAGGCATGTTGATTAGATATGGAGAAGTTAATCCGCGTTAAGGATGAACTGAATCTTCTTTATGAAATGATTAGTCATGTTTGGCCATGACTATTTTTAACACAGATAAGGTTCTCTCATGCTATGCAATATTGGCAGTTCCTGTCTTGATTCATTCATCCCTACTAATGCTACTGTTCTGACACATAAACCTTAAGTAAGCAAAATTAAATTTCACAAAGCAAAATAAGAAAGAAATGAGCCCAAGTGTAAAAATTATACTTTTATGGAACAGAAAAATGGGCAACGATAGAAACATTGCATCTTATCATCTAAACAGGTAAATTAAATGCATTTCAGAAACTGAAATAAGACTATTGAAAAATGAACTAACTCAACTCAGCTGTATAATAACATGGCACACAATGCTTTCTCACTAAAAAATCAAGTGTGTAAATTATAAAAACAATGCAGACCAGCTGAAAGTCATGTCCCTATTCATAGTATCATACAGGCTAACGAGATGCTCCCTCGGCCTTGCATATACAGCTTCAACAAACCGTATTCTGTCAAACGTATTACACATTTGCAAGTCGAGTGATATCATAAACACCTGCTGAAGGGCTCTCAATCTCTTTTACGAAATAAGAAGAGCATGTTTGAGGGGTAGTTTTGGGTCACAAAGAGTACCACTTTTATAGAACCATCTTTCACTCCACATAAAGCAAAATACTTCTCTTACTCTCTTCAAAAGTAATTTGCATGAATGGATGGCTAACTGCAAAGTTACCCCATGTTTGGCATCCCTGCTCCTTGTAGGTAGGGGAACATATTAATGCCCGAACATATCATTGTTCACCCTATCTCTCAGTTATTTCTATGCAAAATATAATGGCTAAAAATGTCCGTGAGAATGTAAGACTAGGCTTCTTTAAGCTCCTCAGATATCAATAGCCTAGTAAGTGTCTATGAACCTATGATATTTATGGCAAAGAGATATGAGGTTAGTGTTCTTGATTTAAGAAAACTTAGAAAAGCTGCCTACAGAATATCTAAAATATTACTTTTGTTTGTCTTCAAAAGAATTTTACAAGTGGAACAAAACATAAAGAGAAGTGAACAGTTTCAGTAGTTAACAGCACAATGTAGGTATTTTGCAAGACCAGATGCATTATTTTTATATATCCTGTTTATTCCAGCTGCTTGCCAACTATCATCCTTCCAGCTACTGAGATGTGTTTGCCCATTTAGTCACTTTAGGGAAGACCGAATGGTTATTCATAAATTCACTCCACTCAAAGACTGGTTTTCATTGAAATCCCTGGATGAAAGAAAGGTCTAGGTTAATTTAGACTTCCTAGATGAAGACACATATTGTCACATAACCAGAGAAGAAATATGATGGATAATAGGAATGTCTGACAAAAAGACATTCAAGATGGTGGAAAATGTGTAAGGTGGGAGTTACACCTTAATAAAGTGAAACATGTTGAGGAGCTGAAGCCTGTTTGAGGAGCTGTATTCAAAGTGTTCAGGAAATAATGGATATGGATGCTGCAGCCTTTAGAATGGCCTTTTAACTTAAACAAGTTTTTCTGTTCCATTTTGTCTTCTTCACTGAATCTCTCATGAGCAAACTGCCACTACTTCAGATTAGTGTGAAATAAACTTTCATTTTTAGCTTCAAAAGTCATTTTGTAAGAGTGTGTGCTCATCTCATGTCTAAGGTTTAGAAGATGCAGCTTGCTTGTTGATGTGCATGAAGAAGCGTTCTCCAACTCAAACGTTATACTGTACCACAAAGAAGCGTTCTCCTACTCAAACGTTATACTGTACCACGAAGAAGTGTTCTCCTACTCAAACATTATACTGTACCATGAAGAAGTGTTCTCCTACTCAAACATTATACTGTACTATGAAGAAGCGTTTTCCTACTTAAGCGTTATACTGTACTATGAAGAAGCATTCTCCTACTCAGATGTTATACTGTACCATGAAGAAGCATTCTCCTACTCAGATGTTATACTGTACCATGAAGAAACATTCCTCTACTCAAACATTATACTGTACCATGAAGAAGTGTCTTAGCTGAACCCAGTCAGGGAAATGTTTATTTTTTTCTAGACACTGAATGCTATTGATTTCTATTACTGATGGTGCACATTGGACATTGTCATATAGATAAAATTCTTTCCTCGGGTTGGTCAAAGGTTGGATAAAAACTTTTAAGGGTCATTGGCCTTATTGGGTTTCTGTATGATTCCTCAAATATAAGACTTCAGGGGTCATGCTGAGGATGCTTAATTGGTTTAGCTATATGTCATTCATACACTGTAGTTTGAATGGCTTGGCTATCCCAATAAACTCATAGCTGGGCATCAGTCAATAGACACTATTCTTCCACAATGGGCTTCCAATGGATGTTTTTAATCTGGTTCAAAATGCAAGATTTAAACTGATAGCAGTACATTTATTTTGCTATTCGCTTCCCATTATTTCTGTAATGTCATGTTTCTAGAGAATATATAAATAATGTTAGGATGTTTTTGTTACTGCTTTGTCTGTGTTTGTAGGTGGTATAAGTAGACAAAACTGCCAGCACCAAATACAGTGTAAAGCATCAAATGAGGCTAGTAAGTTAAATGCATCAGTATTTTATTTAAATATAATAAGCATCCCAGACCGGTTTCAGCCAACAGGCTTTCCTCAGTGGGAATGAAACTACAAAGTTTTCTGACTTTGTAGGTGGTATCACAGGTATAATAATATATATACTTTCACATAGCCCTAAGTGGATGTATATGGGTATTGGGCTTAGTAAGGGTATCTGGCATTCTTGCATTCCCTACTTTACACGGTACATATTGTATAATGTGGAAGTCACAGATTTGAAAATAACTACTCTGGAGATGGATTTTATCCTTGCTGACTAAACTATGATGATATATCTGTGGGTAGGTTATAACAGCTTGTATTTGTTATTATCTGCTTTTCATTTTGTATGCAGCCCCATGTTATCTGTAAATGTTCAAGTAATGATATGTTGGTTTTGTTTGCTGAGGTTACGTTTGTGCTGGAAAGGGTAGAGCAGATGCATTTACCTGCATGGAATTCCAGGTGAGTATTAGCTTGTGCTGCATTTGGTAAGCGTGTGTTGGGCAGCATTTCTTACATTTTGTATTATTTTATACTGTGCATATTTTATACTGTGAAGCTCATGGCTTTGGAAATGAATGTGGTGCGCTGAAGCTGGATTTTATCCTTGTTGACTAGACAGTAATGCCATCTGTGCAACATAACATGACTAGGGTTGAGGATACAAAATAATTCACAACAATGGACATCTCAAAAAGATTCTGGATCCAGATGGTCCATTCCCAAGACCTTTGCAAACTGGCGTTTATATTCAGTAGAAAACTGTACACCAGAGGAATCTATTTTTTGTGGATGATGTACTAATCAAAAGCAAAACTTTTGGGGAACATCTGCCTGAACTCATTTAGATGTTATACCAGATGAAGAACCCTGGTGCAAAAATTGTCGTTCACAAAAAGACAATGGTATAGAAACAAGGTAAACTATCTAGGGTATGAAATAGACCCTGATGGGCTATACCCACAAAACAGTAAAATATTGGCTATCCAATGTATTAGCGCTCCAAAAAAAAACTTAGAGAGCTAAGAAGTTTTCTGTGATATGCATTTATTCTAGACAGTTTATTCAGGACTGTGCAGAAGTGACATGTCCCCTGACTAAGCTGCTGAAAAAATCAGAACCCTGGGTATGGGGGAAGGGCAGGAAAAAGCCATACAAGCTTTAAACAATAGCTTAAGTAAGGCTCTTTGCCTGGCATACCCACAATTGGACAAGGATTTCTCTCTATAAGCAGGGTATACTGACAGCAATATCAGTGCTGCCCCATATCAAAGGCATGATGATGATAATTGTGTTATTCTGTATTCTACTTAAGGCAAGTGTACTTAGAAATATTACTAAATGCTAAATACTACAGTGCTTGCCGGGTCTAATACACAACCTTCAACGAAGGAACGCCCATTAACGCATGTCACTACACAGAAGATGCTCTAACTGAGAATAAAGGATCACAATTTGTAACACATGCAAATCACAGCTAAATATATGTCATACCTGATCAAATTAAATAATCACAACACTTGTGCTTTCAACTGACTTTTTTCAAAGCAGCAGTATTCTCTCCATTGTTTTCATGAAATCAAATGATTTCACTTTGCATTTGCATAATCAAAACCAATTGGTAGTATTACTTTTTGAATGCAATTTTTCTGTCTAATATGTAAATGTATTTCTTTATCAACCTTCTTAGCCAAAAAATCATCAACAACTTATTTTGTCAGCAGGGATGTCTTTGAAATGAAGTACATCTCATAAATGATCTTGCTGTCAGAATTATATGACTCTCTTAGTTTCTCCAATATACTATAGCACCCTCTAAAAAGAGCAATACTCTGGCAAGCACCATGTTCACTGTGAGACATTTATAGTTTTCTCAGTCTGTATTTCATGCAATTTGTGTTCAAAATTACATCAGTAGCAATTGCGCCATACACAAAGGATTTGCCTGCAAGAAACAGTTTGAATTTTATCTATTAATATTCAAAGATTTTTAAAAGAACTAATTGTGAATATGTCTGGCAAATTTCTTTCTTTTTTTTTTTTAGAAAGCTACCTTTTTAATAGTCTATTATCTATAAATGAATGTCTCAATAATTAGATTTAAAATCTATCAGGTGTAGGTAATTGTAATGTAAGTGCTCACAAAATAAATGTATTGTTTTTTACTCCATCTGATTTTTGCCATCTGCGTTTGTTCATTGAGTTGTTTGTTTTTCCTTTTAACATCTTTTTTCACATTTCGCCATGCATCTTATTTTTATTCCTTTTTAAGCTATTTTACATCCATGTTCTAACGCTCCTTTAATTACATCCTAATAATTTGTTGATTACCAGAATCCGGACTGCTTTTTTCTGCAAATCCTGATGTATACTCCCTACTGTTAGTCAAAGGCAACACCTAACGGGACATTTATGTTTTAGCAATCCTTTTTTTAATAGCTACCAAATTCATTCTTCTTCTATATTTTTAGACCCTAATACTTCCTCTCATCCTAATTATAATGTTCTTGTCCCGTCTGTTGCTGTGTCAATACATGCTGTACATAAGAGGGATTTTTCAAAAAGAGTGGGAAAAATTTATCTCCCTCGCTGATTTGGAGAATGTGCCTAAAATAATACCTGAGGTAGTTTACAAAAATTCAAGAAGTATAAGGAATATATTAGAAAATAAGAATAATAATAATTCCAACTCCTGTAGGAATGGTGAAAGGAAATTAGGCACCTTCCAGTGTGGAAGGTGTAATCAGTGTGAATTTATTATTAATAAGGGGGATATATTTTTGGAAAGTAGAAATAGGTGGATAAGGAGCAAAGGATACTATAATTGTGACACTAAGGGGTTAGTATACCTTGCCTTATGTGGACAATGTAATGCTTTTTATGTGGGGAAAACGGAGAGAACACTAAAAAGAAGAATATATGAACACATGTATGATATATCTAAAGGTAAAGAAACAAATGCATTATTTAAACATTCTAAAGTATGTGTAGGTTATAAATTCTTCTTTTTGGTTTTGGAACAGATTAAGAATGATATTAGGGGTGGCCCATGGGAAGAGAGAATAGAGTGTAAAGAATTATGGTGGCAAGTAACCCTGGAAGCAGGAAATTTCCCAGGGTTAAATGATTATCTTTCTATTTTGCCACTATTAAAGATAAGGGCTACAAAAATCTAAAGAAGAGAAAAAATACTAGTGCAATATCTTTTTGTGACAATAGATGGTGCTGTTTCCTCACATTTTGTATTGGTAAAGAAAGGAATTATTTTAACATTGCATTTGTAAGCACTTTATTTCTTAAAAGATTAGAATTTATATTACATTTTAATTAATATTTAGGATTGATGTTTTTAAAGTATTTATGGAATAAAATTCATTATGATGTTTTTTAAAAATAATTTTAAAGTTAGTATTTATTAGCTGAATCCACAAGAATAGAATGTAATGTAGTGATGAATATTTATGAGCCCATGTAGGGAATGATTTGTGTATTTGAAATGGAATTAAGGGATTTCATTGGTTTAATATTTTAAAAGCAGTATAAATGCAATTAAGATAATTAATTGATTCATCTGATGAAGTCTGAATTGTGTGGACGAAAACGCATGGTTGTATTCAAGGCGTTCATGTGGTTGTTAATTTGTGCTGAATAAAGTGTAGATGTTATCCAGTTCGTGCCTGCAGTCTCCGTTATCACAGCATTTCTTCTGATTTTATTAGTGATTTTCGAGTGTTTCCACTTGGTTTGTTTATTACTTTTTACTGTGGAGAGATTATGGAGAGAGTTTCCCCGATGAACGTTAAGGGGCAGGACGAACTTTGCCAATCGCTCAAGCTCATTGGCCAGTTAACTGAGCTTATAGACTTGCTTACTCCATTGTGCCATACCTTGGTGGGGTCAAATTCTAACATTTTGGAAGCTAAAGGAAGCGGAACCGAAAGGTGCTCTATGCATAAGCATAAAAGGAAAAGGGAGCTTATTGGCAGTCATTTTGAAGCCGGCGACCCGAATGAACTGAATGGTGGAACTTTTAACCCAGAGGACACACCAAGGATTTTGTGCAACAATGCTGGTGAAATACTGGGTGCTGAAACAACGGATGGGGCCCATACTGGTTCTTTTTCTAATCGACCAAATTTGCACTTGGTTAACTCAGGTTCTTTGTTTGATAAACAACATAAAGAGACTACTGAATGGCTTAAAGTTAACTATTGTTTTAAAATGGACAATGGAGGTCCTCAGGGACCTCCAAACACTGATTCTTTTTCTATAAAAATGGATACAATTTCTAAATTGATGTTGAAATATAGGACTCTATGTATAGAAAATGCATATCTTTTAGAGTGTATTAATAAGAATATTGTCCCAAAGGGACTTAGAGTGTACAAATATCCCAACAATGTGCAATTGGGCTCGGACTTCCATAAGCAATTATTGGAAGTTTTTAATAATTGTGGATTAGATGTATTAAAATTAATTATTAAGGAGAATAATAGAAATCAGGATTTGTTACAGAAAGAAATTGATGAATTAGATAAACATATTAAGGAAGATTTAATTTTTAGTATAAGGGAAAAGAGGGAAAAATATTATAAAATAAGAAATGAAATAGATATTAAATGCAATGGCTTAATTGATAGGAAAGTAAATAAATTAAAGAGAGATATACAAGAATATGAAAATAACATGAGTTATCCTAAACCACCTTTTTCCAATAGGGTTGGTTATGGATTGAACAAAAGGGTGAACAACAATAATTATGTTAAAAAAAGACTTGACACATGGAATAATGATGAGTATGACATAGACTTCCCACCATTGATTAGGGAAGAGAATACTATTTACAGGGAAATCAATGGGAGGGGAAATTTTCAAATGAGGGGGGGAGAAGAGGGAGGGGGAGATATTAGATATATATACCCCTGTCCTTGGTCAATCCACCCCTCAACAAGAAATATTGGTAGAGGGATTTAGAAACACCTACGATGGTTTTTCAATATACAATTTTAGTAACATTCCATTGACTAAGGAACATTTCAGTGTTTTGAGTAACTGAATCAAATATATTCCATATGTTAAGGGTGACCTAACCAGGACTATTTTAGATATAAAAATGTTTTTAAGAAAAATTAATTTAGAAATGATATTTTCCAAAAATATAACAAATAACACTACTTATAATCATCAAGAATTAGTACGTAGATCTACATATAACCCTCCGATACACGCCCAATTAAAAAATTTTGAACTTATGCTAGAAAAAGAAGTGAGAAATATGGACAAGAAAGTTAAATACAAAGCAAATCTCAGTATAGATGAGAAAATAATTCTGGATAATATGACTATTAACCCCAGAATACGTGTTATGAAACCAGATAAAGGTGGGGGGATTGTGATTATGGATATAATACATTATGAGGGAAAAATGAACCAAATATTAAGGGATGAAAATAAATACAATTTGTTTCTAAAAATGAAGTGTTTTTGCAATATAATAAAATCGAAATAGCATTAAAAGATATGTTATACGAAGGTGTTATTGATAAAAAAATGTATGCCTATTTGAATGTAGAGAAACCCAAAATCCCTATTATTTTTGGAATACCCAAAATCCATGAAAATTCTGAAGACCCCCCACTTAGACCCATAGTATCTGCGGATGGCTCAAAAACATTGCCTTTAGCTAAATTTGTGGATACTAAGGTTAAACATATCTGGGTTAATAATAAAATAATATTAAAGGATTCCTGGGATTTATTAAGAGAAATTTCACCAGAATTATATTCTGACAACTTATTATTTGTTACTATTGACATTATTGATCTTTTTTCGTGTATACCATATGAGATAGGTATGAAAATGTTTGAAGAGGTAGTTTTCCATGACAAAAAATTATCCCACAGGGAAAAGGTAGCGAGCACAGGACTCATGGATTTGGTCCTACAAAATAATTTTTTAGTTTTTAATGGTGAATTTTTTCAGCAAATTCAGGGGGTAGCCATGGGAGCTGCCTGTGCTCCTACATTTGCCAATATAATTTTGTCAAAGTGGGAGGAAACATTTATTTTACATTCAAAGTTCAATTCCTGTTGGACGCTATATCGCAGATTTCTAGACGATATAGTTATATTTTGGACAGGAAGTAACATAGAATTTGAGGAATTTATAGAATATATAAATAAAAGTACTAACTTTCTAAAATTTACCTATAATACGTCCTATGAAACTCTGCAATATCTAGATTTGGAAATTTATAAGTCTGACAATAATAAATTGGAAACTAGAATACATAGAAAGCCAGCCTTTTGTAATTCTTTCCTTCACTACAATAGTGCACATCCAGCACACTGTAAAAGGAATATAGTGAAGGGACAATATGTTAGAGGTAGCAGAATGACAAGTTTGGATAGTGACTTTATTAAATAATGTAATTTCCATGAAAATATGTTCATAGATAGGGGGTATCCTAGGGAATTTATTAATGTTATTAGAATGGAGGTAGAAAAGGGTAGAGAAAACAAATGTAAACCTATTTAAGGGGTTGTTAATATTCCTGATTCAATACATAATTATAATGAGTGTAAAAAGATGGAAAATAGAGGTGAATTTCAACAAGCCCTTGTTTTGGAATTTAATGCAACTAATAACAGCATAAGAGGGATTTTTCAAAAAGAGTGGGAAAATTTATCTCCCTCACTCATTTGGAGAATGTGCCTAAAATAATACCTAAGGTAGTTTACAAAAATTCAAGAAGTATAAGGAATATATTAGAAAATAAGAATAATAATAATTCCAACTCATGTAGGAATGGTGAAAGGAAATTAGGCACCTTCCAGTGTGGAAGGTGTAATCAGTGTGAATTTATTATTAATAAGGGGGATATATTTTTGGAAAGTAGAAATAGGTGGATAAGGAGCAAAGAATACTATAATTGTGACACTAAGGGGTTAGTATACCTTGCCTTATGTGGACAATGTAATGCTTTTTATGTGGGGAAAACGGAGAGAACACTAAAAAGAAGAATATATGAACACATTTATGATATATCTAAAGGTAAAGAAACAAATGCATTATTTAAACATTCTAAAGTATGTGTAGGTTATAAATTCTTCTTTTTGGTTTTGGAACAGATTAAGAATTATATTAGGGGTGGCCCATGGGAAGAGAGAATAGAGTGTAAAGAATTATGGTGGCAAGTAAACCTGGAAGCAGGAAAATTCCCAGGGTTAAATGATTATCTTTCTATTTTGCCACTATTAAAGATAAGGGCTACAAAAATGTAAAGAAGAGAAAAAATACTAGTGCAATATCTTTTTGTGACAATAGATGGTGCTGTTTCCTCACATTTTGTATTGGTAAAGAAAGGAATTATTTTAACATTGCATTTGTAAGCACTTTATTTCTTAAAAGATTAGAATTTATATTATATTTTAATTAATATTTAGGATTGATGTTTTTAAAGTATTTATGGAATAAAATTCATTATGATGTTTTTTAAAAATAATTTTAAAGTTAGTATTTATTAGCTGAAGCCACAAGAATAGAATGTAATGTAGTGATGAATATTTATGAGCCCATGTAGGGAATGATTTGTGTATTTGAAATGGAATTAAGGGATTTCATTTGTTTAATATTTTAAAAGCAGTATAAATGCAATTAAGATAATTAATTGATTCATCTGATGAAGTCTGAATTATGTGGACGAAAACGCATGGTTGTATTCAAGGCGTTCATGTGGTTGTTACTTTGTGCTGAATAAAGTGTAGATGTTATCCAGTTCGTGCCTGCAGTCTCCGTTATCACAGCATTTCTTCTGATTTTATTAGTGATTTTCGAGTGTTTCCACTTGGTTTGTTTATTAGTTTTTACTGTGGAGAGATTATGGAGAGAGTTTCCCCGATGAACGTTAAGGGGCAGGACGAACTGGGCCAATCGCGCAAGCTCATTGGCCAGTTAACTGAGCTTATAGACTTGCTTACTCCGTTGTGCCATACCTTGGTGGGGTCAAATTCTAACATTTTGGAAGCTAAAGGAAGCGGAACCTAAAGGTGCTCTATGCATAAGCATAAAAGGAAAAGGGAGCTTATTGGCAGTCATTTTGAAGCCGGCGACACGAATGAACCGAATGGTGGAACTTTTAACCCAGAGGACACACCAAGGATTTTGTGCAACAACGCTGGTGAAATATTGGGTGCTGAAACAACGGATGGGGCCCATACTGGTTCTTTTTCTAATTGACCGAATTTGCACTTGGTTAACTCAGGTTCTTTGTTTGATAAACAACATAAAGAGACTACTGAATGGCTTAAAGTTAACTATTGTTTTAAAATGGACAATGGAGCTCCTCAGGGACCTCCAAACACTGATTCTTTTTCTATAAAAATGGATACAATTTCTAACTTGATGTTGAAATATAGGACTCTATGTATAGAAAATGCATATCTTTTAGAGTGTATTAATAAGAATATTGTCCCAAAGGGACTTAGAGTGTACAAATATCCCAACAATGTGCAATTGGGCTCGGACTTCCATAAGCAATTATTGCAAGTTTTTAATGATTGTGGAATAGATGTATTAAAATTAATTATTAAGGAGAATAATAGAAATCAGGATTTGTTACAGAAAGAAATTGATGAATTAGATAAACATATTAAGGAAGATTTAATTTTTAGTATAAGGGAAGAGAGGGAAAAATATTATAAAATAAGAAATGAAATAGATATTAAATGCAATGGCTTAATTGATAGGAAAGTAAATAAATTAAAGAGAGATAAACAAGAATATGAAAATAACATCAGTTATCCTAAACCACCTTTTTCCAATAGGGTTGGTTATGGATTGAACAAAAGGGTGAACAACAATAATTATGTTGAAAAAAGACTTGACACATGGAATAATGATGAGTATGACCTAGACTTCCCACCATTAGTTAGGGAAGAGAATACTATTTACAGGGAAGTCAATGGGAGGGGAAATTTTCAAATGAGGGGGGGGAGAAGAGGGAGGGGGAGATATTAGATATATATACCCCTGTCCTTAGTCAATCCACCCCTCAACAAGAAATATTGGTAGAGGGATTTAGAAACACCTACAATGGTTTTTCCATATACAATTTTAGTAACATTCCATTGACTAAGGAACATTTCAGTCTTTTGAGTAAGGGACTAAAATATATTCCATATGTTAAGGGTGACCTAACCAGGACTATTTTAGATATAAAAATGTTTTTAAGAAAAATTAATTTAGAAATGATATTTTCCAAAAATATAACAAATAACACTACTTATAATCATCAAGAATTAGTACGTAGATCTACATATAACCCTCCGATACATGCCCAATTAAAAAAATTTGAACTTATGTTAGAAAAAGAAGTGAAAAATATGGACAAGAAAGTTAAATACAAAGCAAATCTCAGTATAGATGAGAAAATAATTCTGGATAATATGACTATTAACCCCAGAATATGTGTTATGAAACCAGATAAAGGTGGGGGGATGGTGATTATGGATATAATACTTTATGAGGGAAAAATGAACCAAATATTAAGGGATGAAAATAAATACAATTGTGTTTCTAAAAATGAAGTGTTTTTGGCATATAATAAAATCGAAATACCATTAAAAGATATGTTATACGAAGGTGTTATTGATAAAAAAAAGTATGCCTATTTGAAAGTAGAGAAACCCAAAATCCCTGTTATCTTTGGAATACCCAATATCCATAAAAATTCTGAAGATCCCCCACTTAGACCCATAGTATCTGCGGATGGCTCAAAAACATTGCCTTTAGCTAAATTTGTGGATACTAAGGTTAAACATATCTGGGTTAATAATAAAATAATATTAAAGGATTCCTGGAATTTATTAAGAGAAATTTCACCAGAATTATATTCTGACAACTTATTATTTGTTACTACTGACATTATTGATCTTTTTTCATGTATACCATATGAGATAGGTATGAAAATGTTTGAAGAGGTAGTTTTCCATGACAAAAATTTATCCCACAGGGAAAAGGTAGCGAGCACAGGCCTCATGGATTTGGTCCTACAAAATAATTTTTTAGTTTTTAATGGTGAATTTTTTCAGCAAATTCAGGGGGTAGCCGTGGGAGCTGCCTGTGCTCCTACATTTGCCAATATAATTTTGTCAAAGTGGGAGGAAACATTTATTTTACATTCAAAGTTCAATTCCTGTTGGATGCTATATCACAGATTTCTAGATGATATAGTTATATTTTGGACAGGAAGTAACATAGAATTTGAGGAATTTATAGAATATATAAATAAAAGTGCTAACTTTCTAAAATTTACCTATAATACGTCCTATGAAACTCTGCAATATCTAGATTTGGAAATTTATAAGTCTGACAATAATAAATTGGAAACTAGAATACATAGAAAGCCAGCCTTTTGTAATTCTTTCCTTCACTACAATAGTGCACATCCAGCACACTGTAAAATGAATATAGTGAAGGGACAATATGTTAGAGGTAGCAGAATGACAAGTTTGGATAGTGACTTTATTAAAGAATGTAATTTACTTGAAAATATGTTCATAGATAGGGGATATCCTAGGGAATTCATTAATGTTATTAGAATGGAGGTAGAAAAGGGTAGAGAAAACAAATTTAAACCTATTAAAGGGGTTGTTAATATTCCTGATTCAATACATAATTATAATGAGTGTAAAGAGATGTAGAAATAGGTGGATAAGGAGCAAGGGATACTATAATTGTGACACTAAGGGGTTAGTATACCTTGCCTTATGTGGACAATGTAATGCTTTTTATCTGGGGAAAACGGAGAGAACACTAAAAAGAAGAATATATGAACACATTTATGATATATCTAAAGGTAAAGAAAATAATGCATTATTTAAGCATTCTAAAGTATGTGTAGGTTATAAATTCTTCTTTTTGGTTTTGGAACAGATTAAGAATTATATTAGGGGTGGCTCATGGGAAGAGAGAATAGAGTGTAAAGAATTATGGTGGCAAGTAACCCTGGAAGCAGGAACATTCCCAGGGTTAAATGATTATCTTTCTATTTTTCCACTATTAAAGATAAGGGCTACAAAAATGTAAAGAAGAGAAAAAATACTAGTGCAATATCTTTTTGTGTCAATAGATGGTGATGTTTCCTCACATTTTGTATTGGTAAAGAAATGAATTATTTTAACATTGCATTTGTAAGCACTTTATTTCTTAAAAGATTAGAATTTATATTACATTTTAATTAATATTTAGGATTGATTTTTTTAAAGTATTTATGGAATAAAATTCATTATGATGTTTTTTAAAAATAATTTTAAAGTTAGTATTTATTAGCTGAATCCACAAGAATAGAATGTAATGTAGTGATGAATATTTATGAGCCCATGTAGGGAATGATTTGTGTATTTGAAATGGAATTAAGGGATTTCATTGGTTTAATATTTGAAAAGCAGTATAAATGCAATTTAGATAATTAATTGATTCATCTGATGAAGTCTGAATTATGTGGACGAAAACGCATGGTTGTATTCAAGGCGTTCATGTGGTTGTTACATTGTGCTGAATAAAGTGTAGATGTTATCCAGTTCGTGCCTGCAGTCTCCGTTATCACAGCATTTCTTCTGATTTTATTAGTGATTTTTGAGTGTTTCCACTTGGTTTGTTTATTACTTTTTACTGTGGAGAGATTATAGAGAGAGTTTCCCCGATGAACGTTAAGGGGCAGGACGAACTGGGCCAATTGCGCAAGCTCATTGGCCAGTTAACTGAGCTTATAGACTTGCTTACTCCGTTGTGCCATACCTTGGTGGGGTCAAATTCTAACATTTTGGAAGCTAAAGGAAGCAGAACCGAAAGGTGCTCTATGCATAAGCATAAAAGGAAAAGGGAGCTTATTGGCAGTGATTCTGAAGCCGGCGACCCGAATGAACCGAATGGTGGAACTTTTAACCCAGAGGACACACCAAGGATTTTGTGCAACAACGCTGGTGAAATATTGGGTGCTGAAACAACGGATGGGGCCCATACTGGTTCTTTTTCTAATCGACCGAATTTGCACTTGGTTAACTCAGGTACTTTGTTTGATAAACAACATAAAGAGACTACTGAATGGCTTAAAGTTAACTATTGTTTTAAAATGGACAATGGCGCTCCTCAGGGACCTCCAAACACTGATTTTTTTTCTATAAAAATGGATAAAATTTCTAAATTGATGTTGAAATATCGGACTCTATGTATAGAAAATGCATATCTTTTACAGTGTATTAATAAGAATATTGTCCCAAAGGGACTTAGAGTGTACAAATATCCCAACAATGTGCAATTGGGCTCGGACTTCCATAAGCAATTATTGCAAGTTTTTAATAATTGCGGATTAGATGTATTAAAATTAATTATTAAGGAGAATAATAGAAATCAGGATTTGTTACAGAAAGAAATTGATGAATTAGATAAACATATTAAGGAAGATTTAATTTTTAGTATAAGGGAAGAGAGGGAAAAATATTATAAAATAAGAAATGAAATAGATATTAAATGCAATGGCTTAATTGATAGGAAAGTAAATAAATTAAAGAGAGATATACAAGAATATGAAAATAACATCAGTTATCCTAAACCACCTTTTTCCAATAGGGTTGGTTATGGATTGAACAAAAGGGTGAACAACAATAATTATGTTGAAAAAAAGACTTGACACATGGAATAATGATGAGTATGACCTAGACTTCCCACCATTAGTTAGGGAAGAGAATACTATTTACAGGGAAATCAATGGGAGGGGAAATTTTCAAATGAGGGGGGGAGAGGGAGGGGGAGATATTAGATATATATACCCCTGTCCCTAGTCAATCCACCTCTCAACAAGAAATATTGGTAGAGGGATTTAGAACACCTACAATGGTTTTTCCATATACAATTTTAGTAACATTCCATTGACTAAGGAACATTTCAGTCTTTTGAGTAAGGGACTCAAATATATTCCATATGTTAAGGGTGACCTAACCAGGACTATTTTAGATATAAAAATGTTTTTAAGAAAAATTAATTTAGAAATGATATTTTCCAAAAATATAACAAATAACACTACTTATAATCATCAAGAATTAGTACGTAGATCTACATATAACCCACCGATACACCACCAATTAAAAAATTTTGAACTTATGTTAGAAAAAGAAGTGAAAAATATGGACAAGAAAGTTAAATACAAAGCAAATCTCAGTATAGATGAGAAAATAATTCTGGATAATATGACTATTAACCCCAGAATACGTGTTATGAAACCAGGTAAAGGTGGGGGGATTGTGATTATGGATATAATACATTATGAGGGAAAAATGAACCAAATATTAAGGGATGAAAATAAATACAATTGTGTTTCTAAAAATGAAGTGTTTTTGGCATATAATAAAATCGAAATAACATTAAAAGATATGTTATACGAAGGTGTTATTGATAAAAAAAATGTATGCCTATTTGAAAGTAGAGAAACCCAAAATCCCTGTTATCTTTGGAATACCCATAATCCATAAAAATTCTGAAGACCCCCCACTTAGACCCAAAGTATCTGCAGATGGCTCAAAAACATTGCCTTTAGCTAAATTTGTGGATACTAAGGTTAAACATATCTGGGTTAATAATAAATAATATTAAAGGATTCCTAGGATTTATTAAGAGAAATTTCACCAGAATTATATCCTGACAACTTATTATTTGTTACTATTGACATTATTGATCTTTTTTCATGTATACCATATGAGATAGGTATGAAAATGTTTGAAGAGGTAGTTTTCCATGACAAAAATTTATCCCACAGGGAAAAGGTAGTGAGCACAGGCCTCATGGATTTGGTCCTACAAAATAATTTTTTAGTTTTTAATGGTGAATTTTTTCAGTAAATTCAGGGGGTAGCCATGGGAGCTGCCTGTGCTCCTACATTTGCCAATATAATTTTGTCAAAGTGGGAGGAAACATTTTTACATTCAAAGTTCAATTCCTGTTGGACGCTATATCGCAGATTTCTAGACGATATAGTTATATTTTGGACAGGAAGTAACATAGAATTTGAGGAATTTATAGAATATATAAATAAAAGTACTAACTTTCTAAAATTTACCTATAATACGTCCTATGAAACTCTGCAATATCTAGATTTGGAAATTTATAAGTCTGACAATAATAAATTGGAAACTAGAATACATAGAAAGCCAGCCTTTTGTAATTCTTTCCTTCACTACAATAGTGCACATCCAGCACACTGTAAAAGGAATATAGTGAAGGGACAATATGTTAGAGGTAGCAGAATGACAAGTTTGGATAGTGACTTTATTAAAGAATGTAATTTACATGAAAATATGTTCATAGATAGGGGGTATCCTAGGGAATTTATTAATGTTATTAGAATGGAGGTAGAAAAGGGTAGAGAAAACAAATTTAAACCTATTATAGGGGTTGTTAATATTCCTGATTCAATACATAATTATAATGAGTGTAAAAAGATGGAAAATAGAGGTGAATTTCAACAAGCCCTTGTTTTGGAATTTAATGCAACTAATAACAACATAAGAGGGATTTTTCAAAAAGAGTGGGAAAAATTTATCTCCCTCACTGATTTGGAGAATGTGCCTAAAATAATACCTAAGGTAGTTTACAAAAATTCAAGAAGTATAAGGAATATATTAGAAAATAATAATAATAATAATTCCAACTCCTGTAGGAATGGTGAAAGGAAATTAGGCACCTTCCAGTGTGGAAGGTGTAATCAGTGTGAATTTATTATTAATAAGGGGGATATATTTTTGGAAAGTAGAAATAGGTGGATAAGGAGCAAAGGATACTATAATTGTGACACTAAGGGGTTAGTATACCTTGCCTTATGTGGACAATGTAATGCTTTTTATGTGGGGAAAACGGAGAGAACACTAAAAAGAAGAATATATGAACACATTTATGATATATCTAAAGGTAAAGAAACAAATGCATTATTTAAACATTCTAAAGTATGTGTAGGTTATAAATTCTTCTTTTTGGTTTTTGAACAGATTAAGAATGATATTAGGGGTGGCCCATGGGAAGAGAGAATAGAGTGTAAAGAATTATGGTGGCAAGTAACCCTGGAAGCAGGAAAATTTCCAGGGTTAAATGATTATCTTTCTATTTTGCCACTATTAAAGATAAGGGCTACAAAAATGTAAAGAAGAGAAAAAATACTAGTGCAATATCTTTTTGTGACAATAGATGGTGCTGTTTCCTCACATTTTGCATTGGTAAAGAAAGGAATTATTTTAACATTGCATTTGTAAGCACTTTATTTCTTAAAAGATTAGAATTTATATTATATTTTAATTAATATTTAGGATTGATGTTTTTAAAGTATTTATGGAATAAAATTCATTATGATGTTTTTTAAAAATAATTTTAAAATTAGTATTTATTAGCTGAATCTACAAGAATAGAATGTAATGTAGTGATGAATATTTATGAGCCCATGTAGGGAATGATTTGTGTATTTGAAATGGAATTAAGGGATTTCATTGGTTTAATATTTTAAAAGCAGTATAAATGCAATTAAGATAATTAATTGATTCATCTGATGAAGTCTGAATTGTGTGGATGAAAATGCATGGTTGTATTCAAGGCGTTCATGTGGTTGTTAATTTGTGCTGAATAAAGTGTAGATGTTATCCAGTTCGTGCCTGCAGTCTCCGTTATCACAGCATTTCTTCTGATTTTATTAGTGATTTTCGAGTGTTTCCACTTGGTTTGCTTATTACTTTTTACTGTGGAGAGATTACGGAGAGAGTTTCCCCGATGAACGTTAAGGGGCAGGACGAACTTTGCCAATCGCGCAAGCTCATTGGCCAGTTAACTGAGCTTATAGACTTGCTTACTCCGTTGTGCCATACCTTGGTGGGGTCAAATTCTAACATTTTGGAAGCTAAAGGAAGTGGAACCGAAAGGTGCTCTATGCATAAGCATAAAAGGAAAAGGGAGCTTATTGGCAGTCATTTAGAAGCCGGCGACCCGAATGAACTGAATGGTGGAACTTTTAACCCAGAGGACACACCAAGGATTTTGTGCAACAATGCTGGTGAAATATTGGGTGCTGAAACAACGGATGGGGCCCATACTGGTTCTTTTTCTAATCGACCGAATTTGCACTTGGTTAACTCAAGTTCTTTGTTTGATAAACAACATAAAGAGACTACTGAATGGCTTAAAGTTAACTATTGTTTTAAAATAGACAATGGAGCTCCTCAGGGACCTCCAAACACTGATTCTTTTTCTATAAAAATGGATACAATTTCTAAACTGATGTTGAAATATAGGACTCTATGTATAGAAAATGCATATCTTTTAGAGTGTATTAATAAGAATATTGTCCCAAAGGGACTTAGAGTGTACAAATATCCCAACAATGTGCAATTGGGCTCGGACTTCCATAAGCAATTATTGCAAGTTTTTAATAATTGTGGATTAGATGTATTAAAATTAATTATTAAGGAGAATAATAGAAATCAGGATTTGTTACAGAAAGAAATTGATGAATTAGATAAACATATTAAGGAAGATTTAATTTTTAGTATAAGGGAAGAGAGGGAAAAATATTATAAAATAAGAAATTAAATAGATATTAAATGCAATGGCTTAATTGATAGGAAAGTAAATAAATTAAAGAGAGATATACAAGAATATGAAAATAACATCAGTTATCCTAAACCACCTTTTTTCCAATAGGGTTGGTTATGGATTGAACAAAAGGGTGAACAACAATAATTATGTTGAAAAAAGACTTGACACATGGAATAATGATGAGTATGACCTAGACTTCCCACCATTAGTTAGGGAAGAGAATACTATTTACAGGGAAGTCAATTGGAGGGGAAATTTTCAAATGAGGGGGGGGGGAGAAGAGGGAGGGGGAGATATTAGATATATATACCCCTGTCCTTAGTCAATCCACCCCTCAACAAGAAATATTGGTAGAGGGATTTAGAAAAACCTACGATGGTTTTTCCATATACAATTTTAGTAACATTCTATTGACTAAGGAACATTTCAGTGTTTTGAGTAAATGACACAAATATATTCCATATGTTAAGGGTGACCTAACCAGGACTATTTTAGATATAAAAATGTTTTTCAGAAAAATTAATTTAGAAATGATATTTTCCAAAAATATAACAAATAACACTACTTATAATCATCAAGAATTAGTACGTAGATCTACATATAACCCTCCGATACACCCCCAATTAAAAAATGTTGAACTTATGCTAGAAAAAGAAGTGAGAAATATGGACAAGAAAGTTAAATACAAAGCAAATCTCAGTATAGATGAGAAAATAATTCTGGATAATATGACTATTAACCCCAGAATACGTGTTATGAAACCAGATAAAGGTGGGGGGATTGTGATTATGGATATTCTACATTATGAGGGAAAAATGAACCAAATATTAAGGGATGAAAATAAATACAATTTGTTTCTAAAAATGAAGTGTTTTTGGCATATAATAAAATCGAAATAGCATTAAAAGATATGTTATATGAAGGTGCTATTGATAAAAAAATGTATGCCTATTTGAATGTAGAAAAACCCAAAATCCCTATTATTTTTGGAATACCCAAAATCCATGAAAATTCTGAAGACCCCCCACTTAGACCCATAGTATCTGCGGATGGCTCAAAAACATTGCCTTTAGCTAAATTTGTGGATACTAAGGTTAAGCATATCTGGGTTAATAATAAAATAATATTAAAGGATTCCTGGGATTTATTAAGAGAAATTTTACCAGAATTATATTCTGACAACTTATTATTTGTTACTATTGACATTATTGATCTTTTTTCATGTATACCATATGAGATAGGTATGAAAATGTTTGAAGAGGTAGTTTTCCATGACAAAAATTTATCCCACAGGGAAAAGGTAGCGAGCACAGGCCTCATGGATTTGGTCCTACAAAATAATTTTTTAGTTTTTAATGGTGAATTTTTTCAGCAAATTCAGGGGGTAGCCATGGGAGCTGCCTGTGCTCCTACATTTGCCAATATAATTTTGTCAAAGTGGGAGGAAACATTTATTTTACATTCAAAGTTCAATTCCTGTTGGACGCTATATCGCAGATTTCTAGACGATATAGTTATATTTTGGACAGGAAGTAACATAGAATTTGAGGAATTTATAGAATATATAAATAAAAGTACTAACTTTCTAAAATTTACCTATAATACGTCCTATGAAACTCTGCAATATCTAGATTTGGAAATTTATAAGTCTGACAATAATAAATTGGAAACTAGAATACATAGAAAGCCAGCCTTTTGTAATTTTTTCCTTCACTACAATAGTGCACATCCAGCACACTGTAAAAGGAATATAGTGAAGGGACAATATGTTAGAGGTAGCAGAATGACAAGTTTGGATAGTGACTTTATTAAAGAATGTAATTTACATGAAAATATGTTCATAGATAGGGGGTATCCTAGGGAATTTATTAATGTTATTAGAATGGAGGTAGAAAAGGGTAGAGAAAACAAATTTAAACCTATTAAAGGGGTTGTTAATATTCCTGATTCAATTCATAATTATAATGAGTGTAAAGAGATGTAGAAATAGGTGGATAAGGAGCAAAGGATACTATAATTGTCACACTAAGGGGTTGGTATACCTTGCCTTATGTGGACAATGTAATGCTTTTTATGTGGGAAAACGGAGAGAACACTAAAAGAAGAATATATGAACACATTTATGATATATCGAAAGGTAAAGAAAATAATGCATTATTTAAACATTCTAAAGTATGTGTAGGTTATAAATTCTTCTTTTTGGTTTTGGAACAGATTAAGAATTATATTAGGGGTGGCTCATGGGAAGAGAGAATAGAGTGTAAAGAATTATGGTGGCAAGTAACCCTGGAAGCAGGAAAATTTCCAGGGTTAAATGATTATCTTTCTATTTTGCCACTATTAAAGATAAGGGCTACAAAAATGTAAAGAAGAGAAAAAATACTAGTGCAATATCTTTTTGTGACAATAGATGGTGCTGTTTCCTCACATTTTGCATTGGTAAAGAAAGGAATTATTTTAACATTGCATTTGTAAGCACTTTATTTCTTAAAAGATTAGAATTTATATTATATTTTAATTAATATTTAGGACTGATGTTTTTAAAGTATTTATGGAATAAAATTCATTATGATGTTTTTTAAAAATAATTTTAAAATTAGTATTTATTAGCTGAATCCACAAGAATAGAATGTAATGTAGTGATGAATATTTATGAGCCCATGTAGGGAATGATTTGTGTATTTGAAATGGAATTAAGGGATTTCATTGGTTTAATATTTTAAAAGCAGTATAAATGCAATTAAGATAATTGATTCATCTGATGAAGTCTGAATTGTGTGGATGAAAACGCATGGTTGTATTCAAGGCGTTCATGTGGTTGTTAATTTGTGCTGAATAAAGTGTAGATGTTATCCAGTTCGTGCCTGCAGTCTCTGTTATCACAGCATTTCTTCTGATTTTATTAGTGATTTTCGAGTGTTTCCACTTGGTTTGTTTATTACTTTTTACTGTGGAGAGATTATGGAGAGAGTTTCCCCGATGAACGTTAAGGGGCAGGACGAACTTTGCCAATCGCGCAACCTCATTGGCCAGTTAACTGACCTTATAGACTTGCTTACTCCGTTGTGCCATACCTTGGTGGGGTCAAATTCTAACATTTTGGAAGCTAAAGGAAGTGGAACCGAAAGGTGCTCTATGCATAAGCATAAAAGGAAAAGGAAGCTTATTGGCAGTCATTTAGAAGCCGTGACCGAATGAACTGAATGGTGGAACTTTTAACCCAGAGGACACACCAAGGATTTTGTGCAACAATGCTGGTGAAATATTGGGTGCTGAAACAACGAATGGGGCCCATACTGGTTCTTTTTCTAATCGACCGAATTTGCACTTGGTTAACTCAAGTTCTTTGTTTGATAAACAACATAAAGAGACTACTGAATGGCTTAAAGTTAACTATTGTTTTAAAATAGACAATGGAGCTCCTCAGGGACCTCCAAACACTGATTCTTTTTCTATAAAAATGGATACAATTTCTAAACTGATGTTGAAATATAGGACTCTATGTATAGAAAATGCATATCTTTTAGAGTGTATTAATAAGAATATTGTCCCAAAGGGACTTAGAGTGTACAAATATCCCAACAATGTGCAATTGGGCTCAGACTTCCATAAGCAATTATTGCAAGTTTTTAATAATTGTGGATTAGATGTATTAAAATTAATTATTAAGGAGAATAATAGAAATCAGGATTTGTTACAGAAAGAAATTGATGAATTAGATAAACATATTAAGGAAGATTTAATTTTTAGTATAAGGGAAGAGAGGGAAAAATATTATAAAATAAGAAATTAAATAGATATTAAATGCAATGGCTTAATTGATAGGAAAGTAAATAAATTAAAGAGAGATATACAAGAATATGAAAATAACATCAGTTATCCTAAACCACCTTTTTTCCAATAGGGTTGGTTATGGATTGAACAAAAGGGTGAACAACAATAATTATGTTGAAAAAAGACTTGACACATGGAATAATGATGAGTATGACCTAGACTTCCCACCATTAGTTAGGGAAGAGAATACTATTTACAGGGAAGTCAATTGGAGGGGAAATTTTCAAATGGGGGGGGGGGAGAAGAGGGAGGGGGAGATATTAGATATATATACCCCTGTCCTTAGTCAATCCACCCCTCAACAAGAAATATTGGTAGAGGGATTTAGAAAAACCTACGATGGTTTTTCCATATACAATTTTAGTAACATTCTATTGACTAAGGAACATTTCAGTGTTTTGAGTAAATGACACAAATATATTCCATATGTTAAGGGTGACCTAACCAGGACTATTTTAGATATAAAAATGTTTTTCAGAAAAATTAATTTAGAAATGATATTTTCCAAAAATATAACAAATAACACTACTTATAATCATCAAGAATTAGTACGTAGATCTACATATAACCCTCCGATACACCCCCAATTAAAAAATTTTGAACTTATGCTAGAAAAAGAAGTGAGAAATATGGACAAGAAAGTTAAATACAAAGCAAATCTCAGTATAGATGAGAAAATAATTCTGGATAATATGAGTATTAACCCCAGAATACGTGTTATGAAACCAGATAAAGGTGGGGGGATTGTGATTATGGATATACTACATTATGAGGGAAAAATGAACCAAATATTAAGGGATGAAAATAAATACAATTTGTTTCTAAAAATGAAGTGTTTTTGGCATATAATAAAATCGAAATAGCATTAAAAGATATGTTATACGAAGGTGCTATTGATAAAAAAATGTATGCCTATTTGAATGTAGAAAAACCCAAAATCCCTATTATTTTTGGAATACCCAAAATCCATGAAAATTCTGAAGACCCCCCACTTAGACCCATAGTATCTGCGGATGGCTCAAAAACATTGCCTTTAGCTAAATTTGTGGATACTAAGGTTAAACATATCTGGGTTAATAATAAAATAATATTAAAGGATTCCTGGGATTTATTAAGAGAAATTTTACCAGAATTATATTCTGACAACTTATTATTTGTTACTATTGACATTATTGATCTTTTTTCATGTATGCCATATGAGGTAGGTATGAAAATGTTTGAAGAGGTAGTTTTCCATGACAAAAATTTATCCCACAGGGAAAAGGTAGCGAGCACAGGCCTCATGGATTTGGTCCTACAAAATAATTTTTTAGTTTTTAATGGTGAATTTTTTCAGCAAATTCAGGGGGTAGCCATGGGAGCTGCCTGTGCTCCTACATTTGCCAATATAATTTTGTCAAAGTGGGAGGAAACATTTATTTTACATTCAAAGTTCAATTCCTGTTGGACGCTATATCGCAGATTTCTAGACGATATAGTTATATTTTGGACAGGAAGTATCATAGAATTTGAGGAATTTATAGAATATATAAATAAAAGTACTAACTTTCTAAAATTTACCTATAATACGTCCTATGAAACTCTGCAATATCTAGATTTGGAAATTTATAAGTCTGACAATAATAAATTGGAAACTAGAATACATAGAAAGCCAGCCTTTTGTAATTTTTTCCTTCACTACAATAGTGCACATCCAGCACACTGTAAAAGGAATATAGTGAAGGGACAATATGTTAGAGGTAGCAGAATGACAAGTTTGGATAGTGACTTTATTAAATAATGTAATTTACATGAAAATATGTTCATAGATAGGGGGTATCCTAGGGAATTTATTAATGTTATTAGAATGGAGGTAGAAAAGGGTAGAGAAAACAAATTTAAACCTATTAAAGGGGTTGTTAATATTCCTGATTCAATTCATAATTATAATGAGTGTAAAGAGATGTAGAAATAGGTGGATAAGGAGCAAAGGATACTATAATTGTGACACTAAGGGGTTGGTATACCTTGCCTTATGTGGACAATGTAATGCTTTTTATGTGGGGAAAACGGAGAGAACACTAAAAAGAAGAATATATGAACACATTTATGATATATCGAAAGGTAAAGAAAATAATGCATTATTTAAGCATTCTAAAGTATGTGTAGGTTATAAATTCTTCTTTTTGGTTTTGGAACAGATTAAGAATTATATTAGGGGTGGCTCATGGGAAGAGAGAATAGAGTGTAAAGAATTATGGTGGCAAGTAACCCTGGAAGCAGGAAAATTTCCAGGGTTAAATGATTATCTTTCTATTTTGCCACTATTAAAGATAAGGGCTACAAAAATGTAAAGAAGAGAAAAAATACTAGTGCAATATCTTTTTGTGACAATAGATGGTGCTGTTTCCTCACATTTTGCATTGGTAAAGAAAGGAATTATTTTAACATTGCATTTGTAAGCACTTTATTTCTTAAAAGATTAGAATTTATATTATATTTTAATTAATATTTAGGATTGATGTTTTAAAGTATTTATGGAATAAAATTCATTATGATGTTTTTTAAAAATAATTTTAAAATTAGTATTTATTAGCTGAATCCACAAGAATAGAATGTAATGTAGTGATGAATATTTATGAGCCCATGTAGGGAATGATTTGTGTATTTGAAATGGAATTAAGGGATTTCATTGGTTTAATATTTTAAAAGCAGTATAAATGCAATTAAGATAATTAATTGATTCATCTGATGAAGTCTGAATTGTGTGGATGAAAACGCATGGTTGTATTCAAGGCGTTCATGTGGTTGTTAATTTGTGCTGAATAAAGTGTAGATGTTATCCAGTTCGTGCCTGCAGTCTCTGTTATCACAGCAATTCTTCTGATTTTATTAGTGATTTTCGAGTGTTTCCACTTGGTTTGTTTATTACTTTTTACTGTGGAGAGATTATGGAGAGAGTTTCCCCGATGAACGTTAAGGGGCAGGACGAACTTTGCCAATCGCGCAACCTCATTGGCCAGTTAACTGACCTTATAGACTTGCTTACTCCGTTGTGCCATACCTTGGTGGGGTCAAATTCTAACATTTTGGAAGCTAAAGGAAGTGGAACCGAAAGGTGCTCTATGCATAAGCATAAAAGGAAAAGGAAGCTTATTGGCAGTCATTTAGAAGCCGGCGACCCGAATGAACTGAATGGTGGAACTTTTAACCCAGAGGACACACCAAGGATTTTGTGCAACAATGCTGGTGAAATATTGGGTGCTGAAACAATGGATGGGGCCCATACTGGTTCTTTTTCTAATCGACCGAATTTGCACTTGGTTAACTCAGGTTCTTTGTTTGATAAACAACATAAAGAGACTACTGAATGGCTTAAAGTTAACTATTGTTTTAAAATAGACAATGGAGCTCCTCAGGGACCTCCAAACACTGATTCTTTTTCTATAAAAATGGATACAATTTCTAAATTGATGTTGAAATATAGGACTCTATGTATAGAAAATGCATATCTTTTAGAGTGTATTAATAAGAATATTGTCCCAAAGGGACTTAGAGTGTACAAATATCCCAACAATGTGCAACTGGGCTCGGACTTCCTTAAGCAATTATTGGAAGTTTTTAATAATTGTGGATTAGATGTATTAAAATTAATTATTAAGGAGAATAATAGAAATCAGGATTTGTTACAGAAAGAAATTGATGAATTAGATAAACATATTAAGGAAGATTTAATTTTTAGTATAAGGGAAGAGATGGAAAAATATTATAAAATAAGAAATGAAATAGATATTAAATGCAATGGCTTAATTGATAGGAAAGTAAATAAATTAAAGAGAGATATACAGGAATATGAAAATAACATCAGTTATCCTAAACCACCTTTCTCCAATAGGGTTGGTTATGGATTGAACAAAAGGGTGAACAACAATAATTATGTTGAAAAAAGACTTGACACATGGAATAATGATGAGTATGACCTAGACTTCCCACCATTAGTTAGGGAAGAGAATACTATTTACAGGGAAGTCAATGGGAGGGGAAAGTTTCAAATGGGGGGGGTGGAGAGGGAGGGGGAGATATTAGATATATATACCCCTGTCCTTAGTCAATCCACCCCTCAACAAGAAATACTGGTAGAGGGATTTAGAAACACCTATGATGGTTTTTCCATATACAATTTTAGTAACATTCCATTGACTAAGGAACATTTCAGTGTTTTGAGTAACTGACTCAAATATATTCCATATGTTAAGGGTGACCTAACCAGGACTATTTTAGATATAAAAATGTTTTTCAGAAAAATTAATTTAGAAATGATATTTTCCAAAAATATAACAAATAACACTACTTATAATCATCAAGAATTAGTATGTAGATCTACATATAACCCTCCGATACACCCCCAATTAAAAAATGTTGAACTTATGCTAGAAAAAGAAGTGAGAAATATGGACAAGAAAGTTAAATACAAAGCAAATCTCAGTATAGATGAGAAAATAATTCTGGATAATATGACTATTAACCCCAGAATACGTGTTATGAAACCAGATAAAGGTGGGGGGATTGTGATTATGGATATAATACATTATGAGGGAAAAATAAACCAAATATTAAGGGATGAAAATAAATACAATTTGTTTCTAAAAATGAAGTGTTTTTGGCATATAATAAAATCGAAATAGCATTAAAAGATATGTTATACGAAGGTGTTATTGATAAAAAAATGTATGCCTATTTGAATGTAGAGAAACCCAAAATCCCTATTATTTTTGGAATACCCAAAATCCATGAAAATTCTGAAGACCCTCCACTTAGACCCATAGTATCTGCGGATGGCTCAAAAACATTGCCTTTAGCTAAATTTGTGGATACTAAGGTTAAACATATCTGGGTTAATAATAAAATAATATTAAAGGATTCCTGGGATTTATTAAGAGAAATTTTACCAGAATTATATTCTGACAACTTATTATTTGTTACTATTGACATTATTGATCTTTTTTCATGTATACCATATGAGATAGGTATGAAAATGTTTGAAGAGGTAGTTTTCCATGACAAAAATTTATCCCACAGGGAAAAGGTAGCGAGCACAGACCTCATGGATTTGGTCCTACAAAATATTTTTTTAGTTTTTAATGGTGAATTTTTTCAGCAAATTCAGGGAGTAGCCATGGGAGCTGCCTGTGCTCCTACATTTGCCAATATAATTTTGTCAAAGTGGGAGGAAACATTTATTTTACATTCAAAGTTCAATTCCTGTTGGACGCTATATCGCAGATTTCTAGACGATATAGTTATATTTTGGACAGGAAGTAACATAGAATTTGAGGAATTTATAGAATATATAAATAAAAGTACTAACTTTCTAAAATTTACCTATAATACGTCCTATGAAACTCTGCAATATCTAGATTTGGAAATTTATAAGTCTGACAATAATAAATTGGCAACTAGAATACATAGAAAGCCAGCCTTTTGTAATTCTTTCCTTCACTACAATAGTGCACATCCAGCACACTGTAAAAGGAATATAGTGAAGGGACAATATGTTAGAGGTAGCAGAATGACAAGTTTGGATAGTGACTTTATTAAAGAATGTAATTTACATGAAAATATGTTCATAGATAGGGGGTATCCTAGGGAATTTATTAATGTTATTAGAATGGAGGTAGAAAAGGGTAGAGAAAACAAATTTAAACCTATTAAAGGGGTTGTTAATATTCCTGATTCAATTCATAATTATAATGAGTGTAAAGAGATGTAGAAATAGGTGGATAAGGAGCAAAGGATACTATAATTGTGACACTAAGGGGTTAGTATACCTTGCCTTATGTGGACAATGTAATGCTTTTTATGTGGGGAAAACAGAGAGAACGCTAAAAAAAAGAATATATGAGCACATTTATGATATATCTAAAGGTAAAGAAACAAATGCATTATTTAAACATTCTAAAGTATGTGTAGGTTATAAATTCTTCTTTTTGGTTTTGGAACAGATTAAGAATGATATTAGGGGTGGCCCATGGGAAGAGAGAATAGAGTGTAAAGAATTATGGTGGCAAGTAACCCTGGAAGCAGGAAAATTTCCAGGGTTAAATGATTATCTTTCTATTTTGCCACTATTAAAGATAAGGGCTACAAAAATGTAAAGAACAGAAAAAATACTAGTGCAATATCTTTTTGTGTCAATAGATGGTGGTGTTTCCTCACATTTTGTATTGGTAAAGAAAGGAATTATTTTAACATTGCATTTGTAAGCACTTTATTTCTTAAAAGATTAGAATTTATATTACATTTTAATTAATATTTAGGATTGATGTTTTTAAAGTATTTATGGAATACAATTCATTATGATGTTTTTTAAAAATAATTTTAAAGTTAGTATTTATTAGCTGAATCTACAAGAATAGAATGTAATGTAGTGATGAATATTTATGAGCCCATGTAGGGAATGATTTGTGTATTTGAAATGGAATTAAGGGATTTCATTGGTTTAATATTTTAAAAGCAGTATAAATGCAATTAAGATAATTAATTGATTCATCTGATGAAGTCTGAATTGTGTGGACGAAAACGCATGGTTGTATTCAAGGCGTTCATGTGGTTGTTACTTTGTGCTGAATAAAGTGTAGATGTTATCCAGTTCGTGCCTGCAGTCTCCGTTATCACAGCATTTCTTCTGATTTTATTAGTGATTTTCGAGTGTTTCCACTTGGTTTGTTTATTACTTTTTACTGTGGAGAGATTATGGAGAGAGTATCCCCGATGAACATTAAGGGGCAGGACGAACTGGGCCAATTGCACAAGCTCATTGGCCAGTTAACTGAGCTTATAGACTTGCTTACTCCGTTGTGCCATACCTTGGTGGGGTCAAATTCTAACATTTTGGTAGCTAAAGGAAGCGGAACCGAAAGGTGCTCTATGCATAAGCATAAAAGGAAAAGGGAGCTTATTTGCAGTCATTCTGAAGCCGGTGACCCGAATGAACCAAATGGTGGAACTTTTAACCCAGAGGACACACCAAGGATTTTGTGCAACAACGCTGGTGAAATATTGGGTGCTGAAACAACGGATGGGGCCCATACTGGTTCTTTTTCTAATCGACCGAATTTGCACTTGGTTATCTCAGGTACTTTGTTTGATAAACAACATAAAGAGACTACTGAATGGCTTAAAGTTAACTATTGTTTTAAAATGGACAATGGCGCTCCTCAGGGACCTCCAAACACTGATTCTTTTTCTATAAAAATGGATAAAATTTCTAAATTGATGTTGAAATATAGGACTCTATGTATAGAAAATGCATATCTTTTACAGTGTATTAATAAGAATTTTGTCCCAAAGGGACTTAGAGTGTACAAATATCCCAACAATGTGCAATTGGGCTCGGACTTCCATAAGCAATTATTGCAAGTTTTTAATAATTGTGGATTAGATGTATTAAAATTAATTATTAAGGAGAATAATAGAAATCAGGATTTGTTACAGAAAGAAATTGATGAATTAGATAAACATATTAAGGAAGATTTAATTTTTAGTATAAGGGAAGAGAGGAAAAAATATTATAAAATAAGAAATGAAATAGATATTAAATACAATGGCTTAATTGATAGGAAAGTAAATAAATTAAAGAGAGATATACAAGAATATGAAAATAACATGAGTTATCCTAAACCACCTTTTTCCAATAGGGTTGGTTATGGATTGAACAAAAGGGTGAACAACAATAATTATGTTGAAAAAAGACTTGACACATGGAATAATGATGAGTATGACCTAGACTTCCCACCATTAGTTAGGGAAGAGAACACTATTTACAGGGAAGTCAATGGGAGGGGAAATTTTCAAATGAGGGGGGGGGATATTAGATATATATACCGCTGTCCCTAGTCAATCCACCCTTCAACAAGAAATATTGGTAGAGGGATTTAGAAACACCTACAATGGTTTTTCCATATACAATTTTAGTAACATTCCATTGACTAAGGAACATTTCAGTCTTTTGAGTAAGGGACTCAAATATATTCCATATGTTAAGGGTGACCTAACCAGGACTATTTTAGATATAAAAATGTTTTTAAGAAAAATTAATTTAGAAATGATATTTTCAAAAAATATAACAAATACTACTTATAATCATCAAGAATTAGTATGTAGATCTACATATAACCCACCGATACACCACCAATTAAAAAATTTTGAACTTATGTTAGAAAAAGAAGTGAGAAATATGGACAAGAAAGTTAAATACAAAGCAAATCTCAGTATAGATGAGAAAATAATTCTGGATAATATGACTATTAACCCCAGAATACGTGTTATGAAACCAGATAAAGGTGGGGGGATTGTGATTATGGATATAATACATTATGAGGGAAAAATGAACCAAATATTAAGGGATGAAAATAAATACAATTGTGTTTCTAAAAATGAAGTGTTTTTGGCATATAATAAAATCGAAATAACATTAAAAGATATGTTATACGAAGGTGTTATTGATAAAAAAATATATGCCTATTTGAAAGTAGAGAAACCCAAAATCCCTGTTATCTTTGGAATACCCAGAATCCATAAAAATTCTGAAGACCCCCCCACTTAGACCCATAGTATCTGTGGATGGCTCAAAAACATTGCCTTTAGCTAAATTTGTGGATACTAAGGTTAAACATATCTGGGTTAATAATAAAATAATATTAAAGGATTCCTGGGATTTATTAAGAGAAATTTCACCAGAATTATATTCTGACAACTTATTATTTGTTACTATTGACATTATTGATCTTTTTTCATGTATACCATATGAGATAGGTATGAAAATGTTTGAAGAGGTAGCTTTCCATGACAAAAATTTATCCCACAGGGAAAAGGTAGCAAGTACAGGCCTCATGGATTTGGTCCTACAAAATAATTTTTTAGTTTTTAATGGTGAATTTTTTCAGCAAATTCAGGGGGTAGCCATGGGAGCTGCCTGTGCTCCTACATTTGCCAATATAATTTTGTCAAAGTGGGAGGAAACATTTATTTTACATTCAAAGTTCAATTCCTGTTGGACGCTATATCGCAGATTTCTAGATGATATAATTATATTTTGGACAGGAAGTAACATAGAATTTGAGGAATTTATAGAATATATAAATAAAAGTACTAACTTTCTAAAATTTACCTATAATACGTCCTATGAAACTCTGCAATATCTAGATTTGGAAATTTATAAGTCTGACAATAATAAATTGGAAACTAGAATACATAGAAAGCCAGCCTTTTGTAATTCTTTCCTTCACTACAATAGTGCACATCCAGCACACTGTAAAAGGAATATAGTGAAGGGACAATATGTTAGAGGTAGCAGAATGACAAGTTTGGATAGTGACTTTATTAAAGAATGTAATTTCCATGAAAATATGTTCATAGATAGGGGGTATCCTAGGGAATTCATTAATGTTATTAGAATGGAGGTAGAAAAGGGTAGAGAAAACAAATTTAAACCTATTAAAGGGGTTGTTATTATTCCTGATTCAATACATAATTATAATGAGTGTAAAGAGATGTAGACATAGGTGGATAAGGAGCAAAGGATACTATAATTGTGACAGTAAGGGGTTAGTATACCTTGCCTTATGTGGACAATGTAATGCTTTTTATGTGGGGAAAACTGAGAGAACACTAAAAAGAAGAATATATGAACACATTTATGATATATCTAAAGGTAAAGAAACAAATGCATTATTTAAACATTCTAAAGTATGTGTAGGTTATAAATTCTTCTTATTGGTTTTGGAACAGATTAAGAATTATATTAGGGGTGGCCCATGGGAAGAGAGAATAGAGTGTAAAGAATTATGGTGGCAAGTAACCCTGGAAGCAGGAAAATTCCCAGGGTTAAATTATTATCTTTCTATTTTGCCACTATTAAAGATAAGGGCTACAAAAATGTAAAGAAGAGAAAAAATACTAGTGCAATATCTTTTTGTGACAATAGATGGGGCTGTTTCCTCACATTTTGTATTGGTAAAGCAAGGAATTATTTTAACATTGCATTTGTAAGCACTTTATTTCTTAAAAGATTAGAATTTATATTATATTTTAATTAATATTTAGGATTGATGTTTTTAAAGTATTTATGGAATAAAATTCATTATGATGTTTTTTAAAAATAATTTTAAAGTTAGTATTTATTAGCTGAATCCGCAAGAATAGAATGTAATGTAGTGATGAATATTTATGAGCCCATGTAGGGAATGATTTGTGTATTTGAAATGGAATTAAGGGATTTCATTGGTTTAATATTTTAAAAGCAGTATAAATGCAATTAAGATAATTAATTGATTCATCTGATGAAGTCTGAATTGTGTGGACGAAAACGCATGGTTGTATTCAAGGCGTTCATGTGGTTGTTACTTTGTGCTGAATAAAGTGTAGATGTTATCCAGTTTGTGCCTGCAGTCTCCGTTATCATAGCATTTCTTCTGATTTTATTAGTGTTGCTGTGTCAAGCTTGAGTGGTAATCTCTAATGTCCATTGCAGCTGTTCTGCACTTTTCCTCCATACTATCATTTGCCTTCAGTTTTCCTTAAAATTTGTCACATACTAACTTGAACTACCTTGTTTTTTCTCTTACGTGTTACTTCCCAAATTATTTTATGTATGACATTCTGAAATTCTGGCTATAAAAGCAGATTATTAGCCACACTAAGTCAACTTTGCCAGAAGCAGAAGCTTCATATCCTTAAAATGCCCCCACCCCTCCCCAGGATGCTGTGATTCCTTATGACTTTTATTTTCCCAAGGCCCAGACTACTTAGACAATGAAGAAAACAGATCCTAGGTTTCTTCTGGGCACCAATTAATCAATAATCCAGTTTCACTATTCAGGACATTATGCTTTAATAACCAATGTGTCAGTCCTTGTCCTCTGTTTGGACCATAACTTTAAATATTCCTAGAAACTAACCAAAAAAAAAAAACATATTCTCTTCCAAAGTCCCTTCCACCCAAGTTTAGGAGTCTTTACAATATTATGCACTAATTATTGTCAGAGGTATACCATTCAAGCCAGTGAAGACCATTTTCCCTAGAAGGACTCTTCTGATTTGTTGTGTGTGTCAGTAAAATCCATACTTGGAATACTATTTATAATTCTATTTTGAAGTTTCTCATTTTTTCTACTGACGTCCCCAAACTTTAAATCCATAGATGTATTGAGGCATTTCTTGTAATTTCTGCATAATATTTTACTGCTGATAAAGTAATGTCTTTTACCTCTGTCAATTTGAAATGTTTGCTCTTATTAATACTTGTTTACATCTTAACAAAAAAGTTTTGCACATCAAAAAAGTTAAGGCTAAGTCCAGGCCCAGGCCCTCTAGATTCAATATTCAAACATAGTTATCCACATTTCTGAGATTGCATCATTTTGGGTCTAATCCACTTTATATGACTTTTTCACATTTAAAAGGGTGCTAGCAGACATTAGCAGTCAGCTGATCACTAAATTCTTAGTGACTAAGAAACAAGCATTTTGCAAAAATCTTTTAGCATGGAATAAGCAATAAACTTGTATCCTCTTTGTCAGTCATCTACATCACAATACCAGATGTTTTCTCAGTGTTCCTTGTACTAATCATGTTATGCACCTGTGGCCTTTCACAAAATGTGTCCTAATGCATTTCCATGTTCTCTGAGATATCCTACTAAAATGTAAGTTATATGGCTACATATACTTGTGGAAATTTCAGGCATTCATTGTATTAGTCAAATTTGTTGCTCTGTTAAAGACCTGTCATGTAAGAGCCTTTGAGGTCAATATTTTATTTCAGGATACTGATTAACCTCTAGTAGACCATTATCAACATTCCTACCATTGTATGATGCTTAATAGTTATGTGAATTCTTGAAAAATGCTCAAAAATGCATTACCAAGAAGCATAAGGTCAGACTGATATTTGGGAAAGCAACAGCTTATAGCAGAAGGAAAACAATGAACTCTAAAGCAGAAATTTTAATATCCAAGCAATGATCACCCTCCAAGTGAGCCAATAGGTAAAGTAGCATGTGAAATACTAGAATGGATTTAGCTAGAGGTTTGTTTACAATTGTGATAAGTCAATGATCTGTATTTTAACCTGTGTAACCTAGTATAATTTTTCCTATTGCAGAAACATTAACATGAATGAATGAATGAATGAATGAATGAATGAATGTGCCTCTTTCTGTTCTATAACTGACATGATCTTAGTTGTTACAGCAGTTCAAAGCTGTTTGGGGCTCTGCATCCCACCCCAATTTCTCTTGTTTATCCTGTCTTCTGCATTCACATCTTCTCTGTTGTGTGTGTAAACACAATAAATTAAAAGAAGAAATTCAGCATTTTCCCCAGATGTTTGGCTACAGGGTATCAATAGTGTTATTTGGTCATTCACAAACTGATGTTTCTATATGATCACTGCAGGAAGCAACACAGAACAAATGCTGTGTAGAAGACAAGGGATAATTCACAGAGAAATATCAGTGAAAATGAAGACAATATCAGCACATTGGAGGACATCCTATCCTGGTTATCTGATAATGTACACACAAAGACAATTATACTAGGTGATGTTAACATCAACTGGTCAAGTCTCACCGATGAAATAACAACTTCTAGCATACACCTGTACAGTTTCTTCCATCTTATCAGTGATCCTGCCAGAATCAACCTGAAAAATGGTAAAACTATCACTCCTGGACTGGTTATCAACAAGTCACCCTAACAATATAAGCTCCATTGGCACCTTAGTTAGCACACTTAGTGACCACTTGCCCATATATGTCCCAAGACAATGCCATATTTCAATCTCACAATTTAAACATCCTAAAAATCTTGCCACTAGATGATGCTGTGGTCTATTTTAATAAGATATGTGTGGAACTTCTAAACAGCACTCTCCCTCCCTCCAAGGCTTAAAAGAGGGCAAAACAACCCTGCTCCTTGGCTCACTCCTACTAGCAGGAAATTAAAGAAAAATAGACATAAAGCATGGAAGGCATGGCTCTATAATAAAACATAAAACAATCTTCAACGATATAAATACATACAAAAAAAAGCAAAATGCCAGATGAAACTTAACAAGAAATTTCATTACTCCAATTTGCAGACTAGATTCTACAGAAATTTCAGACAGTTCTGGGTCACTGTATCTAAAATACTACACCCTGGCTCAAATGAACAACCAACCCCCAACCCACATTCCTCCCTGGAAGAAACAGCTAACACTTTTAATGAACACTTTGCAGCATCGCTAAAATGCTTCATATTACAACTCAAAACATGTCGACCTCCTGTAATAACCTGACCGCACTGCACCCATGACCGCGCTGCACCCATTCTCAGGCAGTTCCATTAATATCACCCTTTCTCCTTTCAACCAGAATCCACAACAACAATTAAGAAATACCTCAACAAATTCATTTGAGTACTTTAGATCCAGATGGAAACCCTGGTGTTTTCTTAAAAATAGCAGCCAGCTCAATCTCCTTTTTAGTATCAATCTCATAAATAGGTCTGTTCAGGAATCACATGTCCCAGCCTTATGGAAAAAAAATGTCACATCAACCCACCTCACAATGGAGGAAACTCCAATAATATATCCAAATTTAGACACATTGCCATTCTCTCCCCTCTTTCAAAAATCCTAGAAAATGCATTCATAATTAATTTTTACAAACAATCTCCTTACTCCCACATAACATGGGTTCAGTCCAGATCATAGCACTACCACAACTATCTTAAATGTCACTATTAACCTAGCCAGTGACTACGACCAATTGGCTTATGCCATATTTCTGGATCTGTCCAAGATCTTTGATACTTTCCCATATTGTTCTTCTAAAACAACTCTCTTCACTTGACCTATCAAACACCTCCACCTACTCATTCTCCATCTACCTTTCCAATAGACTGCAGGCTGTTAAATGGATTAATTCTTCCTCATCCATCCAAGGTTCCATACTGGGGCCATTGCTTTTCAACATATTTATCAACAACCTACACTCTTCCAAATGTCAAGCAGGGCTTTGATTTTAATAAATATGCTTTCAGAATGGAAATAAAATTAAAAAAAAGAAGTTCAGAGAGAACTGCAGCAAGGTGTACTAAAGTGAAAGTCTAACAGAAGTGAACAGCAGGCCATTGACAATCTAAGTCTAGAAAGAATCAGAGCATTAGACAAAATGTAATGACAAGCAGAGAGGACTGCATCCCAGCACAGTTGGCAACATGAAAGTAAACATTGATAATAATGAGTAGCCAAATACAGGAGCTTTAGGTGAGCATGTGACTGCATGTGTGTCTAATCGGGTGATGATAAAAATTGTACCATGGAGCATGTCTGTATGAAATATTGGTGAGGAATTAATGCTACGGAACAGAAAAACCTAAGGAAGTGATAGTGATGGGTGAGGGCAGGTGACAAGCTTGAAAGGGGGAAACAGAGTGCATATTTCTGTGAACACAGGAGAGATGTTTAAAGAATGGTAATCATGTGGTAAGTAAGTAATGCAATCTGATTACATACAAAATATTGTGAAGAAGGCTTTACAGCAATGTTAAAGATGGGCTGAACATTAGTACTGTGTCAGGCAGCAAAATTATCTACTCTAAAGTATGAAGCAACTGCCTGAGATGGAAGTGTATGTATCTTAAAGACTCCTAATTATATGATTTTAATGAATTTTTACAGTCATACACAGGTTAGTTTTGAGAAGACACAACACGAGTAACTAGTATATCTGATATATACATGTAGAATGTAAATACGAATATAACATTTTTTCAAGCCAAAAAGTGACATCAGCTTTCGTGAGTGATGTACCCATTCATAAAGATTGCATAATTTCTTATGTGTTGCCAGTTTCAAAATATGTCAAAACACAAGTTTCAGTATTCCATATTCCGTCACAATTAATTATGTCACCCTATTCCTCCTATAGACATATTGGAAACTTGACTTGAAGTCATCCAAGCTGGTTCACAAAATACATTGGATCCTTCACCTTAGAAGCCTCTTATGGAGCAATATCCCTTCCTTTCATTACATCCTAACTATCTTCTGCTCTGATATGCCTTTATTTCCCTCAGTTATCCTATGTAACACCATAAACAGTCAGCCGCATTCACTTGGTCAGAACACAACTCCAACCCCGTAACCTTCTCTTGCTAGAAATCTTTCACCTCCATATTGTCATCTCATCCCTAAATATCCAAGCTAGTAAGAGTGAAACATGTGAATTTATTGGTAGGGTGTGCTAAAACAAGAGAGTAACCACGTCTGCAATGAATATAAGACAAAAAAGATAGGGTTCCCTGAATCCTTGTTGTATGGGATGTACTCCCCCCCTCTAAAATGTGTTTACCAAATAAACACAGGTTTCCTCCTAACTTCCCCCTCCACCTCCTCAGAACCCTGATCCCCTTGTACCTAATACTGCCACTGCTCCAGGTTGCCAGTATTTTGCACCCATTCCATATCCACTTTCACCCATTACATGGCCATTGTACTCATTCAGCCACAATGCTTCTATTTATCTCTGCCATCATTCTGCATTCTGTAGCAGACCTCCCCCCAACCATCCTGCCTCTATCACTCTCACTGTACTATATAAACAAGAGTAGTTATCCATAGGTTCATAGGTTGGTACCAGGCTATCGGCTCTAGGGCCTATACAAGCCTATCCATAACAATTCCCTGGCTATTTCTTCCTGTCAGCCACCCTGCAAAAAATGCATTTGTTAGAGACAGACCACCTGCAAAATTTCCAGCCCAACACCTTCTCCAACTTATTTGGCAACCCCACCACTTGTTCCTCTCTACCCCCCCCCCCCACCACCACACATACACACATTTTCAGCAGCAGTCATTCTCCTACCATCATCTTCTAAACAGTTTGGAACTAGTAATGGAACAGCCTGCATTGCTCCTCATAAATTGACCCCTCCACACACTCTGATGGATCTCCTGCATATCCACAAAAGAAACAGCACCAGAATTACCTATTCTAAAGAATTAAACCTTGTATGTGATATAAACAGGACCTGTTGGAGAAACAGGTATGTATCCCAGAGACTACCCCATCTCTGGAATAGGCTCTCCATCCATGTGACACAGAGGTCCTCCATAACCCAATTCAAGTGTAAATTGGACAAGTGGATGGGGAACAGGAAATTCATCCCTGGTTTGGTGCCTGTGTTTCAAAAGGACATAGGTAACCTGTAAATGGTTCATCTCCCAGGCCTTTGCTTGTAAATGTTTCATCTCTCAAGCCCCTGTTTACACTTATCAAGAGTATCAGAAGGTGTCAGATATTTGGGATGCATTGCTAGGCTTAAAAAGTCTCTTGTGGTCATTAACATCTATGAACCTAATCCACAGATATACTCACACAGCTTCTTTACCTCTTTTCATACCTTATCATCTTCCCATTCCTTCCAATCCTATGTCAAGTTCTTCCCCAGTTTCTGGACTGCCTCCTTAATACACTCACTACTTCACTGGTTCAGTCTCAAGTAAGGCCAATGCTTCATTCTGAATTTCTCCATATTACTTCCTTTCTCCCTAAACTAGAATGCTGTATCATTGTCTTTTTTCATGATTACCTTTTCACAGCCCCTAATTAACTTTATGCCTATTTGTAACATCTTCAATCTTTTTTTCATCTTTTCTTCCTCTCTCATCTGTCAGACCTGATACGTTGTACAGATTTCTACTTTTTACATTTCAAATATCACTCTCATCCTTGTCCTAAACCTATCTGACTAATCCAGCTTTATATTTTCACCTTCCATATTAACTGGTCTTACAACATCCTTTCACTCCTGTCCAGAATTTCCATCTTGAGTTCTTACTATGCATAATCATTATTTGCCCAGCTCCTGTATGACATATGAGAGTAGTTCAGCCTATTAACTCTTTG
>NC_056735.1:1400963451-1401030951 GCF_019279795.1 Protopterus annectens
ATTATTTACAGCAAACCACTCCTCTCCATTTTAGTGACTGCAGTCTTCAATGATTTGCTACAACACCACACATTTTGTGAGGCACAGATCAAAATATGTCAGATTCAGAGATGTTTTGTGAAATCAGGTACAGTTTCAACTGTTTTTCACACATACAGTTACCAGTAAATAAATATTCCAATGTACACTAGCCCTGTAAAGCCAGACTTTAAAATGATCAAACAAGAGTATGTTACTTTTATCCACAACCCCCCCCCCCCCTTTTAGTGGTTGTAATCCTCTGTGATTTGCAGTAAATCAAAAATGTTGTTAGAAACATACAAAACACAAGGCAAAATCAAGAGTGGTTTGCAAAAGAGTCCGTAGTCTCTGGCACAGCAGTTATTATGTGAAGCAAGACGTTTCCTCCCAATTTATACCCACAAACATTTCTGAAAAGCATCCAGGACAAACTCTTCACCTCTATTTTATTATGTATTACATTTACTGACTGTAACTGTCTAGCTGGAATGCTTCACTTTTAGTGGGATGCCAGAAGAAAAAACTCCTAAACACAATACAATCATGCTAAATTACTATTGCAATAAAAAATATCAAAGATGTTATGTGCAGTCACTGTAAATACATAGTGAAGTCAGCACTGAAGTTAGTTCACTTCTAGTAAGCATACATCTGTTTACTGCAAAGAACAATTCAAGCATGTCAATATTTCTAACAATTTAACAAAAATAGCTTCAGTGTTATGACAAAAATATAATCATTTTGCAGGATATAAGTAATGACAACAACATAGCGAATTAAGTGCTAAATACAATTTCCCCAACAGATTTCATGTACAAAGAACACTCCCTTTTGTCCCAGTCCCCTTCAATAAAACACATCACACCAAATGACTTTTGACAACCTTTATTAACTTCTAACATACCTTTACTGCATCATATTAACTGTTAATCATAACATGAATAACTTTGTAACCACCAGATCTAAAATCCTTGTACCATGCATCAAGACAGCATACCCCTTCACCCTGCCCGAATAAGGAGTGTCGATACCACCGCTCACTTATTCTTATTAATTAAAGCAGTGTCTTACCACTTGCTTTCATCCCCCAAACTCCTTGCACCAACACCCAACACCAAGAGGGGGAACAGAAGATGGGCAAGCCTGCCACTCTTGTCTACCCATCATCCTGACCACATGCTGTTCCCCCTATCGTAAGAAAGAACTTTCAGTAAACCATCCAAAAAAAACCTTAAATGTATGTTAAGCAGATCTAAAACAAACTCATTCAGATGTACGCCATCAGTTCTAAAATAAACTAGGTCCCTATCATCAAAATCCCTATGTCCAATCATATGCATACCCAAAACAACCAACTGCCACTCCAGCCTACAATTATTAAACCTCCAAGCCTCCTCCAATGCCATAAAACTAGCTGCACTCTTCCAACACAAATGCAGTACTATCTCAGACCATACTTTGCACATGCCTGAGAATAACGTTTTTAACATAACCAAATCCTCCCTTATCCTATATACCAGCTGCTTCTTGGGAATTATTGCCAAGTGATTACCAGCTAAATGTACCACTAATAATTGAGGAAATCCCATTCATGACAGTATAAATACAACTTCATCTATAAGTTGTTTCCATTTAAGACCTCTAACACCATGCCACCTAGCTGTCCAGCCAAATCGACACAAACCCAGCTCCTTACCATCCATCGTAACAGCAGCCCTCTACACCACCCAAAGAATATATGAATGGCCCAGGATGCAAATCTCTCTTCCTAAAAAAATAAATAAATAATAATAATAATAATTTAATTTAATTAAATGAATTACCTAATATAATCTACAAAGGCATTTGAAGACCACTGACCCACTCTCTGAATGACTTCAACTGATCTACTTTCCCTTGATAAATCCAAAGCACTACTAATAAGAAAAGAATGAGTGGAAAATCTCTCACCTGGAAAACCCATACAATGGAAAGCCCTTCTTATTACATATACAAACTGATAACCTGTTACCACCTTACCCACTATCAACTGGAAAACCAAATCATGAGGGTTCCCCACAGGAGTCCACATCATTCTCGCAGCCCAACCCACTGGGCAAAGCCCATCACTCCTATCTTTCCGAAGAACTATTTGCGTGCCCTTCCCCAACTAATCTGTTTTAGACCTATGCAACCAAATGTGCACTGACACTGATAAAAACCAGGACATCTCTCCAAACTAATGACCCTAACAGCTCTGACACCCAGAATGCTCCAAAATACATCCATAAACTCAACGTAAGCCACAAAATATAATCCACCTAGATCCTAACCACTAAAATTAAACCCATCAATAAGACTTTCAAAACCTGTCTTGTCAATAGCCAACACATATCCATATTCACACCAACCACTCTACCCCATCATCTCAACAGGACTTACTGAAATCATGCATCCCAGCCACCTGCACAAATATACTAATTGCTGTCAGGTCCACCTTAACTGACTGCACCACCTTACCTAGCCCCCAGGTCTAAGCCAAGTATCCAAATAATAGTTCTTCTGACCAAACCCCTTGATCCTCAGGCAACTGTAAAATACATTTATAAAAATCATATAATGCACTTCCATATGCTCTCCTGGTTGATACTTCCCAAGATTGCTGCACCAACCACCTGGCTACCTCCGCCCAAGATGCTACACCTCATCTGGCAACACCATCGGCTCTTCCTCTGCTCCCCCCTGGAACCAACTGTGGAAAAATGGAAAACTGAAATTGAGGCAAACTGTCAGCTATTTCATTCCTAATCCCTGCCACATGCACACCTGTGAAAGAAAAATTTATTAACAAACTCTGCAAAAACAACTTATGCAAAACTAACAGCAATTCAGATCTCAATGTCTTTGCTTGTAAAACTTGTACCACCGTCATATTGTCCAAGTAAAAAATTACCCTCTATCCCCTCAATCGCTCCTGTCCAACTACCAGTGCAAACCAGATTGCCATTAGTTCCAAAAAGGCAACATCCCTTTTCCACTCATCTCTACAACCTACCGGCCAATGAGCCGAAAACCATTCCCCACCAAAAAACGAACCCATTCTGATACTACCAGCTGCATCTGTAAATAACTGCTGTTCCTCTTGACCAGTCCAATCCATCTGCCAAAAGTAAATACCATTAAGTCGCTCCAGAAAGGACTATCAAAGTACCAAATTGGCCCATACCAACTCGCTAATCCTGACCCAATCGTGGCCTTCTTAACGTGGAAAGCCACTGACCTACAAAAAGTACTCCCTGGATAAATTGCCTGACATGCAAAATTTAAAAGCCCTAAAAGCTCCATAACCTCCCTAATCCACGTCATATCCTTGCACACCACCCACCTAATCTTCTCCTTCAAACAGGCTATTTTATCAGCTGGTAAGCAAAACAATCCATGTTCTGCATCCACCAATAAACTCCAGAAATCTAATTCCTTAGCTGGGCCTTCCAACTTCGGCCTAGCTAATAGGACCCCCAACTCATCATACATCCCCAAAAACTCTTGCCAACATTGCAGCACACTCCCAAATCCCTCACATACTATCAAGAAATCATTGAGATAATGCAACATTCTCTACGTATCCACCCACTGCTGCCAAACCCAATGAAGTACAGTGCTAAACTTCTCAAAAGTAGATCAGGCTACCAAGCATCCCATTGGCAAGGCTATATCAAAATAAAATTTGTTCCCAACTACCATACCTAATAACGACCACTCCTCCTCCTATACTAGCAAAAGGTGAAATGCAGATTCAGTTTCCACCTTCACCAACTATGGATCCTTAAGCCCCCGATGAACCTTCATGGCATCATCAAAAGATGCATAACTGACCTGGGCATCCTCTATAGAAATAATGTCATTACTGGAGCTCCCTTCTGGTTGCAACAAATAGTGAATCAGCTGGAACTTACCGGCCATTTTCTGAGTAGCCAGACCTAATCATGAAACCTTAAATTTGTCAAAGGGGGGCTGTCAAAAGTTCCCAACAACCTACCCATCTGACATTCCTTCTCTACCAAACTGTCCACTATATCATCCTTCCCCCATACAGATCACAGATTCTTACAGACTACCCCATCCCCCACCACCCTTGATTTAACAGAAAACACCAGAGAAGGGCCCTCAACTATTTGTTCCTTAAGAGAAGAATGCTGAAATTGCTGGAGGATACAACACAATACTTGCACCTTAATGGAAGAATGTGTCCCCTGGCCATCCCCTTGCCCCCCAAAAGGACACCCATCCCTGTAATCCTCAAAAATTCCCCCTATCTCAGAAATTCTGAATCCCCTGACCAGAAGAAGGTAAAACATCCACATAAGTGGAAAGTAAGCTCGGAGTCACCAAATTAACCTCCCGCTGACCACACTGTACCACTGGATGACTTCCTGCACACTTTAAACAAACATTCAAGAACTTACACCCTACCACAAGCAACATCTCACATTAAAAGCCCAAAGTACTCCCCCCCCCCATCTCTCCATACCCTTACCCCTCTACTAACTGCCACAAAACTACCCCTCATCATGGCTAAGCATATGTCCGGATGTCTAACCTCCCAGTGGAGAGAGTGATCAACTGCTTTTCACTTCCAAAACCTCAGGTCATACTTCAACCAAGATGTCCCTACCCACAAACACTGAGCCTCCCAAATCATAAGAAAGTAGGCCAAGAGTGGTAAAGCCAAAGAAATATCCTTCTCCAGCCAAACTGTCGTGTAGTACACGAAACCTACCACCCAATTATCTCAAGTCCAAGGTCACACCCTACTTGCTCTCCTCCTCCCCAAAGCAGCTAAAGCTGCCAAAAGGTCCTTGCTATTCACCTTTTTTGACTCCACCAATTGCTGAACCCCTTCTGCTTCAATTAATTCAAAGACATCAATATATTCCCCCCTCCGAATCTTCTCCTTAACTGAGGATGGAATGTGAGGGGTCAGAAAAACTGTCCCTGCCCCTTGCTCCAAAGCCAGTGTAGCTATCCAATCACCCAGCCATATGCCAAAATCCGACCCAGCTTCAGAGAACAGTCCCAATCCTCCCACATATGACCCCAAGCTCCCCATACACAGCCCTACATTATCCTCCCCACTGACTGCTTCATTCTGTCCCTGCTCCTGACACCTCTGCATATCCCCCATAGATCCTACAGCTTCACCCGATCCCCAATACACCTTGTCTCCAGCTATCCCACCATTAGTCCCCACACACTCTGAACCTGCCTTTTTTTAATTGGACTCCTCCCAGCAGTATATTACTACCTGTTGCACTCCAGCAACAGGAAGATCAACTGCAACCACATCTCTTGACTGTCATGCCCATTTCCCTCGAGCCACTGACCTGGCCTTCTCTGCCGGACGTTGTCTCTTCAGACTGGTCTCACCCAATTCATCTACCATCCCAGACTCAGCATTAGGCACCAACGGGAACAAATCTTCCACCTGGAACACAATGGCCTCCCACATCTGCCACAAACTATGCATATTCACCATCTGCAACAAAGAAGAGACACATTAAGACTTCAGGATTACCCCATGATAGAGACAAACCCCCCCTCCGGTGGCTGTAACCTTCTCCCTCAGTAATCACCTTTACCAATATGCTAACCTCCCCTCTCCATTCGATCCACCTACTGACTAAGCTTCCTGCCCATACCTCACAACTGTCCAACCTCCACAAAATGTCCAGGTGCCTTACCCATACTCTTCAGTCTATTCCTCCTACAATTTTGTTTCCCTCTTTGTGTTTTTTTTTTTTAATTATTAGAATGACGTCAGGAGTACAGCAACTAAATAATAACATCCACCTGAACCTCAGACCTCACATTGCCCAGAAACTGCTTGCCAACCCAACACCCACAATTCAAGCGCTCACCAATCTAAAAGAGCAATGTTCAAAATGTGTCCTTATCTGAGCTCTCCTACTGCTGCTTTCCCATTCTTCCCCTGTTCCCTATTATTTGTTGCATACCTCTCACCCTCTTATAACAGAAGTCTGGACCAAGCCATAAATAAAAGTGTGACAAAGGCCCAATAAAATAGGAACAATTTTTAAACATTGCTCCCACAAACTTTGTTTCTAAAACCCCGGAATAGACAGCAAATGCTGCCTTAGTATGAGTTCCCCAAAGGGCATGAAATCTGAAACTCAAATGTCTGTCATTAGTTCCAACTTCAAGCTTTAATAGTTCACCACGAATTTGACATAAAAATCACAATTTTTTGAAAAACGGACCAAAACATGAAGCAAAAATCCAGACACTCTGTGAAAATCCATACTGTTGAGAGGTATGGTGTGTCTTTTTTTACTTTTAGTACAACTCCACAGATGCTCTACCTAGCATCTGTGTGGTAAAGAGGGAACTCAAAAAGTGAGCCTATCCCCCATGACCATTAAGGCCTCACTGCGCATGTGCAGGAATGGCCGTTATCTGTGGATGGCTCCCGACTCTGCACCACATACTTTAATTCAGGGGCCACTCCAAGCAGCAAATCAACCATTCCACTGTTCCACTCCCACCAATGAACCAGTCAAGCCCTACCTCAATAAAAAACACACACACCACCTCCAAACAAATGCCTGGGAAACAGCCGACACCAACAAGGGGACCAAGTCCACAGCCAAATCCTCTCAACCGACACAGAGCCTGATATCTCAAAACTACAATTACCAAACAATTTGTGAAAATGTAGCCTCTGTTTATAACGTCCAGGATCCATTTGTCTGTTGTGACTTGGGTTTGTTTCCTGTATTGTTGTGCACTGTCTTCGCCACCTCTTGGTGCTGGAGTTTGCCATTGCCGCCTCTATAAGATCCTTGTGTGATGTCCTGCCCCTTGTGTGCCTGTATCTCTTTCTTTGGGGGCTTGTCCGTGGCTGGTGTTCTGCACTGTGCATCATATCCTGCAACTCCTTCAAATCTGGTTGTTCAGGTTGAGACATGATAACAGAAACTGCTGATATTTAAGCATATGAAACTGACGAATCGATTAAGGCAAGCCTCGATAAACACATCATCAAGTGTCCAAGAGACAGATCTGTGTGTTGAGGTAACAAAAAAAATTCCCAGTCTTTCTTGGAATCAAAAAAGTCTTGCTGGCCTTCCCATGGAAAGTGTTCCCTCAAGGTGCAAGGTTTGCATCAGAATCTTCAAAAGGGGTGAGAGTGTTGTTCTACATCAGAATGTTCTGAAAAAAAAAAAGCCCTGATCAGACTGATAAGAGTAATTAAATCCTCAGCCATTTTAAGCATCTGCCTTTTAGGCATGGGGCCTGGAGATGGGCCCTGTGCAACAGGCCTTCTGGGGATGCCCTGCTGGATTTGGACTAAAAAGGCCTTATGGGAAAGGAAGATGAGGGGTCACAAGACACCATGGTCCACAGTGGCTTCGGTGGTGTAGTCTCTGGGTATGGGCGTACTACCGGTCTCAGTTACATCCAGTAATTCTCCTCACCAGGAACTCTCCTCATATTATAGCCCTGCCTAACAAAACAAGGTGGAAAGCAAGGTATTCAATACCCAATACTGCACTAAAACTCAAACAAGAAGTCAATAATTCGCAGACAAACTTTTGGGACTTCCATTCAAAATGTAATAATGTGGGGATAACTTTGTCTAATATTGATAGTATCATTTTTATTACTGTTAATATAAAAGATCTATTTACTAGTATCCCACAAGATGTGGGAATTGAGTGTTTTACAGAGTTTTATACTGATATTATCCTAGTAGGTCAACAGAAAGTTAATACTCCGTCACATCTATTAGAAATGGTGTTATGTAATAATTACATCTTCTATGATGGACATTACTTCAAAAATTAAAGGAGTAGCAATGGGGTCCCCTGTGTGTCCCCTGTATGTTAATGTTGTCATGACCGTCTGGGAAAAAAATTTATTTCCATCTGAATTTATGTCTTATGTCAAGTTATATACACACTTCTTGGACGACCTATTTTTTATGTGGGAAGGTCTTATAGAATTACTAGGTGAATTTATACATTATTTGACTGGGACCACCGATTTCTTGGAATTTTCACATGAAATTGGAATAGATAAAATATCATATTTAGATGTATTATTATCAAAGGACTATGAGGGGTGTCATTTACAATCTAGCATTTTCAAAAAGGAACATATTCAAATAAGTTCCTACATTATTCTAGTAACTACCCATATCATGTTAAAAAAGCAGTAATAAAAGGTCAGATGGTACACGCGGCAAGGATGGTAACAAAATTAGATGAGTATAAGGCTGAATGTAAATTAATAGGTGATATGTTTATTAACAGAAATTACCCAAAAATGTTGGTGAATGCAATACTCCAAAAAGTGATGAATAAAAGGACCACTGGAATATATAAACCTCTACGTAGATATGGGGTAGAAATGCAATATGTCAGCCATGAAGAGGAGGTGAATACTTGTGCAAATAATGAGGGTTTACAACAGTCAAGTGCGACTGAGGCAAGTTATCCACAAGAAAAACTGAGCTTTATTACAACATACAGGAATGATAGTGAGGATATCTTTCATCTTGCATGTAATAATTGGACTCTTATTGCAGGGGATGTTAAGCTGAGTGGTATACTGGGTATACAGCTAAGTGTTATATATAAGAGGGACAAGAACTTAAAAGATTGGTGTGATACTTGTTCTAATATTATTGTTAATAAACGAGGGAAGATGAGGAAGTGTAACATGTAGTAACATCATTGAGGGTGATGTGGTCACCTTAGGTGGGAGGGCCATTATTATACCTGGTCAGTTTAATCGTAATACTAAAGGAGTAATATATGCAGCTAAGTGTTTAGTTTGGTCCTCTTATTACATTGGAAAAACAGGACATACAATTAAGCAACGAATCTATGAGCACCTATATGATATTAGTAAAAAGAAGAATACAAATGCACTTTATAAACATATTGAAATGAATCAGGGCCATAAATTCGGATTTATAGTTTTGGAACAAGTAAATTTAGAGCCTAGGGGTAGTCCATCGCAAACATATCTTGAAAGAGTATTGGTGGCAGATTTATTTAAATGCCTCCAATAGACCAGAGTTAAATGAGATTATTTCTAGTATCAGTATTTTTAAAACTGAGGTCCTTTAATAGGTGATTGATTGTTTTATTGTTTTTAAGTGATTTTAATTGTTATTAATTAAGCATTTTGATATAAAAGTTGTTTGTGAATGATGATCTCTGTCTGATGAAGACTGGAGGTTCAGCCAAAATCGCTTACCTGGAATAAAGTGAATTGTGTTCTGAGCTTTTGGCTGGTTTATTATTTTACTACCTCAATAAGAAACACACACCACCTCTGAACAAATGCCTGGGAAACAGCCAACACAAACAAGGGGATCAATCCGCATAGTGAAATCTTCTCAACTGATACAGAGCCTGATGTCTCAAAACTGCAACTACCAAACAACTTGCAGAAACCAGTAATTCTCCTCACCAGGAACTCTCCTCATATTATAGCCCTGCCTAACAAAACAAGGGGGAAAGCAAGGCCTTCACTACCCAATACTGCACTAAAACTCAAACAACAAGTCAATAATTTGCAGACAAACTTAACTCCTCATGGCACTGGACACAAATACTCCCTGCCTATCCCCAAATTCTCCAAAAACACCTAACAACAAGAGGAAGCCAACAACAAAAGAAGAGAAAAAAAATACAAACCACCTGCCTCCTGCAACCAGCCACTCACCATTAACCCAAGGCCTTCCTGTTTTCCAGGAATACCTGCAGGTCGACTTGAATGTAACACTTGAAAGATCATGCCTAAATATGACTCAACTCCTAAGTCCCATCTTATAATTACCTCACTTCTTCTAAACTTCACCCTGTTAGACTAACTAACGTTTATGTGAAGTACTTCAGTTTTCTACAGTTTGTAGCAATACAGTTTCTCAGATGTCTGAATCCGGAGTGAGACTGCAGTGCAGGAAGGTGAGCAGTGCCAGAAATTCTCCAAAACAGGTACAAAACAAAGGTGCAAGACTGAAACTGCCAGTTTTGTTGTACCAACCTCACAAGTGACTACAGAGACTTTTCAACCATCTACAGTAAAGCAGCCTGGCCATCTGCCTCAATGTTGACTGGTAAGAAAATGTTTCTGTGTTACATACAATATGAATGCCATAGAGGTAATAATAATAACAGAATGAAATGTTGTATGTACAGCATATTAGCAAATGTAAAACCTTATTAGGGCAAGTTGATAGTAAGGCATTATGCAAATGAATTACAATATTTGACTGGTATCTGAAACAAAGTCATGTGTGGTATAAAAATGTTTATCGTGTGTACAATATCATAAAAATACAGTGCATGCCATTATTCAAAGGTTAGACTGTACAGACAAAAATTTTAATGGTAAAGAACCAGGAAAGATTAATATGCTGGCATTATATTCAGACGTTAGACAGTTATGTTCTGTCACCAGATGTGAAAGGTTTATTTCAGAGTTGCAACAACAGTCAAATCAGTTACTGACAGAACCTCTAGAACATTTTGTTACAAAAGAATGTAATAAACTTCTAAAAGACAGACACAATGAGTTCGGGAAGCTTAGACAAGTTATACATACATCTTTTCAAAAGTGCATAGGAGTTTTAGACCATGCAACATTACAGGAAACTCTTGAACAGCAGTTAAAGGATAAAGAAAATGAATTAGCTGAGCAGGAAACTACAGCTAATCTGTACAAAAAAGATATATTTTATAATATGTTTGTGTTTTGAAAACGGTTAAGCATACATGGTAGGATGGTAGGATCTGATGTCTGGACAAATCATTCTCAAAAGTTTAAAACTTCCATACGGTTAAAGCAAGACATTTATCAGCACTAAAGTAAAGTAGACCAAATAACTGCCATTCTCATAGCATAGTCAAAAGGTGCACAAAACAGTTCTAGTGTATAAAAATCAAATAAAAATAGTTAACAGTAAAGATTTAAAGTCACAAGACTGACGTGCATGTATTTTATTTTCATCTAAAGTACATCTGTTACAATGCACAAGAATAACAAGCAAATAACAGCAAATATAAATAATGTAAATATAAACGTGTTAGTTAAGCTAATATCATTTGTTTTTTACAATTTTTTATAATTGTATAGTAGCACTACACCAAACGGTTACAGTTCTGAATTTTAAAAAGAAATAAAATCACAGATGGTATTAGACAAACAGTTCTTGTAAAATTAATGGCAGGGTGGTTAAATAAATAAAAAATACTAAAATCCATGTAAGCTAATTGTAAAATAATGCCTATTTATGCAGTATAAATGTATAGTTATGCAAATCACAAATACTTATTATATTTCTAAATGTTTTACAACTACATTCTAATATCAAACTGTAAGTGTATTAACAAATGATTAAAATAAAAATGCTAAAAAAATTAACTATGGTCTACATAATCTAAAATGTGAGCTCAGACCTTCCCAGACTGGATAAATAGTTACAGGAAATGTTTGGGCAGATAAAGTAAAAAACAAGACTGATTGTCAGACAAGTGGCTTGAGTTTTTCTAAAGCATTATTGTTATTAAAACATAATTGTTAAAATGTTCACATGCAACACTATTTGGTAATTGTAATAAAACATCACAGTTGTACATACAGTTTAAATCAATTATGCAGGAGGGTATAAACATCTACTAGTAGTAGTAAACAGCAAAATATTTATAAGAAATGATCAAATCAGACAAAGGTCCATAGTTTGTCAACCTAATAAAGCAAATAAACAATAGTGCAATACTACAGGGGGAGGGGTACTTTCTCAGTTTTACATTGACTCTGTAAGCAATGTGTATTGCAAAAAGGTCTAAAATAAAGCTACAGGCAGAAATAATATCTCATTCCTTCTTGACAATACTGTTTTTTTTTTGAGGGAGGACAGGTATTAGTACATTAGAAATACTGGATTAAACCTGACAGGATAAGATATTTTACAAGTTGCTAATAATTGTCATGCTAGTTATTATTGTATTGTTTAGTATTAAATTGTATTTACAACCTGTTAAACTATAAAGCTATACAAGATATGGCTTAAAATTGCTTTATTAAAGCTATACAAGAGAGAGAGTAAAAATATGTGAAAAAATTATTAAGACTTGTCTCTATTTTATTATGTTTTTGACAAGACAGTGTTGATATGCAAAAAGCATAAATGTTTCTCATTATTGGGTATGTAGTTGCCTTTAGTGGCAGTTCCACTAAATACTTCTAAAGACACATAATTTTTCAAGATTTTGCTTGATGTTAATGTTACTAAATTTGTAAATTAGACTAAATGTACTTTACAGTCTTTGTATGTACAAATACAGAAGAATTCAATACAAATGCAATTAATGACTAGCAATAAATATGTGTGAAAAAGCATGTTTAAAAAAATGGGTCCAGAATACCTACTAGATTGAAATGCATGAATAACAAACAATCTGTGTAAATACATACTGTACAGGATATATTGTAATAAGTTCAAAAGTAATTTGTCAAGTTGTAATATTACCACTGGTTTAAAGTTGAAGTCGTATTATTAGTTTTTGGATCATCATTTTATCTGTACCAATATCGGTTACCCCAGCTAGAGAAAATTTTATATTAAAATATTGTATTCATACAGCTAATGGACTAATATGTAAACAGCATTTTTCAGTGTATACTTCACTGTCAATTAAAATTTTTATGGGAAGTTCAGAAATATAACCACAATATTATGGTTAAAATGACATTGAAATTGTATATTTTCAGCAGTGTATAAATGCTTGCAGTAGCTCATAGTTCTTGTCTCTTATAGATATTAGTCTATCTCTAATCTTTTGATATAAAATGATTAATAAAAGTAAAGAGTTAATTCAACCATTGCAAAGAGTTAATGGAACAGTTCTAAGTCATAAATTAAATTATGTGATTGCAAAAGAATAAATTAATCAAGTTAAAAAATAAAACTAAAGCAGACACAGATCATAACTAATGGAATATTTTCACAGAATGGTCTGTAAAAGAAAAAGTTGTTAGATACATTCAGTTTTGGTAGTAATACTTAATATCATTGTATTAACTATGTAAAATTGCATTTTGACTTGTTGTATCAAAAAAAGACTAAAGGTTTTGATTCCTAATGTGTTTCTTATAAAAATAAAAGAAAGGGAATTGTTAGAGTAATTCTGTTATAAATATGCTAAAAGATAAAGCATAGAATAAAAAGTGTGCTTGAATATATGTATAGAGTTTAGCAATGTAAAATGGACATTCATACTATATGTATAACAGACATGTTTCTCTTCTACACAGCATCAGATAAACTCAACAAAACGTGCCTCAAAAATATGTTTCTTCAAATATTAGCAGCAGAACAGATGTTTCCTTTCGGGCTTCTGATTGCGTGCATTCTCACATCAGCAGAAGTGCTAACAAGTACATCACAAAAGGACAATAGGAAAGTCTATAAACAGACATTATGTGATTTCCCACAGAAGGCCAAAAAAGATACCAAGAGGAAAAAACAAAATATATGTGTGACTAGAACTATAAAAACTGTATTAATTCAGCTATGTGAAAGGTATTATGTAGAACTTTAGGTTTCGAGGTAACTGGAAAAATGGAACGCCATCATCATTCATATCTGTAATGAAGAAAAACTTTGTAAATATATACTACAAACTGACAGAAGAGTATGTGTAGTTTGTTATAAAAATAAGTTATTTATTTATAACTGTGCTTATAGTAGCTGCAAAATATATTTCTTTATCAGTATGCAAGTTGGAAGGCTTGGTGCTTTAAACAGACTACAGTTGCAGTCATGCAAAACTCTGTGTCTCTGATTCAGCAGTAAACAGCCAGCAAGACTTTGTGTCTTAAGAAGACTTTAAGTGCAGTCCAGCAAATTCCAGCAGAGAATAGAAGCAGCACATACATAAAATATTTTTTCACACCCTAATAAATTATCCCTTCTCTTTCAGAGTCTAATGAAACCTCCCTTTATTTCTTAATCTTAACCTCCTTCCTCAACAACCCCACCCCACCCTCATTTAACTCCCTCTAACCTCCAACTAAAGATGTTCCTGGACAACTTGGTTTGTTCCCAAACCTCATTTAGCATACACATTATAAGCCCATTTGAGATTAAAATCACAAGCTTTATTATTTATCTAAAATCAACACATTACTAGTGCCTCAGGTTTTGCAATGTGGATTAAAATTACATAAAATTGGGATTAATCCCTTTGACTATCAGCAACAGAACAGCTATCCTAGACATTTTCTCAGCAAGCAAGTTTTTTTAAGTACATTCCTGCAGTGTAATAGTATCACATAACAGTACATATTCACAAATTTCATTATCTCCTCACTGTTGTGCAGCCTCAGAGTTAGTATTTATAAGACATTTGACTAAATACATCTGTCAATGATTTTGATAATGGGAACAAAAGGTGGTGGGATGATAATTCAATGATGTTGAAGACTTCTAATTTTGCATGGAAAAATAGTGACTTTTTTGAGAATTTGAGGAAAATGCCATCCTTGACAAATCTTACATTATTATTCTAATAAGGTACAAAACAGCTATAGCGGACATTTTTAAAAATTCAAGCGCAAGGAAATCAAGTCATGCTGATTCTTGCCTCAACTTGAAGGGAACTAGTACCACTAAACTGAATAGGACTGTCTGAAGGATGAATGAAGGGCAAACATTTTAGGGAAGTAAGACAACAAGTCTTCAGATCATCAGCCATGAATTAACCTGATTATCATCTGTATGGAAGAATCAGTGGATGTTTAACCAATGAAATTACATGGAAAGGGGCCCACGTCAAGTAAATCCTGTATACACCTCATCTTACCACACTCAGTGTTGCTGTTAAGTAAGAATATTCATAATCCATCGACAAAAGGGTGTATCTCCAAGTTGGTGCTTCAATCTCACTCTCTTTAGGATCTTATTGCAGGAAAATAATCCCCTTTTTGATACTTAGGTGCATAGTCTGTCGAGATCCATCTCAGCTGACCAAAAACAACTCAATACAGAAGAGGTAAGGAAATAATCTACCATGACTCAGTCCCACGCAAATCAAAAAAAGATACGTTTGAGCCTTCCCATTCTTTTTAAATAATTTTGCTTTATTTATCTTAGATATGCTGTTTTATCCAAAGACTTTATTTCAGAAAGTTTTATCTTTTAAATGTATACACTTTGCAACATAACGTCAGGGTGTAGGTGGTTTCATAATAGTCTAAAGAAGGGGAAAGAGCTAAAACTAGCGTGGAGCCAATTGCAATAGGAAAACAGAGGACGATAAATGCAAGACTAGGAAAATGAAATGCCATAATTTCCATATTGAATGGGGATTGCTGCAGAGAATCTGTAATGTGAAACCAGGATTAGGGCAGCTGAAAGATTTATCTTGTTTTTTTGATTTTGCATGGGATTAATTAATGGCAGATTATTTGTCTAAAGAGATTGAGGTCAAGATTAGCATTAATTTGGAGATGATTTTAACCAGGATTAAGCAATTTGTCAGTACTGTCCCAGAATGTCTTAACATTATCAGCGTATAAATACTGTTGTGCCAGACAATGTTCTTTTTACCGCTTACTACTCTTATATTGGGTTTTAAGATGCAATCGTCTTAGTTTTAAGTCTACACTGGTGGTAGACAGACTAGGGACAGCCCCTTTGGGATGTTATTACTTTTATTTGAGAAGTAATTGACAATAAATAAAACTATGAAGAACCCAAGGCAGTCAACTTGTCTGATACGACCGTTTATTAATATAAATGAATATAACTGAAAACTTAAAACTTGAGCAAATAACAAAATGTAATGTTTCCAAAACACTAAGCGCTTTCACCCATCTCATCAGTGGGTTTCATCAGAGTAACTTCTTTTTAATACACTTCCTTAATATAACCTATCTAATTCAAATTCAGCAAATCAGCCACTTTTATCTATTGCATGTTAATGAGAATATGGTTAATTACTAACAAGCTGTTTAAAGATACAAGTTGTTTAAAATGGAATTTCTAATCCATTCTTATATAACACATGACTCATAAACAAATTCATTGTCACAACAAACTCAATGCCTCATTTTACCTATACTAAATATATAAATTTATGTGTATATGTGTATAATATGTATATAAATGTGTTGTGTATATTAATGTATAAATATAAGATATAAAATATAAAATATAGTTTAAATATAAATATAAATATAAATATAAAATGTAAAATATACTTTTATATGTAAATATGTATAAATATATTAAAATATATTAAAAATATATGTGTATTTATATAACATTCTTTCTCCATTTTGTAAAAAAATGTTTGTATATAAAATCCCTTTAAATTAAATAGGATTTATACTTTAAAATACTGGAGATGGAGACATGTTCATTAATTCCTGGCATACTACTAGCATTAAGTCTAAGTTGCCATAGGCATTCTTTTGCTTCTAATAAATTGTTGACGTCCCCCCCCCCCCCATTAACATTGTACGGAATCCTGTCTATTACAAAAAATACAAATCTTTTAAAATCCTCACATTTAATACTGTGTACATATAAAGAGTTAGTAGATCTTTTGTTTTTAATGTCCCTATTGTGTTCCATTATACGGTCTCTCAATTTTCTTACAGTTTTTCCCACATAAAATGCTGGACATGATAAACAAGTAGCTAAATACACCACCATTTTTGTGTTACAATTCACATGTCCTGGGCATTTCATAGATCTATTATAATTCTGTATCATCACGTATGGACCGTCATTAATAAATCTACATGTTTTGCTAGCCCCACATTTACTCATCTTAGATTTATTGTATGATTGTCTATTGCTGTTGTTCTCAAAATAATCTTTTAAGTTCTTTCCTCTACTGTATGTAATGTTCGGACTATAACTAATAATATCTAAACTTCTACTTTGTTACTAAACACATTCATCCATACTTCCTTTAAAATGTTAACCATAGTACTAGATGTTTCATTAAATGGTATAACAAATGCATCTCCTCTGTTACCCATTTTCTCTTTCAAAACTTTGTTAAAACCAAATTTTAAAATAGGTTTAAAACTATAATTCCTTTTAGTTACTATTTCTTTCTTTGTTTCCATAAGTAGTCACATAGGATACCCCCTATCTGTGAACATTTCAATAAGCTTATTAATTTCTACACAGAAATTGTTATCATCACTTATAATCCTAGACAGTCTCACCATTTGGTCTTTTACTAAATTCTTTTTTTGAAAATAAGGGTGACAACTGTCAAAATGTAAAAAGGAGTTGGAATAAGTTTTTTTCCTAAAAATGTTCGAATTTATTCCTTCCTCGTTTATTTGAAGTAGTGTGTCTAAGTATTCACAGTTATTTTTAAATATGTGATGTGTAAATTTCAAAAATGAGGATATTGTGTCAAAGAAGGCTAAAAAAAATCTATAATTTCTTTCTCATCACCATTCCAAAAAATTAAAATATCATCCAAAAATCTCAAATACAAAGTAACTTTTGACCAAAATTTGGAAGTGAAAATCATTTGGCTCTCCCACCATGCTAAGACTAAATTAGCATATGTGGGGGCACATCTAGCCCCCATTGCTACACCTGCTTTTTGTCTATAGAATTCACCCTCCATAGAGAAATAGTTGTTTGTTAAAACCATTTCCATTAAATCAGTAATAACTCTGTTTTTGTCCTTACTCATGTCACCAAATGATGACAGACTTGCCTGAAACATGTTTAACCCCAAATCATGAGGTATAACCGAAAACAAGTTAATTATGTCAATAGTGACCATAATAGTGTCCTTGTTAATAAGGGTTGAGTGTTCTTTGATAACTTCTAAACAGTGCCAAGAATCTTTAACAATATGTGGTAATTTAGACAAAATATTTTTACAATTCACGTCTATATAGTGTGCTACAGCCTCTAGTTTAGATCCCTTTGCTGAGACTATTGGTCTGAATGGAGGGTTGGCAAAACTCTTGTGAATTTTTGGTATGCCAAACACAGTCAGTGTAATAGGGAATTCTACTAATAAATAGTCATATTCCCCCTTGTCTATAACACCGTCCATTAATAGTTCGTAAAGCTGCCAATCTAACTTAGTGTAGGCTCTATTCATCTCAAACCTTGACACCTTTTCGTACATGTCAGGATCACTTAACATGTCCCACATCTTATTACAATAATCATTTTTCGTCATTACCACGACCCCCCCTCCCTTATCTGGTTTCATGATTCTGTATTGCCCAGATCTAGTTAATTCTTTCAAACAAAATCTCTCTGCTATCATTAAATTGTCTTGCATTTTTGTTGGTTTTTTCAAAACTCTCCTAAACTCCATGTCACATAGCATTTCAAATAAATAAATAATCGAGTTTTGTGGGGGTATAAGTGTACTACTTCTTTTTAGTTGAAAATAGCTTATATCCAGTTGAATATGTTTGTTAGCGTTTGTAGAAAAATAATTTTAAGGTTCAATTTTCTGGTATATAGTTTTAAATTAAGTATCATTTTACCTATATCAGTTTTGAAATTTGGGACAAATGTAAAACCTTTTTTAAAAAGATCAATATACTCTTTGTTAAATACTTTTTCAGTGTAGTTATATACTGTAAATCCTCCATCCACTATTGTTGAACAATATAGACACTGTTGAAAGAGAATGTTGTTCTCTGTTGTATTATTTAAACTAATATCATTGTAGCAAAACTGTTCTTCTCCATTAACATATGTATTAAAATCAATTACTTCAATGTTCTTATAGGCATCATGAAAATCACTGTTGTTACCAGACTCTTGACCTGTGACAACACAATCATCTCTCATGTTGCCACACAGTCCATCGTTCTGTAACATTTCTTCACTATGATTCAATAATATGAATTTGTTCTGTATCTCGTCATGTCCCTGCCTACTTGTTGTTGTTGATAGTGACCCTGATACCGATCTCTAATGCGTTCAGATCTCCTTAATGTGGGTGCCTCTAAAAAAATTCTATCCTGTTTGTTATGGTTTGGAACATAGTTCGACCTTGAACTCTTGTTGTTTGTTGTATTGTACTGTTCGATATTTAAGCTCTCCTCATTTTCTACACTTTGAGTCCCTGTTTTAATTTCTTTGGCATATTTACTACGTTTAAATTCCTTAAAATGTGAATATGCCTTGTGTTGACTATAATCATTAGTGTCTCTGTTAATTTTGTTGTTTTTCATTTCCAAACTTTTGTTCACAAACCTATCCATGTCCAAAATGATACTATCCAACCGATGTTTATTCAATTCAAATAACAAATCATTGCGTATACTACTGTCTAAACCAATTAAAGTTTCATTCAATTTCACTAATTTACTATTATTGTTTTTAATAATTAATTTAATTAATTCCATACCTGTGTTGTCATACAATTCTATTAATTCCTTAAACAATTTACAGTCATGTTCAAAACCAAAAGGTAGTTTAAAAATACGGAGTCCTTTAGGCACTTGTTCTAACTCTAAGGACCTTTCCAGGTATACATTGTCCATCTGCAAAGATTTAAAATTTTTCAGTACCTTTTCAAATTCTTGCAGCTGCTTGTTTAAATTGCCCATGTCCCTGTTACTACGAACCATAGCTGGAAAAGTAGGAGCCGAAAGTAATTCCTTAATGTTCATAGTCTGTTTGTTAGTAGTTCCAACACTGTATACGCCGTCTCTAGTGTTCGTGGTAGTATTCGGAGGTTGGACATCCTGTCTACTGTTTCCTTTCTTTGATTGACGTACCCTTCCTCCAATGAAATCTCCCAAACCATTGCTAGTCGACGGACAATCATCTGCTGCTGCTCCGTTAATGCCTGGCGGACAATTTTCAGCTGCACCAGGGGTCGAATGCAGAGTGTAAAGTTGTTCCTCTGTCTCAGTTAAAGAAATGTCCCCATTTAAAACAACACCATTAGATAAAATATTAGGTAAATGAGTTCCATTGTTTTGCTCTTGAATAAAAGAAATGAGACATTGAGTGATTTGCAACTGCTGCTGTAGTAATTGCTCCATTTCCCTTCACCACACCAAACAAGAGAATGCCTTGAATAGTCAACACCAATAAATAAATAACGAACAACCAACGAATAAAACTATGAAGAACCCAAGGCAGTCGACTTGTCTGATACGACCGTTTATTAATATAAATGAATACAACTGAAAACTTAAAACTTGAGCAAATTACAAAATGTAATGTTTCCAAAACACTAAGCGCTTTCACCCATCTCATCAGTGGGTTTCATCAGAGTAACTTCTTTTTAATACACTTCCTTAATATAACCTATCTAATTCAAAGTCAGCAAATCAGCCACTTTTATCTATTACATGTTAATGAGAATATGGTTAATTACTAACAAGCTGTTTAAAAATATATGTGTATTTATATAACATTCTTTCTCTATTTTGTAAAAAATGTTTGTATATAAAATCCCTTTAAATTAAATAGGATTTATACTTTAAAATACTGGAGATGGAGACATGTTAATTAATTCCTGGCATACTACTAGCATTAAGTCTAAGTTGCCATAGGCATTCTTTTGCTTCTAATAAATTGTTGATGTCTCCCCCCTATTAACATTGTACATAATCCTGCCTATTACAAAAAATACAAATCTTTTAAAATCCTCACATTTAATACTGTGTACATATAAAGAGTTAGTAGATCTTTTGTTTTTAATGTCCCTATTGTGTTCCATTATACGGTCTCAATTTTCTTACAGTTTTTCCCACATTACATACACCCTCAGCAGTATTTTGTTCTTCCAGCTGCCAGCTTTCATATGAGGCTAAGTAGTTATGCCCGTGCCACTGTGTTGTTGAAATATTTATGACAATATCAATAAATACTATATGAGCAACAGTTAATATGCCTTTACTTGTAATAGACAAAGGTTAAGTATTAGCACAGTTGTATTGCCCATCATGTAATGTTTACAATTACATTTTTTCAATAACCTTTATGCAGCATGGATTTGGAATTGTCAATATAAATATGAATAGGGAATATGAGATGCCTACAGGCATCAGTAGGCTGTAACTACAAAAATGCCTGGAGATATTTCTAGGCTTTAATGAGTTAAATGACAGAAACCATAAAAGCTGCATGTAAGGGTGACTACATGTATCTGATAAGGGTTTTCATCCTGCCCTAAGGTCACAATAATGATATTCTCAGTTCTGACATTAGAAGGTCAATGAAGAGCTGACACATGTGCCTCTGCTGGAATATATAGACAAGCAACTGATAATAATCTTACCTTGCCAGATTTAATTTACACCAAGATGGAATTCATTTTGTTGGATATGAGAACTGCCTGTCAAATAAAATGCAAATGACTCTCTTGTTGAACTAAGAAGGCAACCCCAGGATGTTTGTATTCTGCCATATCTTGCAACTTGAAGAAAAGATCTCCAAGTCATGTATGGTGTGCTTTAACTATGTCTCTATATGGGTAGGATTTCAGGTTGATATAAGCTGACCCTCCTAGGAATCAGATTTGTTTTGATTCTAATACTCTTTATACTACTTTGTGCAGGATTAAGACATTTTTGTTCTGTTAATCCTACTTAGCAGGTCAATAGTGCTGGTGTGTGCTGGACCCGGATTGATAGGAATATTAATAGATGCAAAGGACCTGATATGTTTAATACAAGATGAGGGGTATACATAATATGCACCATTTATTTTAATGCACTTTTTATAGTCAGACAACTGAGCTTCAAGAATAATATATCTTCAGTATCTCAATAAGTTATTTGATTGTTAGAGGGTCAAGGAGGAGTGTGCCAATGAGTTTATGAAACAGTCTTCCACACACAGGGTTCACCAGTCTCGATACATAACATAAAATGCCAGGTACACAAAGAATTAAAAACTTGAAGCAGAACCTGTATGATGCAGGTTTTGAATAGATAGGACAAAAGTAAGTGCAGCAAAATTGGGATTATTTAGTGAAGCTGCAGGAAGCACAATTTTAGGATGGGAGAAAGAGGAAGAAGTGGGTGTAAGTTCTGAATGTCCAGTTTTCCATACCTTGACAGTGAGATCTGATTAGTGTCTAGAACACAGAGAACATGAAGAACATGTACTGCATCAAAACAAATGGGACAAAAATAGAGGGAGTAATAGAAATTTTCTGTAACCTACAGAGGTCAGGAGTTTGCAGTGAACAAGGCTGATTATATATACATATACACCCAAGATCAAGACTTTACATTGAGCAAAGCTGATTATACATAGACATATACAATCCCTCCACACATACGCACATATCCATACCCATCCACAAAAATTACCCAAATACAAATGCACACACCTACACACACACAAACACACACACACACACACACACACACACACACACACACACACACACACACACACACACACACACACACACAGACACACACACGTACACACACCCTCTAGAATGAAAGATGTTGACAAGTTACTATTTTTAACTTATATAGATTAGAGGTGAAAAGTAAAGGGGAAATTTGATTTTAAGCAAAAACATTGCATTTACACCACATAATGCCTGTATTAAAAACCTTCTTAGTGTTATTTGACTCATATACATGTTTTTTTTTTTTTTTTACAAGAAAGTGTAATTTTTAGCTGCTCATTTTCAATATCTGGATCCCACCTACCGAAACTAGTGCTCACTTTCTCATACAACAGACAAACAGTTCAATGGTGTTGGTCTTCTTTGCCTCTTTTGAAAAATGCAAAATATATTTTTTCATTTGTTGGGTGATTGCCCTCAAGTCAATGGCCCTTTTACAAGGTAACATGAGAGGATGTTCTCAGCTACATACAGACATCAGCATTACTTTTATCATTATGGCGTGACAAGATGTTTATGAAGCTGGTCAATTTAAGTTCTACAATGGTAGCCAAGTTGTTTTAAAGTAGGTAGTATAGTCAAAACAATGCATTCAGTATGTTATGTAGATGATTCACTATCTACCCATCTGTCATGTAAAAGTAGGGGAAAATACAGTGTTGCCTGCAACTTACGTCTAATTCACTCAGTATTACTGTGTCAAAGTATTTCATAAAGTTTATGCTTGCACCTTTCTTACTTTCCTGAATTTACTTTTAATTTCTAAATGCATCTATTTTTTTAGTTAATTAGTGCTTGCATGCTTGTGCATTCCCTGGACAGCACCTTTAGTTTAAAATCTTGCTTAATTTCATGAAAATATTTCAAATAAATTTCCATTGCAAATCTTTATAGTTACCACAGCAGGTTGTATGCCAATGGTAAAGTAATGATGCATGATCTAATCTGTTTTTACAGCATGTCTGAGTTGTACATCATCCTGTTAGAGATATCTGATCTGACAGATACAGCTATTACTATTGTAAGCTGCACTGTACTCATACATGAATAACATAAGCAGCAAAGGAAACTTGAAGCTTTCTTCATGAGATGGTCATGTATGTTGTATTTCCTGATGCAGAATATTTTCCTTTTTTGTATGGTTTAAAAAAGCAGCTGTCTGTTTAACATTGACTGAAACGCTATCCTATGTTTGTCAATAACAAAAATACTCAATACGCAACTGTGTGGTCAGTATACAAAGGAAGTATATAAAGAACAACATTTGAAGAAATACCAAATAATCTGACATTAGACAGAGACTTTCCTAGACTTTGACTGACCAACATCACTAACAAACAAAAGGTAAGAGCGTCTTAAAAAAATCTAATTTTGAAGATTGTGCTTGTTCGGATACGTGCAATTGCTTGTGTTTTTCTGTCTAGAAGATTTCTTCCAAGGCATGCTCAGAATCACTTAAATTATAATGAATTATAAATAAAATACAACTTTATGTCATGCCTAGCCCATGTTTAGGTTACTTAAGATGCTTGGATGGAATGTTATTCTCAATTGCTTGAGTTCTTTTACCATTTTAACCACTTAATTATTTTTCTGCAGTATTGCTACAACATATTTCATTTGCATAAGCATATTTTCTTCTCTGCAGTTAGAGTGAATAATTGTTACGCTGTACAATATACACATTGGGAAAGTCAGCATGCTCCAGAACAACCACAAGTTTCAACTTTTTGTAGTATAGATAGTACAATGAAAATCCTAACATCAAGTCTCAATTAAAGTATTGTGTTCTGATGCATATAAAGAGCAGATTCATTGTGTAAAGATCCACAATTTGAAAATTTCAATGAAGCTGTAGCCGCAAACACCAACACAGAAAAATCTGGCATATATTCATCTTCTGAGTTTTCTGAGAAACAAAACAAAATGTTTTCTTTCCAGACCTGAGTATGTTCTCACCACCACTTTTGTCTATGCTTGAATGATTTGTAAGATTTATTGAGCACGATGTCTAACTGGGCAGAAACTGATCTTGCTCCGGTTTGAATTGCAGTAGATCATTGTGTTCTAGGAGCTTATTGCCCCAACAGAGTTTTTTCATTTATTACACCTATCATCCAAGCAGAAAGGTTAACTTTGGGGGGGGGCTCCTGTAATATGACATGGTCCAAGCAAGGATTTCCTGATGGTAACAGACCAATGCTACTGTAGCAATAAGCAGTTAATCCTTTCTAAACAGTAGCTTCTGGGTCTGTTCTTGCTTGGCTATGCATTACTTTATTTTGTGCAGGTGCCTTTCTTTGTGAAGACTGTTGATATGCAAAGCTTTATAAAGATAACTTCCTATATAACATAACCAACTTTTTGCATTGCTGGGGCACAGCTTGCTTTTTGCTGACTTGTTAAATCTGGCAATAACATTGTCAAATATAGGTTATTGTTGTTACTCTTAATGCTCCTTGTCAGTACTAAAGTTGTTACTTATCAAGGTTATGCTCTCTGTGTTTAATGATTTTTATCTGCATCTCAGACCCTGCCTTTTCTTGGCTTTGTCCAGTAGTCCAAACATCTAGTTTCAGTAAGTAGCACTAAAATGCTTGTAACAGATTTCACAGGTGCAGTTATTCCATATTAATCATTACATAGGGCTTTCCTAAGACATTGGAAGTCATTAAATCATTAAATGAAGTTTCAACTTACAGGCTTACCTGGGGAAAATCTACTAGTACTTTTTGCTGCCTTTCATTTATTTTTGCTCAACAAATGTTGGTTGCCCTTTAAAGAAAATCAGTGTTATAAAGTACCAGGGACTAATTTCACCAAGAATAGTTTGATGTTCAGGAAAACAACATTATTAACACTGGGAATAATGTGAAATTGGAGGTTGAAAGATGAAAGAAGCAAAAAATGTCCTTACTATCTAAAAACCTTTATATGAAACTGTTTTTCATATGATCTCATTTTCAGCTCTCTATCAGAAATGCAAGACTCCATATTATAAGTCCAAACACACTGAAAAATAAAATTCCAACAAACAAGCAGTGATTTGTGATATTCATTGTTACACCTTTAAATTATATTTTGAAGAGGAACTTAATAGCTGTGCACTTCCAACATGGGGACTGTATCCCCAATACCCATGATATCTGCTTGCTACAGTTGCCAGCATACTAAGAATTGCAGCACTAAATTCCCACCAGCTGCCAATCCCTATTCCCCTAACAACTTGCACCTGGGGCAACCACCATTTTCACCTCACCCTAGTTGCTACACTGTGTGTACAAATGCCTTTATGGAATACTTAATTCTGCTAAATCACTAGTCGGTGAACTACAGCACAGTTAATCTGATTGAATCCATTCCAGCAAAACATAGTTTCTTACTTAATTTCGGTATCCCTTAAGTTAATTATGAACCTCAGCTCCAAAAGTGACCTGTGGTATGAGTCAGGATGAATGCATGTTTATTTAAAGCACGCCTCTGCTGCTCCCTTTCTTTTTCTTATCTTAACATTTACTTCTCACATGTGTTTTTGCAGATCTTTATGTTGCCTCATTTTTACTTTGCAAAAGCTAATAGAAATCCTTAGAATAAGGAATACATTTATTTTTTTTTTCCATCCTAGTTGTTCTAGGCCTTTTTTTTTTGAATAGTGTAGTTCTTTGCCAAGTTTTCCTGCTTGGAGACTTAAATGTATGTACCATCATAGTTTATTCTGTATTACCACATTCCTTTCAGGTAATTAAAAAGACAATAATTTATCGCCTAATTATTCTGCTATGATCAGTGTAATCAGGATAGTGAATGTCAATTTCTGTAGCCCAGTTGTTTATTCACAGACAAACGTATGTCTGTGTGTAAAATTTCTTACTGAGTTTAAAAAGAAATATCCCACCAAACATTTATGACAGCTATTCCTACAGAAATCCTTTGATCTGGTACATTACAATTTCATATTTAAGCTGTTATTTATTTGGAATTTCTACTACAGAACTAGTTTTCCCCAAGCTGTTATTATATATAGTTTTCTCTAATGATAATCTTACTTTTCTAAACCGTTGAGTTATGATATTAGATGGGATGATAAATATTCAAGTTGTTCAAGGGCCACTGCTGATCTTAAATATATAACTCAGGGATGTAAATTTTCTTTGTGTGCTGGGAAATCACTTGAGCTTATAACTTGCTTCTAAGTGACTAGTATATGCCACACTCAAACATAGTAGGGGTTGGGCTTGGTATAATGGTTAAGTTGTTGAACACACAGTCACAAGTTATGGTGTTTGATTCTCAACTGTTAAAGGAAAATTGACAGTGTAAGCCTTGGCTCTAGATGATTGTCACTGTTGAAGTGACACCCTGACCCCATGTGCAAAAATAGGAAAATAGGTTGTGCATAGACAGATGGATGGCTAGCTAGGCTTAAAACGGTCAACAAGGGCAGCTAGCCTAGTACTTACTTATGAAACTATGATCAGTGGAAACTTGGAATTTTTGACAATATTTTTTACAGTGGTAATTTGACAATCTAACATTGGTGAATACTTTCTGGCATTACATCTGATAAAGCATTGTAATGACAGTTCCTGAGTGACAACTTGTGTAAACAATGATCCATGTGTTTCACTCTGCTCAAACCTCATCATTACTTGATTTGGGCTTTCTGTAATGCAACTGTTAAAACATCCCTTTTTGGTGTACCTAGCTGTTTTTGTTTAATTCATTCTAAAAGTAAATCCCATTATGTATTATCTGATAGTTATTGTTTGATATACTATAATGTTTAAGATTGTGAGCTGAGTTATACTGTAGCCTAATGTTTGTTATTGTTTTACTAAAGGGGAAGGGATTACTATTTTGCTATTTTTCTTTTAGCCTGTCGTGACACCCATGCACTGGCCCATTAATCAAGGAGCTTCTCTCCTCACCACCAAATCCAGTGAGGGGCATCCACACTGGGAGGATAACAAGTACACAAACAGTAAAGTACAATTTCCCTTAAGAGCACACAGACATCACAGTCAGTCTGGGGCTGGTTTCTCCCTTTCTCTCCAGATCCCCAATAAGACTCCCCACTGGCACAACTATTGGGTTCAGATCTCAGCTGAATAGTCAAGCTAAAACCTCCAGTACCTTCTCTGTCCAACCAGTGCTTTGGGTCCCTGCCCAAGTAGCCAACATACACATTGAGATTTGATTTATGTAAAGACACACAGACACTCCTGGGGAACAGGTTTACTAGCTATGTCCCCTTCTGCCCAGACTATACTGTAGTACCACCTGCCACCAACTACTCTTATCATCTACTATTAAGACCCTTCCCAAAGGGTGATGAATTCTACTGTGTAATGTTACTGTTATCCAAAGAGTAAGTGTGACCAAACTTTTAAGGCTATTCTAGAGTGGCTTAGTACAGTATCACCAAATACATGCAAGTACGCTAAGAGCTTAAATTAACTCTGCACAAAACAGCCACAGTTGAAAGGTTTAAAAATATTTAATAATATATATATATATATATATATATATATATAATAAAAACACAAGAAAATACTCATCAGTTCAACACAGTGATAATAAAGAGTTCAAAAATGATAGTAAAATATTTTAAAACAATATTATAGGATAGTCTCACATAAATATAGAAAACAACTAGACTAATCTGGTTATATTCCTATCTGTCTGTAAGAGAAACTATGTTCTAAATAATTTTACTTAGAGAGCAAAGCAAAGTGCTGGTGAGTTGTTGTCAGCTTCAGAACAAAATACAAAATGCTATCCTTACTTTCTGAGATAGCCCTTAAATTGATAATACACATTATTGCTGAGTCATTTCAGATTACATCATTCTTGTTACTTCTGCTTAAGTTTCCCAGACTCACAAAACTTAAAATTTAATGTTTCTTTTTGATCTGCACCTGCCAGAAAGTCACGGCAATAAAATAAACTTTACATGTGAAACCTAGTAATTATCTCTGTCTTAGGACAATAGAAAGAATTTCTAGCTGCAGACATTCTGTCTCCTAGCTTGAGATCAAACACAGTCATAAAATCCTTCACTTATCAGCTTTTTTCCAGCAGGGTGCACTGTGGTTACATTTTTGGAAAATCAGAACATAACACAGTTTTCTTACATTTGTTACATAAGGCTGTGGATCATATTAATATTTGCAATGACAGAATTATTTACAAAATTATATCTAGCTGGGCTGGCAGCCTTCACATCTGTTATTATCTTATGTTATTTTTTTTTCATGTTTTGCCCTTAAAATATGACTACAAGCTACAGATGTAATACAGAGGAAAGGTAGCATCTATAGTTTGGGCACAGTTTCTGAATGGCGATTATTGTGAGTAATATTCAGAGCTGTAACAGAAATTATATTATGTCTTTCAGACCACAACGTATTCTGTTAAGCATTTTATGTACCTTATTGCATAACTCCCAAATATATTCATATTTACTATTTACTTGCATGCAATGTATCTTCCATATGTACAGCATCTTGGAGAATATAAGCATATGTAGCTCTAAATGGTTATTGGAAGGACTTACAATGGATGGCTGAGTCTGAATAATAGCTTCTGATAGGGGGCACATTACTGACAGATAAACACAGAACTCTGCTTAAAACTATTCTCCAAATGCATGCTGTCATTCATCATTTTGCTGATAATTAGTACTGCAGAAAAAAAGAGACAGAGGCTTTAGAGGCACCATTTCTGTTTTATTCTTTCAAAACTAATGGCCAAATCTTCTTCCTTTCAGCATTCTGTCATGGAACAAAGTGCAGAAATTCTTTTTACTTTGAGTCCAAGTGAAGTTCTGAATCTGAAGGAAGGTATTAATTTCTTGAGAAATAAGGAATATGGCAAAAATTATATCATATTTAAGGATAAGCATTCCATGCGAGCATGTAAAAATATGTGCAAACACCAAGGAGGACTATTTGTGAAGGATATTGAGGACTTAGATGGCAGGTAAGAAACCATAAATATTGCTAAGCCTATATATAATCAGCATAAATCTGGAAATATAAAAGACACCCAAAAACTGTAGTCTGAGCAGTTTGTTTAAACAGCATCTATTTATTTTGTGAAGCACAGTTCAAGTAAAAGAAAATTATACAGTACATTCACTGTCAACAATGGTCTATTTCTTATGCAGCATTCATTCCAGTATCATTTTTAAATATTGCCTATCAAGGATAAAAGGATTCTGTTAAAGACTGTCAGATAAAATACTAAAGTATATCAGTGGCAGAATCTTGACATTACAAAATGCAATTTAGGCTCGTGAATGTTTACGTTATTAAAATGGGTAGAGTTAATGTTAATGTTTTCAGCAACACTGGAGCAGCAATAATGGCCATGATTTTACATTGTTGTAAAATACTACTGTATTAAAAAGAAATGCAAATCTGCAAGGACAAATTAATGTTTCAAATGTATGGTGTTTATCATGCAATCTATTGAATAAAACAGGGGGCTTGGCTAAAAAAAACAGTTTACATTTAGACAAGAGTTTATTTTATTTTATTTTTCAGTCCATTTATGAATGGTGGTATATTCAAAGTAGAAGAGTCTGAAGCATTTAAGTGACAGTCAAAATTAGAATGCAACAACAGAAAAAACTATGGAAGCTTTGACACAAAAGTTAATATAGGATAAATGAGGACCTAAATGAAAAGTAAGTAAAATAATGGAGAACATTTAGAAACATTGCTGACAATAACTACACAGTGGTAAGACCAAAGGGTAACAGACATTAGGAAATTCAAGAGAAGAATGCAATTATTGCTTGTTATAGTAAACCTGATAAAGATAATATATTCCTTGATGGTAATGAAGGTAGTAAACATATACAAAATGGACATGTTGGGGGATCAACTGAAGAGATGTAGGGGCTCTGTGTAATTTACATGCAGGATCAGGAAGTGCCAAAAATAACTTGAGGAGGATCAAGGAGAGGCAAATTCCATTCTCCTACGTTTATGTGATTAGATTTATCACATTGATATGACTCAGTGAGGACAGTGGGATGGAATGACAGATGTTAACATGACCAACAGGGTCTATATTAGAACACCGAACATTCAAAATGTCGAGTGTTCTAATATCGATCCATTTTCAGTGAACGCTGAAAATATCGAAGAAACAGAAAACTGAATTTTTTCCTAGTGAAAGAATTCAGTTGTCTGTTTCGGTTGCTTTGGTATTTTCAGTGCTGCAGTGAAAAGCTATAGGTTGGGTTCAGGTAAGTGTGCGATTGTGTGGACGTGAGGGTTAGGGCGGGTTAGGTGAGTTAGGGTTAGGGCGTGGGTCAGGTAAGTGTGCGATTGTGTGGACATGAGGGTTAGGGTGGGTTAGGGTTAGGGCGCGGGTGAGGTGACTGTGCGATAGTAATGGACATTAGGGTTAGGGTTTGGGTTAAGGTAAGTGGATAGTTAGCGGTGTATGTATAGTTTAGTGTAGGGTTAGGTGTAAGAGTTTAGGTGTATGTGTGTGGATTGCTGTTTGTTTAGTGTGCTTGTGTTTTGTGTATGTGTTTTGGAACAGCAAATTTTTTCGCTAGGAAACAATTTGCTGTTCTGAATGTTCGATGTTTTAAATTTTCGATTCATAGGATTCGATATTAGAACACTCGACATTTTGAATTTTCAGTGTTCTAATATAGACCCGACCAACAGACAGAGAAGTAAATAACAGGGATACAATGGATAAAGGAATAATACAGAAGTAGGCATGATGGCTGGGTAAAGAGACTGTGAAATATGAGATGGATAAGAACCAAAGAAGAGATATAGAACAATATATAGAGCAATAATCTTATTACGGAATTAGGTATGTATAAAATAATCATATTAAGGAACCATTTTGATTATTTTCCTTGCAGTACCTTAATATGATTTTATCATCTAAATTAAGGTAAAATAATTTCATAATTGGGAATTATAAACTTCTCTGACCTGAAAGTAAGCAAGGGTCCACAACAAAAAACAGGGTGTAAGTAAAGGCAGTTGAAGATAGCATTAGAAAAATGACAGAGAAGAAGAAAAGAAAAGATTCATGGATTACAGAAAAGTTGGAAAAATAAAGGAAGATGGAATATAATGTGTGCTGAACTGATTGAAAACAAAGAAAGGATGCCTTGGAATGACTATATAAAGTGGAAATTTAAAAAAAAAGTGTTGCAAAAGGATAAATAGGTGGAGATAAGATACTTACATTAGTGTTTGTTGACACTCATTGATGGAACATGAGTGACACATTGGAAAAATATAAAAGAGGACTAAAGGAAAGTGTTGGGAGTTGTATAATATAAGGGAGGAAGACATGTAGGCAAGAGTAACAATGTGTGAGATTTATAAAATATATATGCATTGTTAAATAAAACCACAAAAAAGTATCCAGAGGTTCCTGATAAGCATTCCACTTAGTAGAAATAAGGCCCCAGCAAACAGAAAAAAGACAGAATATATATTGTAATGCAGCATCATCTCAATCTAAAAATAAAACTAAATATTGGTGTTGTAATATGAATATATGTGTATGTGTGCATTACAATATGTGTGTGTGAGTTTTATACATTTTATGTTTATAGTTGCATATTCTTAGATTTCGTGTATTTTATGTTTCCCATGAATTGCATTTATATATTATTAGACTGCGATAACATGCATTTTTGTGTGTAGTTGCTTTAAGTTTTTAAGTAGGATTTAATTGGGAGTGGGAGGAATAATTAAGGGAAGTGATGTAATACTGCATATATAAATGTGCTTTTATATTGTGTTTCTTAATGTCTGATGAAGCAGTTACATCAACTGTGAAAGTGTTCAGGTTTGTTAAGTAAAATGGTTTATATTGTGTTGACTCTGTTCCATCTTTTTTTCTGTTTGCTGGGTCCTTATTGTTAAATAAAAGCTAAAACCCATTATGCTAGAAGGCAAAATGTTTAGTTGTACTATGATTGTATATATAAATCCTTAATAAAATTGATATGTGAATATAATAAAACAGTTGGTGGGCAACTGCTTCACAGAATATCACTAGGTATCATACATAATTCAGATAAGTTACAAAAATTTAAGACAACAGGTCAAGGCTAACATTTAGACAATCCTCAGTTATAAAAACCAAGCTAAAACTGATAGTCTTAGGTAATTCTATTATGACTGTATCTAAACACAGGATAGTAGATCAGCATTTTAAAATCAGACTTCATAAGTCCATCATTTCCATTATTTCAGTGTATTTAGATATTAGCATCACTTCTAATCAGAATAATATATTACATTCTAAAATAAAACCTAACAGTTACTCAAAAACATTCACACTGATTAGACAAAGCAATCAGCCTGCCAGTTGTAAACCCAGCCTTACCTATAGAAGCAAGTCCCGTCAAAAACAAAATAAGGGTCACATAAGCCACTGTGGCTCTAGCTACTTAAAATAAAAGTTACAGACATCATATTTTCTATACCACTAATCAAGGAACATAAACTCAGCCCTTAAGTTGTAAACCATAAAGATATTCAACTTTCTACATAGCACAAAACTGTTCCTCAAAGTGCAAAAATGTACAACAATGGAAAAGTTATTAAGAAATCATAGGATGTGAGTAGTTTGCAGGCATCCTAACATGAACAGCTGTATGCATGTGTACTCCTGACTCCCTTAAGAAGTGTCAGAAATTGCATTTAGGCTAATGTTCTACGGAAAGTTTGACATGGAGAGGTTAATATACAATGCAAGACTTGGTACAGATCTGCCCTACACATGTGCATTGTCACACATCCACTAGATGACAGAGGAAGTAGAGGTAGCTTAATGTGTCTTCATCCAATGACATACTATCATTGTACAATAGTAATAACTCACATTCTGCTGTGGTTAATAGAGGATTTACCAGAGGTAGCACGGGTAAATCCTCCATTACCCTTGCAAGAATGTGAATTATTGCTCAAATGTGCAAATGATAATGAACATCAGAATGGAGATTACGGAGAAATAATGGGTTTCCTAGATACTCATACCCACCCCTGGAAGTTACATTATTTCCCTGTCAAGCTCACTCTGGAGGGCAGTATTGCTCTACAAAACAGACTTACTGTTATTTTTATGTTTTTTTTTGTAGTGTTTGCTATTAAAATAAATATTTTAAATTTTAAAATTCACAATTGAAAAATATCTGTGGACTATATTTGGCTTTAGTTGATGATTTATTACAAAAGTAATAGTTACTATTAAATGTTAACTTGGGAAGGACGTTACTTTCTAAAAGTTATTAATTTCCAGGAAAAAAATATACATTGTTGAACTATAAGGACAAGATCATCTGCAAATAGCAACCATTTAGATTTAAATTCCTTCCCAGATTCAAGGTGTTTGATATTAAACTTTGTTTTGTGTTGCCGGCTATAGGTATTACTAGAGATAATGGGCATCACAGTTTGATGCTGTTAATGATAATTATTAATCTAGAAGAATTTGAACCAGTTCTGCTACATGTTGTAAATGGGTACATAACTATTTTATAATATTATAGAATGTTATATTATTTGCTATTATAAAGAGAATCAATTATTTTCTCAATACCTAGACATTAGATATATTAATGAAATATTTTTTGAAAATGCATCATTTCATTTTTTTTCTTTTCAATTTTTCTTTCTAATATAAAGCTGTCTGGTCAATGTGAAGGTTTTGATTATGTTTGTTATAATGTCCATACAAAATGCAATGTATAGATTGAATAGAAATATAGGTCTATGTGAATTTTCTACAAGTTGTTTGTCTTAGTCCTTATATTTTATTTTAACATCAGATGGAAATACTCCCATTTAAATAACATTATAAATAATCTCACAAAATAATCTATTAGCTTCTTACTTGCCATTATACTTGAAAAAGAGTATTTCATTAAGAAACCATTCCTTGAAGTAAACAAGTTTTACTAGCTAAGAAGTAATCTGACAAGTCAGTCATGTTATTCTTTATGCTAATGTAAAAACATCATGATGAGAAATGGAGCCTATATTACAACTGTGGGTTGTGAATGAACCTGCCTCCTGTAGTTGGGGGGTTGAATTATTCATTTTCAATGTGTCAGCTGTGAGACTCTGAACAAGACACATAGCCAGGCAGTGCTCATGGGACATACCTGAAATGCAACACCTGTATCCAATAGGTTACCTAGTTAACAAATAAATAAAAAATAAAAACAATTCAAATAAATGAAGCTTAACATTAAACAAGAGGAAATGCAATCCCTAGCTATTCATGTTTGGGAGTAAAAACTGTTAGAATGATGTGCAAAATAGGACATTTTATCTTTATATTTTGTTATAGCTTTCACGGTTATATAATAATAATTAGTTTCCTCAGAATAGATAATTCTGTAGCCTAATTAAGGGTGGATTCCTTATTAAAGAATAACCTATAAACTAAGCCTCATTTCTAAATCATTAAAGCAAACAAGCCTAATACAAATTAGGTACATCCTCTAAATGAATAACTTAGCTATTTTTCCATTGAAGATACTACAAAAGAGTATGAGATATAAAATGTGTAACTCTACATTTGTGTTACAGTGCTGAAAAAGCCAAGGAGAAAGAAAGGAATTATATGAAAATAAATCAGCTTTCCCTTATTTCATTCTCTTCCCCAACATCCTCTTAGGTATATATAACATAAAACGAAGAAAATGTAGAAAGAAGAGATTATGATTCAATTAGATTTCAATTTTCAGCATAAACAACCCATCCAAGGGATTTAAAAACAGTCACCATATCATGGTAGCCATTTTTACACAATAAGAGGCCACACGCTGAGATGCAGCAATTCAGAGAAGCAATGAGCACAATTAAAGAAAGACAGGAAATACTGTAGCTTGCATAATACACAAATGGTGATATTATGACATGAAAATGAGCAGTACTATTACAAGTGACAAACAGGCTAATAATCCCAGGGGGGTCTGTTTAAGTCTAGTCATTTTCTCGAGGTGCAAATCAAACCCTATACCTTGTGTCTTTGAAGTAAACACCTTAAGTATTAAGCCAACTCTCAACTAAGGAAGGCCATGTTGGATGTAAATGAGGTTAAACAATATGGCAGCATGATTCAGAAAGGTATACATTTTGCACAGAGGGATGTTACCACAAGACTTGTTGAAGACAGCAGTATCATAGATTTATGTGAGACAGACCACCAAAATATGTACTGGGTAGCATCACATTATCCAATATGCATGTGCAAGAGGCTGGTGCTGCTGATGGCAGTCATGGAAGTGCTTGTCAATGTCAGGGATGATGAGTCATCCATCAGTGCCTAACATACCATGCCCTCTTAGCACAGAATTGCTAGAGCCATGATAAATGAGCTAGCTGAGATGTGGCACCCTCATATGCAGGCCCATAGGATGCATGGTGTAACTATTCCTGTGGACAACAAAGTATGCACAGTTTTGAGAGCATTAGCTACGGATACAAATGAGATAATCTGGATGTATCCAGCCAGTTGCCTCAAAGATACTTCACCAGTTCCTTGGTGCTAGACTACAGCATTTGGGGAATAATCTGTGGTGTACATGTTACACAGAGGGGAGAAGCAACAGTTTATGGGTGTTTTATGATATAGCCCAGTTTCCTGTGGTACTATGAGCCATTAAAAGCATCTGCATTGCAATAAAATCCCCATCTGGTGAGCAGGGACAATTTTATATTAACTGTAAGGGGTTCACTCTTTTGACTGCAATGCACATTGTATAAAATACAGGTCATCCAGGCAATGCTGACAATTCCAGCATCTGGCGCAAGTGCAACTTACATCAGTGGTTTGTGCCGGGTGATTTTCCATGGAACCAGCTTAATGGAGATGCCTAATATGCTCTGACGTTATGACACCAATAAAAAATCCACACACCATGGCAGAGAATGCATACAATAATGAAGTGCCACATTCCAGAACCACTGTTAAATGTGTGTTCAGTCTGATGTGTACCAGCTTATACTGTCTGGATGTCTTGATGGTGCACTGCAATATGACTCTGGAGCATGCAGTTAAGCATGCAGTAAAATTTGTGCATTGTTACTCTCCATTATGTTTTACAGACATTTACATCAGGGTAGTGATATGGTGTAGGAGTAGATTCCAGAATCATTCCAAGATGGTGGTCGCCTGGTAAACTGCATCTAATCTGAGCTCCCTACCTCATCTAACTTTATACTAGTTTTATATATCTCAAAGCTTCGGGTTGTTCATAGGAACAAAGGATTTATCTACAGCTTCATAAAATCAACGCATTTTAGATCTTCAGATACTAAACAGAGATCAAATCAACCACATATTTCATACCTGCTCTCAAAGTCTTATACTCACTGTGATCTAGAAGGCCTAATCGTAGCTGCAGCACATTGAAGACCACATGGCCAGACAGCAAAAATCTTCGAATGACCCTATTATAATGGAGACACAGACAACCAAAGCTAAGTCTTCTGTAATCTTTTCACCAGAAAAAGAGAATCTTTCCAAAAGACAAAAAACTAATAAACAGCAGATGGAACTCAATAAAAATATAACTGGCTCTAATGAGAATTCTGGCTTTCACATGGATGAACTACAACAGGCCTTACAACCCATTCACACAGCTATCCAGAACTTTTCGGAACAGCTATCAACCATTGGCAAATCTGTCGCTCAGATTGCTGAAAGAGTGGGCACTCTTGAACAAAAAACACAGTCTAATGAGCTTCAAATTCAAACTCTCACTGAAGATCTTTGTGCTAAATCAACAGTCATAACAGATCTACAAATGAAGATAACAGATTTAGAGGCAAGAAGTCGGAGAAACAATATTCTAATTAGAGGTATTCCTGAGAGTTATGACAACCAAAGCTTAATTATTACTGCAGAACAAATCTTTGAAGCATTGCTACAACTTACTGATGAGAAAACTGAAATTACCATTGAAAGAGCCCACCGAGCGCTTCGTAGAAGTCAGGACTCCACAGTTCCTCTCCAAGTCTATGTTAAACTACTCAACTATCAAGTAGTGCAAAAAATATTAACTGCAGCAAAAAAACATAAATCCTTTATGTGGAAAAATCATAAAATCTCCTTCTCACAAGATTTACCTTTATCTATCAAAGAAAGCAGACAAAAGTTAGCTCCGTTTTGTGAAGATTTAATTAAAAAAGGCATCCGGTTTCAAATGCGATACCCCAACAATCTGATTTTCTACTATAACGAGGTGAGATACTCAGTTAACACTCAAATTGAAGCTAAAACAGCCTTTATTAAGGCTTTCAACAAAGCTCCAACCTACTGATTATATGTTGCTGTCAGCGACTCTTGCATGATGGTAGTAAACAGTTCTTTACTTGGCACTCACTGTTCTGTTTAGAAACACGTTTCGGAAAACATGATTACCAATGCTCAAAAGCAAAAGATGCTCCTACCTGCTATTGATGAATAGAGTAAAGGCCTTTTTGTCTGTCAGCGCACACCTCGTGCTGGTAGGAACAGTCATCTTCTCACATTGTTTCAAATGGGTTCCATTAGGTTGGAACACCCTATCACTATCGTAGAATCAGCTGGTCAATACAAACGGCGCATAGTCCGCATGGCACAGGAAGAACATCGCCTTTTAGGCAAAAGTGTGCTTAACCGGTGTTTCTCTTCTTTACGAGCAAATATGCTCATACCAGTTGTTAATAGAAATAGCAAAGGTCCTATTAACTATCAGCACATACTTCATGTTGGTAGGAACAGTTATCTTCCTATGTTGCTTCCAAGTGGGTTCCATTAGGTTGGAACACTCTGCTACCATCGCAGTATCAGCTGGTTAATATAAACGGAGCATTGTCCGAATGTTACAGGAAGAACATCGCCTTTTAGGCAAAGTGTGCAGATTATGCTCTGGTTGAAATCTTATAGGAGCAATTACTGAAATCCGGCTATCTAGACAGGTAATAAATAATATGTAACACATCGAGGTGCTGCATACAGCTGAAGTTTTTCGTCGACACACATATTACGCTAATAATAGAACAGGTTCTAGGAAGCTGTCTACGGAGGATGATTATACTTGTACAAAGTCATAATGAGTTAAATAATATACACAACACGGGTTTTGTTAACCAGCTTCTCGACCTGGTTGTTATGGTGACTGTCGCTACTTAAATGGTGTTTGGAGCTGACACTCAGTCTTTTATTAAGGGACAACTTTCTAATGTTTTTGAACAATTTTCTAGTCTCTTTGGTGTATAGTTGTATTAAGCTGCAACTTATTCGAAAGTGTACATTCTATGGACTTCTAGCAATGTTTTTCTTTACCAGTTGAATACTATAGTGTTATATGTCATGTTATACAAAGTTTGCAAAATAACTTCATTTATAGGTTGCCCTGCTAAGGGTTTATTCATGTTTAGCTAATAATTTTTTAAGTTACTTTTTCTAGCAGTTCACTAGCCACATGTTGTTTCATTATTTGAGTACTGTAGCCTACATTTTTAATCTTGTGGAGATGCTAGTAACAGGGATATATCCTAAGGTAATTAATACAATGTATCTTATTTACTACTTTCTAAGATGCATAGCTGGCTTTAGATTAGTTTTTAGCGATTATCTCTAAGTCCAAGGAATGTAATTCAATTATGCTAAGAGTGCAAGGTTCTAAAGCTGAGGGAAATGGCTTTATCCCATGCAATCATACAGAGTCAAATGACATGTGGCTGTGGCTTGTTAGTTAAACTGTGGGCTATCAATTGATTTACCCAGTTAATATGATGGGTTTTCCCTTTTCCTTTTTTTTTTTTTCTAAATGGCGGTTGTGATCTGATATTATAGGAGTTAGTGGTTGGTTAGTGTAAGGTTACTCTACACAAATGTATATATACTCTCCGCAATGGCTAAGATAATTTGACATCTGAAGTAAGTAGAATTGTTTTAATGCATATGCACCAGTATTTAAAACTTTGTTTACAGTAAATGAGTTACCTAAAATTCATGTGTAGCTTTGGACTCCCGAGGATATACGTCTCTGTATAGGCATGTAGATTCATTTTCAATATCTATTGTTCTAAATACAGAAGCGTGTCGTAAGATATTCAAATCATATTCACACTAGTCCTAATTATGGAAGCTCAGAGGATGGTTGGTGCAAGTGCTCTAGGTTTGAGGCTCTTTTGGAAGAGTTATACTTTGTACATATGTATAGAAGAGTTTTCGTTTTTGTTAGTATGTCTATATGCTTCTTCCTACAAGGAGTATGGGTGGTTAGGCACTGGGGTTAGTCAGAAGAAGTTATGGGCTACCTTTTTCCGCATTGTTAATTTCTTTGTAAAGACAGTGTCAATGATGTATTGTACTCTTTTCTTCCTTTTACGCCCAAAGGTTACTCCCCCTAAACAAACCATATCACATAGAGTTACAAATAACATTACAATAACATTCTCTCACTCTTATAATATCGCATTATATCTAACTAAACTAAGGAACTCAGTAGCTGGTATATAGACTGCTGGAATGTTAAAGGTCTACAAAAGGCTATGAAAAAGAACTTAATACTACATCTTTTTTACAAATCCCAGGCTAATATTTGTTTCCTACAAGAGACGCACTTATCAAAGGAGGGATGGGAAAAAACATCCAATCGAAAATGGATTAGGACCATAATAGCGGGTGGTGATAGCTCAAACTCTAAGGGTGTAGCAATTATAATCAAGAAACAGTTCCAAGGTGCTATAAACGAATACAAATCTGATAATTATGGTAGGTGGTGTTACTTTACCTCCATATTACCAGACTTTACCAAACCAGTTTTATTTTTGAACTTATATGGTCCATGTACTCAACAACATAATTTTATCCTAGAGATATATAACATTCTTAGCTTATTTCCAAATCACCTTTATATAATAGGAGGGGATTGGAATGCAGTGATAAACCCCAGATTAGATCGCACCAGTAACTCACCCTCATATAACTCTCAAGCTTCCATAGCCCTTGAGGAACTAATGTTCGATTTTAATCTCATGGACACTATTGTCTTCAGTATGGACTCATCCAAGGACAGCATGTACACCTTTTACTCTTATTGCCATAAATCTTGGTCACGTTTAGATTTCTTCTTAATTTCTAATTTTTTCTCCAAATTTAAGAACACACTAAGATGCGAGCCTAGGCTTCTATCTGATCATGCAAAAATCTCCCTTAAGATTATCTTCACATCTGTTACCTCTCCACATATGAACTGGTCCCTTAACAGTAACCTTCTAAAATATAAGGAGATTATAAATAGAATCAATAATTCATTGTCTGAATTATCTGCTAACTTTGAAAACTCGCAAATCGCGCTGGATATACAATGGGCGGCTTGCAAGGCTGAATTAAGAGGATATTTGATCAGTAAAGCCTCTTTCTTTAACAAGCTTAACAAAGAAAAAGAAACAAATCTAACTCTAAAACTAAATTCCTTGGAAAGAAAACTAAAAATTCATCCTGACCTTAAGTTGGAGAAACTGATTAATTCAACACATAAAGAACTACTCGAGCTACATTTACATAATTACTCGCTGCAGGAACAAAAACAAATTGCAACTTACTCTGAATGGGCACAAATCCCATCTAGAACTCTGTCTAGAATACTCAAAAACAATAACGGAGCTCCTACAATCTCTATACTGCAATACAAAGGGGAAATTTATAAATCAGACTCTGATATAATCCAACTATTTCATGACATGTATACGGATATTTATAGCACGAATAAACTCAATCCCTCTAACTCACAGTTGGAGACATTTCTCAATTCCATCACCTTTCCATCTCTTGACCCTAATCAAATATCCCTCATGTCAGCTCCACTTAATATTCAAGAGATTCAAACTGCCATCAACAAGCTAAAAATAGGCAAATCTCCCGGTCCGGATGGCTTCACCACTAATTTTTTCAAAACCTTTAGTTCAAAAATTGCCCCTATTCTTCTAAAAGTCTTTAACTTCATTATAAAAATGGAATTACTGACATACATTGGAATAACTCAAAACAATTTTATTACTAAAAATAACAAAGAAAAACAGACCCACATAATTACAGACCTATTTCACTTATAAATGTTGATATCAAAATTTTTTCGCTATCTTAGCTAACAGACTCAAACAGGTACTACCATATATAGTTTCACCGGACCAAGCTGGGTTTATGTCTAATAGACATACATGGGATAATACACTAACAATGGACGCTCTCATGCAGTTCACTAAAAAGAGAAAATCCGTTATATGCCCTGACCTTAGATGCGTCGAAAGCTTTCGACAGAGTAAACTGGGACTTTCTGTTCTCTACGCTATCACATTTCAATATTCCTACGATCTTTTCAGATATGATCAGAATTCTTTATTCAAACTCATACACCTATTTATATATAAATAAAAGAAGATCTAAACCAATCCGGATCACTAATGGTACAAGACAAGGCTGTCCACTCTCTCCCTTCCTCTTTAATCTATTTATTGAACCATTCTTTCTATACATTATCCAAAATACACACCATAATATACCTAAAACTCTTAACACACAAGTAGCACTGTCAGCCTTTGCAGATGATTTAAACCTTTACTTCCAATTTCCGAATACAGATCTGCCAAAAATTTTAAAAGCAATAAGTGCCTTTTCCAAGGCCTCTGGTTATCAAGTTAACAATAAAAAGTCCCATATTCTTCCAATAAATCCTGAAGCTCATAAACCTTTCTTTTTCCCTGAATCTACCTTTCATATCTCATTTGAACTTAAATATCTCGGCATTAATTTTGAACATAATCAAGCATCTATGCTTCAAAACAATCTGTTAAGATCATGGTCTGTCATATGTCAAGACTTACAAAGATGGAAGTTATTGAACCTATCATTCCTTTCAAAGGTAGCTATTGTGAAAATGAACATCTTACCCAGACTCCTTTATCAATTTAGTGCGACAAATGTAATTATATCAAACAACCTTTTTTCTCAGTTTGATAAAACTATAGTAAAATTTCTTTGGTTTCCTAAGAATGTTAGGATCTCCTTCTCCAAATTAAGTCTACCTAAGGAGAAAGGTGGGGTGGGCCTTCCAAATTTTCTTCTTTATTACATGATTATATGCTCTAATAAACTATGGTCCATTGCTAGTATGAATAGCAAAGCTCAAGCCCACTATCCAGCGTGGTTAAAGATTTGGCACAGACATATTCTCTCTAATAAAATTAATCCTAAGGCTATCCCTTTTCTTTCACACACTTCTCTAAATAGATTAAAATTATTCCCCATATTGAAATTCAAAATAAAACTTTTTCAAAAGTTGATTAAGGACATTAATCTGCAACTTATTCTTCCTCTTCTCCAACCATTACACTTTAACCCAAACCTTAAAATCAACAACAAGATGATAGATCTTACTGAATTTCCTCTCATTAAAGACCTCGGAGTTTGGGATATTATCAAACATAGATATCTGTCGCTTGCTGAGTTACGACTAACCCTTAAGGTCAACAACAAGTATACGGTTATTCTCCGTCAACTTAGAGAACTTTTAACTTCGCAATTTAGTAATTCTCTCCCTGAATCACAGGTAATTGATAAACTCAACTTAATCATTACCACAGTTTCTAACAATAATAAAACAATCTCCTCGTCATACAAATTATTATTTCCTTTACTTCACGAAGGAAAATGTCTTTTCTCCAAATACTGGGATAACCAAAATTCTCTCATTACAGAGGACCAAAAATTACTAGCCATAAAAACTAGTATAGAACTATCACCCTTCAAAAAACTTTTATACACTCAATTGATGTTAAATAACAACTCCTATTTTACCCCTGTAAAAATTAACCAATTTAATTCCAATAGCTCTCCTATATGTACATGCTGTCCTGGCGTGAGAGCTGACTTATTACATATTATGTGGCACTGCAATAACTCCCATAAATTATGGTGCTCCCTCAAAGTGCGTCTCAAAAAAATGGGTTACTACAATTCTACCCTCTCATGGGAAATGGCTATCCTAAACATTCCCCCTCCTAGCCTGCCTAAATTACATCTTCATATTCTAATAACGCTGTGTTCTCTCATAAAACTTTACATCACCTATAATTGGTTAGATCGTACCAAATTATGTTGGAGGGGATTTAAAGATATGGCTATCAAATATATTTCTGCCCAGAAGTTCATCATAAATGGACCTAAGAAAAGAGTTTACTTCAGTAAACTTTGGAAAAGCCTGTTTGAAGTAATTCTATGTGATTAAATTATGATGAGTGTATCAATTTACTTTACATACTTTTTTGTTATTCCTTTTATCCTTGTCTGAAGAGTCTGTATATCATAATGCAAGTTTCAAGTGAGGATGCTAATATTTAGTCCTATAACTAGTGACACTGTGTAAATGCTGTTATGGTAGCTTTGTAAATATTGGTTTTTTTTAGGTTGTTGTTGTTAGTTAGGGTACTATGCATACCTCAATATATACTACTCCTTTCCTCCGTTCAACATATTAGACTTTCATGTTTATTTTTTTCCTCCGAACAATGATGCAAGCCACTCTGTATGTAATATTTGTTTTTTCTCATTGTTTGTACCACTACATGTATGCATGGTTTATATTATAAAATAAAAAAATATTTGAGAAAAGGAGTAGATTCCAGAATCATCGGTGGTGGAGGTGTCTGATGAGAAACCTGTGGGGGAGCAGGTTGCTGCGGATGACTATACCAGATGGAGGCGGGTACAGTAAACCAAGGAACTGGCTAACATGCATCATCTGGTTTATAACTGTGGACTACAGGAGGCAGTGCAAATATAACAATGATCAAATGCAAAACAACACCAATGTTGTGCTATACCATGTATAGCCTGGCCACACTGTGCTTCAGGCATGTTACTCTTGTAAAAGAGTACTACAGGCAGGGCACAGTTCTCATCATAGTGACAAACATAGATAGAGTGTGCATGGGGATGGTGTGAGAGCTAGTGTGTGTGTGTGTGTGTGTGTGTGTGTGTGTGTGTGTGTGTGTGTGTGTGCATGTGTTGTGTATTTGTGTATATGTGTGTTTGTGTCTCTGTATGTCTACTTGTCTGCCTTTATGCCTGTCTGTCTGTGATGCATGGCATGTTGTTGTGAGAAGCTCTCACCAGGGAGGAGATGGTGTCACCACTGTTTTGTGAGTAGGTAGTCGTGGGCAGTTCTGAGGGGTGTGTGTGTGCATGTGCAGTACTACTACAATATATTTTCCTACATCCCCACAGATGATGCATTACTGTGCCAGGGTCTGATGGACAGCTCCAGGGCACCCAAAGGAGATGTATGCACTGTCCCTGAACATCTCTGTCAACTGAGGTCCTCCCTGCTATGCAGTTTACAGACAATATCCACAGCATGCACACAGGATGAAGTGTTGCATGAGTATGAACAGTGTGTAGTATCATGGTTGGTTTCTACAAAACCACCCCATCTGTATGTATGTCCATGCCCCCCCTCAGAACTTTCAGCACTGGACTGTAGTATTGAGGTGATGGCACAATGGATCCTGAACTGTGCCTGCCCCCTCCCTTGGTGGGCCTCCCCACTAAAAGCAGAGGTGGACCATCCATGGCATGTTTGGTGGCCATGATGAGTGACAGCACAGGGGACCTGCAACATACAAACTACCCTTTCCACATGTGCATAATGTTATACATGTAGCTAATGATCTGGACCTGCTTACTATGGCTCACTATGGTGATAATGGAGACACTCATATCAGGAGAAGAGTGATAACAATACAGTCATTAACATTGAACCCTGATGTCACCATCATCCTACTCAATGGAGTTGATGACAACCAAGGGGGATTGTGCCACAGGAGATGAGGTCATTGCCTGGGTGGATGTGTTAGCATCTTCTTGTTCTTAGATGGCATCCTGGTTCTGGGAGGTGGGTAGTATAAGAAAAGGAGCTGTATCTATGGAACGGGGAGTGGATGTAACCATTGTATTGCCTAAATCTGTCATTGTGATCTTTGACTGTGCCATAACTTGGCTGTCATCATCACCACATGGATATAGGCCTGTTTGTGAAGTATTATCCAGCTAATAAAGACTCCTTCATGAACACCTAGAGTCCACTGAAAGTACTCTTATGTAGCAGAGTGTTACAGAAAACAAATGTTTAATATGCCATGGGAAGATGGCCTCTAGTCTTGCAATCCCAATGTTCCTGTAAAACAATGACATTATTCTTGCATGTTGTATGTCAAAGATGTGGACAGTGTATGTAGATGCTACCTTAATTTCAAACAGACCCACCTGTGGTGTCACCTAGGGATATCCATGGTGCCATATACAGCTCAGCATTGATATCTAGCACCTCCATTGTGGTTTGCAAAACTGTCTGCACCCCCAAACAGAGATGTCAATAACTTCTCAGTGTTAATCCTTGCTGATTCTGTCAGCAGAGCCCTTCTTGTGGCCTTCTGATTCTGTGTAAAGCACATCGCTTTAGTACATGCTGTGCTTACCGCATTGGTGGCCCTTCTTCAGAAATAGGTCCAACAGCATTGATTTCACATATAATGTCCCACCAGATACGATCATGAAAGGCCACATCAAATCTCTCAAGACAGAGAATCTGCCAAATGTGGTCATGGAGGGCCTGCAGCAATATGTCATTGTCTTTCTGACACTTATGATGCTTTTAACCTCAGCATTACAACTTGGAACATCAAAGAAATATCTGTGTGAAGTCTTGGGAGATCACATACAATATACATCTATACAGATAAACCTGCAACCTAGTAGTGTTCTCAATTCCTCTCTTGTGTTACAACACTGATGTGGGATGGCAGACATGTATGTACATGTATGTAGGGGTTACATGTGATGTTTCTCTGAGTGTTGCAGTGATGTGGTGCTTTGGTATCAGATTACCCTGACAAGGATACTGGGAGCAGACATAACAGTACATGGGGCATGTCATCTCATCTCTGTGTGCATATGCCACATATGCAAACTTACTGCCTTCATGCAGAATTTGGAATAATGTAACTGTTTTGTTATGTACCATGATGCTCCTCCCTCACTGCAGAGGTACTACAGGCCCATCACAGGATGTGATTGCCATTGCTCACCACCTTCCCTACTAGTGACATGCACTTCTCCTATTACATACAGTGTATCAGGGGCCAATTAACAATAAGCTAGTATTGAGTACAGTACAGAATTTGTATGCAACCTACAGGTAGGCATTGACAGGGCATCCCACAAGATGTGAATGGAATCACCTGCTATGTGGTAGGTGTGTAGGTAATCACCCCCAAACAAAACAGACATAGCTAAGGCTAAACATACAATGCACTGGTAGTACAGATGTAGGAAAGGGATGACCTCAAGTATTAGACATGCAAAGGCTTTAGCATCCCATACAGGAATTTCTGACACTGGCAACACATTTTTTTCTTTTTTAGAATTCATTTGATTCCAAGCCTACAAGGTTAATTTCTTGCTGGCAGTGTATGCTCCCTCTCCAAACCTTATTTTAGTACTGCAGAAGCTTTTCCTACATCTCTGATCCACAGGAGGTGATGACTGTAAGAGGTGTATGGACACACCAGTTAAAAAGTACAGCAATGGAGGAATGTTGACACAAGGTCAGTCTATGCTCACCTGTGGACTTTGTTGCTTGGCCACCCCACACAGCAAATACAACTCAGTCCTACACTCACAATGTTAGTACTCTCAGCATCCACACAGCTTGTATTTATAGTATATACACAGTATACTGCAAGCCTGACAAAGATAACCTTCCTGTATAGGACACCATATCTTTTCTCCCACAGCTATTTGTTTACTTTACAGTAAGTCAATTATCTTCCAACAATTGTATATTAACATTGGCTGGGACACACCAGAATCTTTCATCATACAGCTTGGTAAATGTTACTTGCATAATACACAAGGGCCACAAACCTCAGATATGTGCTTCATTACTAATGCCATATCCCCTCCAGTCTCCCAAGACATTACACCCCCTATGCCTCTACACAGTCCCCTACACAGTCACACCATTGTTGACATTTACACCAATTACCTTATCCTCTTACAGTATAAAACTGTCATGTATATCCTTCAACAACACTCAGGTAAAGCAGACGTCCAACAGTAAAAAAGAAATAAGTAAGCGTCTCCATTCTTATTCCTCTTTGTAAGTGTATATGGCTGTGGTGGGGGAAGGAGTTGAAGGACCATCAGCTAGTACTGGTCACCTGTGAAGGATCCTTGTGCAGCTTATAGAGTCACTTCCTGGCACTGCCATTACTGTCTTCTCAGGCAAGGTCCATCGGGCTGGACAGTCACAATGGCAACTGACCTTTTTGTGGTGCTACCCTAGGCAGTGTGCTGTCTGAAGTGGGTTACCAACCCTCTGCCCCATCCTAGTCTTTGCCCTTCCTTGTATATCTTCTTCCCCTATATGTTGTCCAGTCCACTCCATCATCAATTGCCCTCCATCTGCCTGTATGTTAATAAATCCTTTTTCAAACTAAACCCATCCCCTTTGTGTTAACATTTCCCCCTGTTGGCTTTTGGTTGTGTTTTTGTTTGTTTGTTTGTTTATGAGCTCCTGCTTCCATACCTCTACCCTTTTCCATCCCTTGCTTTCCCCATCCTTCCCCATCTACCTTTCTTATTAAAAGAAAATAGAGACTGTCCCTCTAAAAAAGTATAGTCTCCAACTTCTCACGCCTGCTCTTACTTTCCCTGTGTTCTTCTGCATGTAATATATCTCTATATAAGAGATAATGAGGCAGATTCCATCTGAAGTACATGGAAAACACGGAATGGAATATATTAAAGCAAAAAGCTGGATAGGGTGCTGTACTGAAATCACAAACAAGATTTGAATATGCTGTATTTGAGGAGCAGGTTGAAAGTAGAACTATGTCATTATGGGGGCATTATGGGCAAGGAGCTAGCTGTTGTTGGGAGAGTTGATGGATGTGATGTCACTAACTCTGCCAAGTTCAGAAATACAAAAAAATCCTTCCTGACATGTAGGGCCACCATATGTGATGCTGCAGGCTGCTCCTATCCACTTCCCCTGCCCACACAGTCATTGATATAGCCCCAGTACCAGGTGATAATACTGGGACAGCTGAAGGGCAGCTGGGGGCATGGAATGGGGGAGCAGGCGTTGATATAGCTACAAAAACCTGCTTGAGAGGCAAAATGTTATGACTTTTCCACACAGAGTTACCAACGTGTAGAACTTAGACTATCTTGCTGTTAACAATTAGGAAATAAGAAGAAATTATACTTTTATTTTATTATTTTATTTATTTTATTTTATTTTACATTTGTTGACCGGGCTAGTCTAACTGGATATATGTCCATTTTCAGTAGAGGCCCGGGGAGAAAAGCTCCAGGAAAAAATCTAGAAAAAGTAATAGTAATAGTGGATATAACATAAAACAGTTTTACACAGCAGTAATTATAATAAAAAACCTTAGCTAAAGAAACTGTTAAAAAAAATGTAAATTTTTTTTTTTTTTTTTTTTAGAAGATGAGCTACTCATGCTAATTGTAGGATATACACATCTTAGAAGGGTAGTTTACAAGAGAAGGTATAGTATAATTGTAAATATTAAATTTCTACAGAAGCATTTTAAGAAGGTTATATTAGATGAAGGAAGGAGATTAGAGTCAAGAGAAATGTTAGCCAGGGTTGGTACAGGAGCATAACCAGTGATTATTGAAATAAAGCTTTAGATTTCTTTTATAAAGTGGGAGAGTACATATAGAATGACATTGTCTCATATATTCCTATTTACCTGTGGTTGTTCTTTTCCAAAAACAAAACAAACCACTTTGTCAGTTATTTACACATGATTTAGCATTTAGTATTATAGTCTTTGCAGCTGAGTCCTAAAACATAAATTGTCTGATTCTGTGCATATCTTCTGACCTGTTCACACAATGTCTGTCTGAGTCAGACAGGCTATTCCTTTTTCCATAAACTCATTTTTGTATCTCATGAAGCTGTATTCCAGACTACCAGATAGTTGTCATGCAAGCTGCGTGCATTGTGATAAGATCATTGCTTATGTAAGGTAAAACGTAAAAGAGGTCTGGTAAGTAACAGTTGTTTTACAAAGGAATGCCCGAGAGTAGTCTGAAAGATCAACAATCTGAATGAATGAGATACATTTCTTAAAAAAAAATAATCTACACAATATTGTGTCTGTGGCAGCTTTTTTCATTCAAAAGGACATGGGCCAAATAAAGGCAGTTACTGTCTCAAGAATTCTATGGTTCTGACTTACCCAAAGACTGAGCTGTCACCCATGCTTGCCCAACTTCATAGGAGTCAGACAAGTCTAACGTTTGAAGAGAAGTCAGGTACAGAAAGATGAAGCCTCAGAAGGACCGCATTCTTTCCAGGGGGTTTTGTGGGTTTGATGCAGTTTCTTTCATCAGCAATCCCTTTGTTTCAAAGGTCTGATATGTGAAGAATGTGCTCATATTAAAGAGGTGTTGTGAACATCCTATGGAATGCGCACAGAATGGCATGAGCACTTGTACCAGATGACATTGTATGCTGTTGAGAGCCAGGAAAAATAGATTATCTGAAGGCTGCTATGACGAGGATGAAGAATGGAAAGGCTGTTGGTCCAGATAACATACCAGTGGAAGCATGGAGGTGCTTAGGAGAAAAGGCAGTGGAGTTTTTAACCAGATTGTTTAATGAAATCTTGGAAAGTCAGAGGATGCCTGAGAAGTGGAGAAAAAGTGTTTTGGTACTTATTTTTAAGGAAAAGGGTGATATGCAGAGCTGTAGTAACTACAGAGGGATAAAAATGATCAGTCACAGCTTGAAGTTATGGGAAAGAGTACTGGAAGCTTGGTTAAGAAGGGAGCTGATGATTACTGATCAGCAGTATGATTTCATCCAGGGAAAGAGCACTACAGATGCAATGTTTGCTCTGAGAGTGTTGATGAAGAAATATAGAGAAGATCAGAAGGAGTTGCATTGTGTCTTTGTGGACTTGGCGAAAGTATATGATAGAGTGCCTAGAGAGGAGTTGTGGTATTGTATGAGGAAGTCAGGGGTGGCAGAGAAGTATGTAAGAGTGGTACAGGATATGTTCAAGAGTAGTGTGACAGTGGTGAAGTCTGCAGTGAGAGTGACAGATGCGTTTAAGGTGGAAGTGGGATTACATCAAGGATCAGCTCTGAGCCCTTTCTTATTTCCAATGGTGACGGAAAGGTTGACAGAGGAGATCAGACAGGAGGCCCCATGGACTATGATGTTTGCAGATGACATTGTGATCTGTAGTGAGAGTAGGGACCAGGTTGAGGAGACTCTGGAGAGGTGGAGATATGCTCTAGAGAGGAGAGGAATGAAGGTTAGCAGGACTAAGACAGAATATGTGTGTGTGAATGAGAGGGAGGATAGAGGAATGATGAGGATGCAGGGAGTAGAGTTGGTGAAGGTGGATGAGTTTAAGTACTTGGGATCAACAGTTCAGAGAAATGGTGAGTGTGGAAGAGAGGTGAAGAAGAGAGTACAGGCAGGGTGGAATGAGTGGAGAAGAGTGTCAGGAGTGATTTGTGACAGATGGGTACCAGTAAGAGTGAAAGGGAAGGTCTACAAGAGGGTATTGAGACCAGCTATGTTGTATGGGTTAGAGACGGTAGCACTGACAAAAAGGCAGGAGTCAGAGCTGGAAGTGGCAGAGTTAAAGATGTTAAGATTTTCACTAGGTGTGACAAGGATGGACAGGATTAGGAATCAGTATATTAGAGGGTCAGCTCAGGTTGGACGGTTTGGAGGCAAAGTCAGAGAGGCAAGATTGCGTTGGTTTGGACATGTGCTGAGGAGGGATGCTGGGTATATTTGGAAAAGGATGCTAAGGATGGAGCTGCCAGGTAAGAAGAAAAGAGGAAGGCCTAAGATAAGGTTTATGGATGTGGTGAGAGACGACATGCAGGTGGTTGGTGTGACAGAACAATTTTCAGAGGACAGGAAGAAATGTTTTTATTTTATTTTTTATTTTATTCATTTTATTTATTTAAATTTGTTGACCGGGAGTGTCTGACTGGACGTAGGTCCATTTTCAGCGGAGGCCCGGGGAGAAAAGCTCCACAGTTAAAATAAACAGACAGTATATACATTGGATTACATAGTGAATAACAATTTACATAGCAATTACTTACAACATAAGTAATAATGGAAACAGATGATCCACTGTGGCGACCCCTAATGGGAACAGCTGAAAGAGAAGAAGTCTGAGTTAACAATGGACAGTACACAACATGGCCATCATGAACTGTCCCAATGTGATGCAGAATGTTCCTGGATAAGATTGATAAAACCATGCATGTGTGCTTCATTCACCCCTGTTCCACAATAAAATCTAATGTCTGTGTTCAAAAATGCTGAATAAGAGCAACTGTTTTGCAATTTCCAGTTGACCTGCTGTGAAGACTGTTAATAAAGCCAAATAAATAAGCTTTCACCAAATTTACTTATGGATAACTGGCAACATTAAGTCACGCTCTGGTATTTCCATGGCAGTTATTTTGTGGCATTGACAAGAAGAGAACAACTGAGTGCTGTATCTTCTTACTCAAGTGTGGTGCCACGCTTAATGTGTTTTTTCTCAGTACTAGGTGTAGCTGTGATATATCTCCCCAAATGATTTTTATTTGTCACATACAATTGTCTATATTGCGAAGAGAAATCAAGAATTTATTTAAAAAGCCTACTCCCCAGACAGGTGGAGGTTGGGGCTGAGACAAGATTAATGGTAGCAAAGGTCAACCCAGTGACTGAAAGAATACAAGCCGAATGCCTTGTTCCTAGGCATGATGGGAATAGTGTGTGTTGAAGAGATGCATTTCAGGAAGTAGCTGACATTAAGATTAAGGAAACACTAACACATCCCTGGAGCCAAAGGTTAAAGTCCATTGATGTATAGTATATATTTATGCTTAACAAGATTAACAAATCTTATCTTTTAAGATATTATCTACCTTTTCTGAGCAGTTTGTTTATAAAGCTAATGACTATGTTTTTCATTGTTTTTGATAACATTCACCCCACACCTACTGTTGCCTCATCATATATCTTTATTAGGCTTGTGCAAAGCAGTCAGGTCTTTTTTCAGAAGCCATATATGTATATCTGTTTATCTTAGCTAAATGTGTTTGCCTTCACAGAGTCAGATGAAGCTAAAATGATGGTGCTTGGCAAAAGCAGGGCATTTAGCAACACTGCTTCTGTTATGCACCTTGATATGCATTATGATTTGAACTAATACTGTTTGACAATCAATTATTTAACTAAGATATGCACTATTTCTTATAACTGTATGTATACCCCTAAGTCTTTTGCTTTCTTTGAGAAATGATCAGTAATGCTTAGGTATGCAAAATGAACATATTTCTCAAATCTGTTGTTCTCTTGTTCTCTTAAGAAATATGGCCCCACCCAGCAGATGAGAATATAGTGCATACCTTCTTAATCTTGTGCAAATAACCCTTTATCTCTTAACTGCATTTGCCGTTAAACATTATTTTGTTGGTTAATCAGTATCCATGGGTGAATTTAGGTACTTACAATTTTGACAACACTACTTTTAATTGAAATGTAACAATCATCAGCTGAATCGAACTGACTGAGAAGATTCAGTCTATTAAAACACAAAGAAAAAATTTTAAAAAATCGCAAAATTATATATTTATCTTATACAATATACAGATGAAAGTAGACATACTCTGCAACCATAAAGTGATTTTTACTACACATAAAGCCAAGGGCAATATATATATATATATATATATATATATATATATATATATATATATATATATATATATATATATATATATATATATATATATATATATATATATATATATATATATATATATATATATATATATATATATATATATATATATATGTGTCTGTGTGTGTGTGTGTGTGTGTGTGTGAGACGACAGTGCCCTGGCCCAGCAATCAAGGAGCCTCAATCCTCACCACTAACACCAGGGAGGTTGTCTCATAAAATAGAAAAGGATAGTTAATACACACAGTAAAGTACAATTTCCCTTAAGTGCACACAGAGATCACAGTCAGTCTGGGGCTGGTTGCTCCCTTGCTCACCATGTCCCCAATAAGACTCCCCACTGGCACAGCTATAGGGTCCAGGTCTCAGCCTAGCTGGCAAGCTAGAACCTCCAGTACCCTCTCTGTCCAACCAGTGTTTCATGTCACTGCCAAGTAGCTGACACAACACACACACTCTTTGAGATAAGTATTTATATAACTTCACAGACACTCCTGGGAAAGGATGACACAGATTCTCCAGCTGTGCCCCTTTACCCAGACCATATGGTAGTAATCCCTTCCACCACCCAGCTAATAATATCAACTACTAAAAGGCCCTTAAAAAGGTGTCCGATTATTACTGTGCAATATTATTATCCAATGGTAGTATGACTAACAGTCAAGGCTTACTTTAGAGTGGCCTATTACAATAACCTCTATAAATATGCAATGTACTCTAGAGCTTATCTGTACACAAACCAGCCACAGGTAGAAGGTTTTAAAAATATTTAATAATAAATACTTAAAACACAAGACAAAACTACTACACCACAGAGATATCTAAGAGTTCAGAGATCATACAGAAACTTAAAATAATACAGTAGGACAGGTCTGATTTAAAAGAAAAATACCTAATTAATATTTACTAGCTTTAACTATTCCTACAAGAAATCACAGTGCTAAAACTTACATGTGAGCTTAGGCAGAGTGCTGAGTTAGATATCCCAGATCAAAATGCTTCCAGTCTCTTGTGAGAAATAGTATTTAAACATTACTAACGCTCAACGCCTTCTGGAATTCATAAACTCCAATGCCCTGGATCAACTTATCCACACCCCCACCAGGGGCAACAATATCCTAGATCTAGTCATAACCAACATGAGTGACCGGTGTTCCACACCTGAAGTCAATGCCTCATTGGTCCGATCCGACCATAAGCTAATTACCCTAGATCAGACCTCCCAACTGTTCCGAATTACTCGGTTTTTACCGAGTTTTGGGGTCCAAATGAAGGGGTGCCACGATTCCCGAGTGGCACCCCTTAATTTCCGATTTTTCTTTTCTTTTTTTAAAACTTTCACGCTGTCGGAGCTGACATCATCACGTGCGCGATGATGTCAGCACCGTCAGGCTACCAGCCAGTCGGAATTGAGCTCAAGGAGCTTGCATCATCATTTCTGGCTGGCTGGCGGTTAAGTTAACGGCGGGAATGCAACATGTGGAACAGAAGAGGCGGGATACACTCAGCGAGCCCTGAAACAGATTAATGGCAGCAGCAAAGGGGCCGGGGATATAGCGAGCTCACAGAGCTGGGATTAATGGCGGTAGCAGGCTGGTGGATACAGCGAGCCCTGAAACGGAGCCGGGCCCGGGATTAATGGCAGCAGCAGCAACATGAGGATGGAACAGAAGAGGTTGAGCACTACTCAGGGTAAGAGAGTGTGTGTGTGTGTGTGTGTGTGTGTGTGTGTGTGTGTGTGTGTGTGTGTGTGTGTGTGTGTGTGTGTGTGTGTGTGTGTGTGTGTGTGTGTGTGAATTGCCAGTCACACAATTATGGTAAGTGACTTTTTCATGAAGTCTCAAACTCAAAGAAAGCTCCATTCTCATTCCATATGTACCCACAGTTGAAATTTAATTGGCAAATAATGCCACTCTAAAGACAAGTAGAAATATCCCTTCCACACTGAAAAAAGCCTTTCCATTCAATGAAGGAAAATAAAGAGCGGTGAGAAACACAAGATATGTTTAGAATGGAAATCTGAACTACAGAATGGCTTAGCATACAAAGGAAAGTTGGTTCAACCAAATGTTGATTCTTTTACATATGTTTTAGTTGATGTTAATAAATAATGAGAAAAAGAGTCTTTATATTTCCTAAGGCAGCAAAACTGCTTCACAGGCTTTGTGATATTATTTTATCTAACAGAAAAGTGTCACACTGGAGACTTCGCCTGCAGTGTGATTTTTGAAATCTACACAAATAGGTCTCAAACTACTAATGAACACACAGAAGTAAAAAGAAGTACACAGAAGAAAGCGTCTGAAATTTCCTACCCAACTACCCCTTTCATGGTGTGTGCTGAGGCTCCCTATTATCATTGCAAGTCCCATTGTTACAAAAATAAATAAAATGAATGATAAAATGCACAAATAAAGAAAGCGAAACTAATAGATATACAAGCAAAATGGCAAAAGTAAACACATACATTAGTGCTTTTAAAGCAAATTTGCAAGAAGGCATTGCTTCTTGCAGATCTACTTACCCTTGTTTTGATGTATACTAACTATGAAATCACTGTCCGTAGGGTAAAGGGAACACACTTTAAGGTACTGCGATCTCAAACTCATACTTAGTATAAGTAATTCATATTTTCATTCAATGCATCACACTGTTCTTGGGATCACATTTGTGGTTCCTTCACTTTCAAAAGAAAACTGCCTCCTAGAAATTCAAATAAAGGTGACTACAAATAGCTATTCTGCTGTAAATTACTCTGAAAATTGTAACAGTATAAAGCAGATGCAAGTATAACATTACTACATGCCCAGAAACAAACCCGAAAAGTGGTATGAAGCTACAAATATTCCTCATATAAGAAATAAAGTCATTCTAGGTCCACTAGTGCAGCTAGCCTCCTTGTAATTTTCTCACCCTCCTCTTTTTTTTTCTTGCATCCTCCACCCATTGCAACCTTCCATGAATTACCCAATCTCTTGCACATGACATATTTTCTCCAAGACTGGAAAAAAATGTTTCCTATAGCTTTCAGATGTCAGACACTCCAGCTCCATCCAATATAATTATACACAAACTAAAAACAAAACTGTTCTGATCACAGGGAATCATCCAATACCAAAAAGTGAAGTAGAAGCAAGAAAGCCATATATAGAAGTCAAAGAAAAATTGACAAACGTTAACCATTGAGACAGCTACACCTTGCATTTGCAATGTCCTGCATACAGAGAGAGACAAAGTCATAAAACAGTAGGATATGTGAGAAGAAACTAGAGCAACATGGGATAAAGACATGCAGGTAGTTCTAACAATGACAAGAAAAATAAATTTCAAACATACTTAACTCAATCAAGCCTAAAACGCCTTTCTTGTATACTTGCAGTTCAAATGCCCCCATATAATACACTTGGTGGCTAGAGGTATTGAGGCTCAAACCCTGTACCTTTTAGTACAGGGTAAAAAGAGCCTACTATCCCTAGCCACCACCATTTCTGACTGAGATGAGACTTGAGAGCTATGATGAGAAGTAAGAACACTTTTTTTTTTTGTGCTAAGAGTTTAGAGCTATGATAAGAAGTGAACACACAATTTGTATTCCCCTATTATTGTTTTTGTGCTAACAGTTCAGAGATATGGTGAGTGAAAACTGAATTTGTATTCCCCTATTATTGGCTTTGTTTGTCCATGTTTTTTGTGTTGAGGTTAAGAGCTATGTTGAGAAGTGAGAAATTAATTCACTAAATGATGGCTATTAAGTTTCAGTCTTCCTATTTTTCAAGCAGCTGCTGATGTGGGATAGTGGTATGTTGTTCTGAATGCAATGCATAGAATCATGAGTTCAAAACCTGCCAGTGAAATGCATGATGGTAGCACAACATTTTATTCTAGCAACTTTACAAAATTATACAAGCAATGTTTACAATGTGTCCCTGGTTTTTGACCTTTTGTCCCCCCCCCCAAAAATGAAATTGAAAATAAGTGTGAAACGCTGTGCAAGATGCCTATGGCTTACACTACTGTCATTCTATTTGTAGTGTGGTTGTGGAAGCAGAATTTTATGATGGAAAAGTTCTGAATTGGGCAGTTTTGTCATTATTGGTTCATGTGTTTTGTTTCATTGCCTACAGTACAGATTACTGGTAAAATGTTCAAACAATAAATTTAAAATGCGCTCTAACATGTGTGTTGTATTATACAAAGAATATAATTTAATAAAGTCAGGAAGGTGTATAAAGAAAAGAACACACATATCATGTTATCTTGTTTTGTGTGCAAGGGGCCAATGATTTGAAAACAGCCGAAAGGTAATCTTTATCCATCACTGGCCAGATTTCTTTGGATGTGGTGTGGATTTCAATGCTGTTTCAGTGAATGTGAGGTTTCAAGGGCAAAGTTTAATGTCCAGCCTGTTTTCATTGTGAGATAGTATTGTTTTGTTTACCAGATGATGTCTTTTAGTGTTTCTGCATTGTTGTGCTGTAAAATGTAAAAATAAAATTCAAATCATTGTAGAAGTAAAGCAGTATGCATACATTAGTGTTTATGGTAAATGGGGCAAAATAGCCAGGTAACAGGGCACTGGAATGGCTGCAGGGGTACTCTGGTCTGGTGCCATGTTTTGGTTGTCTGTTCTTCAATTTGCATTCGAAAGTTGGTATCCCACAACTCCTTTGGAGTGGATGGCATTACATAATTATGTATGCAAATTAGATGTTAATCAGCGTACAGATTTGTACCTATTTTTCATGGGCCTTGTCCACATTTTTGATGTTTCCAGGTTGAGAGGTATGCCCTAGATATCCACATCCTGCCCCCACCCCCCATTAAGGAAACCATAGTAAAAAGTTTCTCCTAAGCCAACTTCATGCTTCTTAAGACAGAAGTGGCGAACTTCATGACACCCATGCAGATGGACCATACAGTTATGACTACTGAATCCTACACAATTGCACTTTATAAGCACTTACATGAGTGCATGGATCATGCTATCCCAAACAGAACCAAGACGCTATCCTCCAAAAAAACGAAGCCAATCTGGTGGTCCCCTGCCATAAACAAACTGTACAACAGAAGGAAGAAACTGTTGCAAAAGAGAGTAAAATCCCATGAGTGGAGGAGCTCCCTGGTCAGCCTCAGTAAGAAGCTGCGATCCCTGATAAAATCCTCCAAAGCTAGTTACAAAAACAAAATCGCCACTGATTCTAAAGACAACCACAAAGCATTCTATAGCTATGTCAAGAATCTCAATGGCAACACTCAGATCTGCTCTGAGTTACAGCACAATGGCACTAAATATACAGACCCAACTAATATTGCCAACATCCAGGCAGATAGGTTCAGTGCTAATTTTACCCCGCTCTCACCCCCTAAAGAGCCCATCTCTATACTGGAAGAATGCAAAGTTCCTGTAATCACGGCTGCACAGGTAAAAAACACACTCTCCAAAGCCAAGAACACAGCATCCATGGGACCAGACAACATCCCAGGCTGCGTTCTACACAAACTACAGAACGAACTGGCACCCCACCTAAGTACCATGTTCAATCATAGCCTCACCTCAGGCTTTGTGCCTGCTGAATGGTGCACAGTGACGGTTATCCCACTCCACAAGGAGGGAGCCACCACGGAACTACTGCCCCATTAGTCTGACGAGCCTGGTCTGCAAGGCCATGGAACATATCATCATGGAATTTATAAACAAAGACATTGGTAATCTCCAAACTCTGGACCCCACCCAGTTCGTGTTTGTAAAAGGCAGATCATGTCTCCTAAACCTGATAGACTTCTTTGAAGCAGTCACCAAAGCCGTAGACAAGGGTAAGGTGGTTCACACAGCCTATCTAGATCTTGCCAAGGTTTTCAACACCATCCCCCACTTTGGAATTATAGATAAACTCACTAAACTAGGTATAAATCCCTATGTCACAAGATGGGTTGGCAACTGGCTCACTGACAGATCCCACACTGTGAAAGTAGCAGACTCCAAATCCGACTTCAGACCAGTGACAAGTGGAGTACCACAGGGTTCAGTCTTGTGTCCTCTCCTGTTTGGTATCTACTTCTCTGAAGTACAGGCTAACACAGAAGGTCTTTGGCTAACGAAGTTTGCAGATGACTGCAAACTAGGAGCCATAATTGAAACTCCTAACGATGTGGACATCCTACAAATGGGCTGGTGTCAAAGCCATGGCCTCAAGCTCAATGCCAAAAAGTGCATTGTCATCCCCTTTGGTAAAAACTCTGTACCCATGAACTACAACATAGGCGGTAGTATACTTAACACCGAAAGTGTGATAAGAGACCTTGGGATACAGGTGGACAGTAGTCTCTCCTTTGATAATCACATTGCCACAGTAGTCAGGAAATCCTTCTACATGGCACACCTCATCACAAAAGGTTTCTCATCCAGAAAAAAAAGAGGTCATTGTTCCCTTCTACTCATCACTCATTACACCCATTATAGAGTACAATGCCCCTTTTGGTATGTACCTCACAAGACATCTACAACAACTGGAAAGGCCCGAGAAATACCTCACAAAGAGGATTACCAGCCTCAAACAGAAGCCTTACGCAGACCGTCTCCAAAAACTCCAGCTTTACTCCATCGCATATCGCCTACTCAGAGGTGATCTCTGCCTAACATACAAAGCTATGTCAAACCCAGAGCTGTTGGACATGCTCCACTTAATGAAATCCCAATCCCTCCAAGCTACACACTCTAGGGACCTAAACCTTGTCACCACAATAAACAGAACATGCCGAAGGGATAGATTCATGTCCCAGAGATTTAAAAACAGTCACCAAATCATGGTAGCCATTTTTACACAATAAGAGGCCACACGCTGAGATGCAGCAATTCAGAGAAGCAATGAGCACAATTAAAGAAAGACAGGAAATACTGTAGCCTGCATAATACACAAATGGTGATATTATGACATGAAAATGAGCAGTACTATTACAAGTGACAAACTGGCTAATGATCCCAGGGGGGTCTGTTTAAGTCTAGTCATTTTCTCAAGGTGCAAATCAAACCCTGTACCTTGTGTCTGTGAAGTAAACACCTTAAGTATTAAGCCAACTCTCAACTAAGGAAGGCCATGTTGGATGTAAATGAGGTTAAACAATATGGTAGCATGATTCAGAAAGGTATATATTTTGCACAGAGAGATGTTACCACAAGAGTTGCTGAAGACAGCAGTATCATAAAGTTATGTGAGACAGACCACCAAAATATGTACTGGGTAGGATCACATTATCCAATATGCATGTGCAAGAGGCTGGTGCTGCTGATGGCAGTCATGGAAGTGCTTGTCGTCAATGTCAGGGATGATGAGTCATCCATCAGTGCCTAACATACCATGCCCCCTTAGCACAGAATTGCTAGAGTCATGATAAATGAGCTAGCTGAGATGTGGCACCCTCATATGCAGGCTCATAGGATGCATGGTGTAACTATTCCTGTGGACAACAAAGTATGCACAGTTTTGAGAACATTAGCTATGGATACAACTGAGATAACCTGGATGTATCCAGCCAATTGCCTCAAAGATACCTCACCAGTTCCTTGGTGCTAGACTACAGCATTTTGGGGAAAAATCTGTGGTGTACATGTTACACAGAGGGGAGAAGCAACAGTTTCTGGGTGTTGCATTATATAGCCCAGTTTCCTGTGGTACTATGAGCCATTAAAAGCATCTGCATTGCAATAAAATCCCCATCTGGTGAGCAGGGAAAATGTTATATTAACTGTAAGGGGGTTCACTCTTTTAACTGCCATGTGGACTGCAATGCACATTGTATAATATACAGGTCACCCAGGCAATGCTGACAATTCCAACATCTGGCGCAAGTGCAACTTACATCAGTGGTTTGTGCTGGGTGATTTTCCATGGAGCCAGCTTATTGGAGATGCCTAATATGCCCTGACGTTATGGCTAATGACACCAATAAAAAATCCACACACCATGGCAGAGAATGCATACAATAATTAAGTGCCACTTTCCAGAACCACTGTTAAATGTGTGTTCAGCCTGATGTGTACCAGCTTATACTGTCTGTATGTCTTGATGGTGCACTACAATATGACTCTGGAGCATGCAGTAAAGCATGCAGTAAAATTTGTGCATTGTTACCCTGCATTCTGTTTTACAGACATTTATGTCAGGGTAGTGGTATGGTGTAGGAGTAGATCCCAGAATCATCGGTGGTGGAGGTGACTGATGAGAAGCCTGTGGGGGAGCAGGTTGCTGGGGATGGCTATACCAGATGGAGGTGGGTACAGCAAACCAAGGAACCAGCTAACATGCATCATCTGGTTTATAACTGTGGACTACAGGAGGCAGTGCAAATAACACAACAATGATGCATTGCAAAACAACACCAATGTTGTGCTATACCATGCATAGGCTGGCCACACTGTGCTTCAGGCATGTTACTCTTGTAACAGAGTACTACAGGCAGGGCACAGTTCTCATCATACTGACAACCATGGATCGAGTGTGCATGGGGATGGCGTGAGAGCTAGTGTGTGTGTGTGTGTGTGTGTGTGTGTGTGTGTGTGTGTTTGTGTCTCTGTATGTCTACCTGTCTGTCTTTATGCCTGTCTGTCTGTGATGCATGGCATGTTGTTGTGAGAAGCTCTCACCAGGGAGTATGAACAGTGTGTAGTGTCATGGTTGGTCTCTACAAAACCACCCCATCTGTATGTATGTCCATGTCCCCCCTCAGAACTTTCAGCACTGGACTGTAGTATTGAGGTGATGGCACAATGGATCCTGAACTCTGCCTGCCCCTTCCCTTGGTGGGCCTCCCCACTAAAAGCAGAGGTGGACCATCCATGGCATGTTTGGTGGCCATGATGAGTGACAGCACAGGGGACCTGCAACATACAAACTACCCTTTCCACATGTGCATAATGTTATACATGTAGCTAATGATCTGGACCTGCTTACTATGGCTCACTATGGTGATAACGGAGACACTCATATCAGGAGAAGAGTGATAACAATACCATCTACAATCATTAACATATTGAACCCTGATGTCACCATCATCCTACTCAATGGAGTTGATGACAACCAAGGGGGATTGTGCCACAGGAGATGAGGTCATTGCCTGGGTGGATGTGTTAGCATCTTCTTGTCCTTAGATGGCATCCTGGTACTGGGAGGTGGGTAGTACAAGAAAAGGAGCTGTATCTATGGAACGGGGAGTGGATGTAACCATCGCATTGCCTAAATCTGTCATTGTGATCTTTGACTGTGCCATAACTTGGCTGCCATCATCACCACATGGATATAGGCCTGTTTGTGAAGTATTATCCAGCTAATAAAGACTCCTTCATGAACACCTAGAGTCCACTGAAACTACTCTTATGTAGCAGAGTGTTACAGAAAACAAATGTTTAATATGCCATGGGAAGATGGCCTCTTGACTTGCAATCCCAATGTTCCTGTAAAACAAAGACATCATTCTTGCATGTTGTATGTCAAAGAAGTGGACAGTGTATGTAGATGCTACCTTAATTTCAAACAGACCCACCTGTGGTGTCACCTAGGGATATCCATGGTGCCATATACAGCTCAGCATTGATATCTAGCACCTCCATTGTGGTTTGCAAAACTGTCTGCACCCCCAAACAGAGATGTCAATAACTTCTCAGTGTTAATCCTTGCTGATTCTGTCAGCAGAGCCCTTCTTGTGGCCTTCTGATTCTGTGTAAAGCACGTTGCTTTAGTACATGCTGTGCTTACTGCATTGGTGGCCCTTCTTCAGACATAGGTCCAACAGCATTGATTTCACATATAATGTCCCACCAGATATGATCATGAAAGGCCACATCAAATCTCTCAAGACAGAGAATCTGCCAAATGTAGTCATGGAGGGCCTGCGGCAAGATGTCATTGTCTTTCTGCAAGAACTGACACTTGTGATGCTTTTAACCTCAGCATTACAACCTGGAACATCAAAGAAATATCTGTGTGAAGTCCTGGGAGATCACATACAATATACATCTATACAGATAAACCTGCAACCTAGTAGTGTTCTCAATTCCTCTCTTGTGTTACAACACTGATGTGGGATGGGATGGGATGGCAGACATGTATGTACATGTATGCAGGGGTTACATGTGATGTTTCTCTGAGTGTTGCAGTGATGTGGTGCTTTGCTATCAGATTACCCTGACAAGGATACTGGGAACAGACATAACAGTACATGGGCATGTCATCTCATCTCTGTGTGCATATGCCACATATGCAAACATACTGCCTTCATGCAGAATGTGGAATAATGTAACTGTTTTGTTATGTACCATGATGCTCCTCCCTCACTGCAGAGTTGCTACAGGCCCATCACAGGATGTGATTGCCATTGCTCACCACCTTCCCTACTAGTGACATGCCCTTCTCCTATTACATACAGTGTATCAGGGGCCAATGAACAATAAGCTAGTATTGAGTACAGTACAGAATTTGTATGCAACCTACAGGTAGGCATTGACAGGGCATCCCACAAGATGTGAATGGAATCACCTGCTATGTGGTAGGTGTGTAGGTAATCACCCCCAAACACAACAGACATAGCTAAGGCTAAACATACAATGCACTGGTAGTACAGATGTAGGAAAGGGATGACCTCCAGTATTAGACATGCAAAGGCTTTAGCATCCCATACAGGAATTTCTGACACTGGCAACACATTTTTTTTTCTTTTTTAGAACTCATTTGATTCCAAGCCTACAAGGTTAATTTCTTGCTGGCAGTTTATGCTCCCTCTCCAAACCTTATTTTAGTACTGCAGAAGCTTTTCCTACATCTGTGATCCACAGCAGGTGATGACTGTAAGAGGTGTATGGACACACCAGTCAAAAAGTACAGCAATGGAGGAATGTTGACACAAGGTCAGTCTATGCTCACCTGTGGACTTTGTAGCTTGGCCTCCCCACCCAGCAAGTACAACTCAGTCCTACACTCACAATGTTAGTACTCTCAGCATCCACACAGCTTGTATTTATAGTATATACACAGTATACTGCAAACCTGACAAAGATAACCTTCCTGTATAGGACATCATATCTTTTCTCCCACAGCTATTTGTTTACTTTACAGTAAGTCAATTATCTTCCAACAAATATATATTAACATTGGCTGGGACACACCAGAATCTTTCATCATACAGCTTGGTAAATGTTACTTGCATAATATACAAGGGCCACAAACCTCAGATATGTGCTTCACTACTAATGCCACATCCACTCCAGTCTCATAAGACATTACACCCCCTATGCCTCTACACAGTCACACCATTGTTGACATTTACACCAATTACCTTATCCTCTTACTGTATAAAACTGTCATGTATATCCTTCAACAACACTCAGGTAAACAACAACAAGCACCCAAAAGCGAACGTCACTTAGTAAAACAGCAAAAAAAAGTCCCCAAGCGAAGGAAACACGTTCAAAATAAAGGATGCAGATGAATAAAAACCGAAGAATTTTATTCCAATACTTGACAGTAATACGGTAAGCCCTTTCACAATAATTCAATATTGCTTCATCAGACCAGAAGTAACAACTAACATAAGTCCTTAAATAACATTGCTAGGCCTCAAAATTCAAAGTAACCACTCAAAAGCCAGCAAACTAAAATTAATTATAATTTAAAGACAGTTACTAATTTCTATTCAAGGTTGAATGTGCAATACATTTCAATACCATTTATAGCTTCAAAGCAAATTTCCTCATAGTTCATATTTGTTTACAAATTCTATAAATGAATAATAATATAAGTAATTAAAATGAAAATAAGAGAATATATATAAAGAATATAAATATATATGAAAGCACACATATCAGGTACATATATAATAACTAAAAATATATCTAATAATGAGATGTGAGTATATATGTACAACTCATATAAATATAAATATAAATATAAATATAAATATAAATACAGTGTACACATTTACAAACATACTATATAACTCAACCATTATTTAAAAAAATCATCTGAACACCAAAAACAAATACATGTGCATAACTTAACACATCGCTATATAGCACAACTACATATAAATGCATATAAATACTACAAGCTCTTCCTATACTTATTGACCCTTCTAGATTTCAGAACAGGTTTTAATGGGACACTGTCATTCAGACCGTGTCCCCTATGAGCACCCAAACGTAAGATCCACTGCAGTTCTAATGTTTCTGTTCTATTAATAATATCTCCCATTCTTATATTTTCACCTACTGTTTGCAATACTTGAAATAAGAACGTGTGTTGTAAACCTTCTTTCAAACAATGTTTCGCTAGCGCACTGTATTCTAAACCTTTATTAATACAATATGTATGATCCCTGATACGTTCTCTCAGATGTCTATTTGTTTTGCCTATATAGAATTAAAAACAGCAGGTACAGTGTGCACAATATATTACATTTCTTGTATCATAATCAGCTTGAGTTCTTTGTTCCCAGAATTTCCTTGTTTCTGGGTGTCTAAAGAATCTAGACTCATCTATATGTTGACACTGTGCACATTTCCCACATTTTCGTGTCCCATTTACATTACATGATAAGTGAGGTGTTGTATTAGCATTTCCATTGCATAATAACTGTTTTAAATTCATCTTATTCTTATATATGAATTTAGGCTGATGCCCCACTATAGCTGCAGTTTCCGGATCTGTAAGAAGTATAGGCCAGTTCTGTCTAACAATCTGTTGTACATTAGAAACATTCTGCGCATAAGTAAGAATCAATGGTACTTTATCAAATGTGAATTTCAACTTTCTATTCATAGGCCTATCACTATAATAAGGGTCCATCCTCTCATTAGTCACCTCTCTGCGAATTCGAGTAAACTCATCTTTATTATAACCTCTACTTTCAAATTCAATAGCCAATTGTGCCATGCTTGATGTAAAATCATGTTCTTCCCATGATAGCTGAGATACTCTGAGAGCATGACCTTTCATTATTCTCTCAAAGGTAAATCTGGGATGCATGCTATTTCTATGCAAGTATGTTGGACAATAGCATGCCTTTCTATATAATTTAGTGGTTAAAAAATTACCCACTTTTTCTACAGAGACATCTAAAAATTCCATTGATTTAGTTGAATATTTCATAGTGAATTTCAAAAAAGGGCTAGTATTGTTCAAATAATCATAGAATTGTATTAAGGCATTTTCATCACCCTCCCAAACAAGAAAAAGGTCATCGACAAACCGTCAATAAAACCCTATATATGGGTTCTGTTTGTTTAGTATAAATTGATGTTCCCATTCTGCCATAACTATATTGGCAAAAGCGTTTGCACAGCTGGTGCCCATAGCGACACCAGCTGTTTGCCAATAGCATGCATTCTGAAAGATGAAAACATTATACTCTAATACCATCTCCAATAACATGCATAAAAAATCAACACGTATTGGAGTTAGCTTTCCTGATCTCATCAGAAATTTCCGTACCATGTTTATTCCTTCATTATTTGGAATGCAAGTATATAAGGAGGTGACATCAAAGGTCACTAAAAATTCCACTTTATGGTTCACATGATATTCTTTGTATAAATCCCTTAAAAACTGTTCAGTATTTTTTAGTATTATGGGACATTCATTGAGATGTTCCTTAAATTCCCCATCTAAATATACCGATATTGGCTCTGTTAACCAGCCTTCTCCTGCAACTATGGGTCGTAATGGTTGTCTATATGCATTCTTATGAATTTTTGGTAACCCTTTTATCTGAGGTATTAGAGGTTCAGTTACCATAAAAAATTCAAATAAAGATTTATCTATTAAGCCTGATGATAAACATTCCATTATATCATTCATTATCCTATTACTTAAAGACTCAACAATATTGAAATCAACTTTCTTAAAAGTAGTAGTATCAGACATTTCAAGCATAGTTACACTATAATAATCAGAATCTAATATCACAATAGGACCACCTTTATCAGATGGCTGAATTGCAATATCACTGTTATTACGTAATTTATCAAGTGCTTGATGTTAGCATACAGTCAAATTACCTTTTATAGTCTCCCACTTCTCACGCCTGCTCCTACTTTCCCTGCATTCTTATGCATGTTCCTCTGTTCTCTCCTTCTCTTTTTTCTTAGTCTCCTATACACCAACCCCCCACACACATTTAAAGCATGAAAATCATATGAAAACATTGCTGGGAGCTGT